>NC_045806.1:26947551-27268376 GCF_009873245.2 Balaenoptera musculus
CCTGAGACTTTGCCCTCTGCTGACGTGAGCCCATGACCGTCAGAAAAGGTCCTCATCTTCCTGGGACCTGAGCTTACAGTCAGAGTGAGCCTCGTTCGGCCAAAGCTGATCTGGGGCTCGGCTATGCCTGGTAACAGCAAGGGTGGGACTCCCCGACCCCGCTGTTCTGGAGTTGGTGGCTCCCTCAGTCCTCATTCAGGACTTGGGCGTCCAGTCCGGCTAGGGTTTGGGATTCCTCCCTCCACTGACCCGGATCGGCATGCCTCAGACCGAAGCTCTCACCAGAGGAGTCGGGGCCTCCACATCCCGGCTACCTTATCTGGGGACTCCCAGATCTGAGAGCAGGGCTGCTGCTTTGTGCAGTTCCCTGCTTTGAGGAGAGGTCTGCTTACTAGCACTCATGGTCCTACCGCTGCTTCTTTTAGGGCCAAGTCTCCTCCCTAAGCTTAACGGGGTTGCCTTAGCTATCCATCCATCCATCCATCCACCTACCTGTTTACATTTCACACCCATTACGCATTTATTTTGTAACTGGTGGTTTGTACCTCTTAGTTGCCCTCACCTAATTTCTCTCCTCCCCCCAACCACCTGTTTGTTCTCTGCATCTATAACTGTTTCTGTTCTGTTGTTCGTTCATTTGTTTTGTTTTTCCGCTTCCACATGTAAGTGAAATCATACAGCATTTGTTTTTCTCTGTCTGACTTATTTCACTTGGCGTACATCACACCCTCTAGGTCCATGCCCCCGCCCTTCCTTTTTGGCCGCACCGCGTGGCATGTGGGATCTTAGTTCCCCCACCAGGGATCGAAGGTGCGCCCCCTGCAGTGGAAGCGAGGAGTCTTAACCACTGGACCGCCAGGGAAGTCCTGCCCCCTTTATAGAAAGGCCTTTCTCTACCCGAACGTCCCCTAGCCCCCAACCCCACTTCCCACCCCAGGCAGAAATGAGGGGTTCTCTCAGCCTGAATTACTCTAGGGCATCGCACGAGCGAAGGCGGGCGGGGGCTCCGTGCAGTCACGTCTTTCGGAAGGAGGGACCCTCATTAGCTCTGAAGGTCCCACCTTCTCACCTGCTGGGGACAAGACTACACCCTTTGCCTAAGAAGCGGCCCCCTCTAGACAAAGGCCCTCCGCTCCCTGAGGCCCTCCAGACGGCGACTCCAACAGGACTCCTCCGGCATATACGTCAGATCAGGGTCCCACGCTGCTGATGGCAGGCAGGGGCGCGAGGCGGGTGGGTCCCCTTTGTTATGGGGGGAGGGGGTCGGGAAGGTCCCTTCAGGCTACATTCAGGGCCTCACCTTGGCTCCGGACGAGTCCTGAAAACCGACGCTCGGCCGAACAAACGCCGCGGCTGCCGCTCGGGCTCCTCGCTTCCGAAGCGGAAGTCGGGGGGAGCCGCATCCGGCCCTGCGTGGGGTCTCCGAGGGCTGACGGCAGGGGCGGGACTCGGCGGGGCCGCTCACTGTTCAGGGCTCAGTGGTCCCTGCGTCCTGCCGGTGCCGTCTATCGGCGCCTGGGAGCCCTCTCTCTATGGTCCCCAGTCCTCCAGCCTCCAAACAAAGCCCTCACCTCCCCGAGGCCCTAGTGGCGGGAAGTCAGGGCGCTGAAATTCATAGAGCAAGCCAGTAGGTTAGAAACTCAGATGTTACAGTCTTGAGTCCAAGGTCTGTATAGCAGGGCAGGCATACTGGAAACTCCGGCAGGGTTTCTGTGTTGCAGTCTGTTTTTTTCTTTTTTTTTTTTTTTTGGCTGCACCGGGTCTTCGCTGTGGCATGCGGGATCTTTAGTTGAGGCATGGGAACTCTTAGTTGCAGCATGCATGTGGGATCTAGTGCCCTGACCAGGGATCGAAACGGGGCCCCCTGCATTGGGAGCACGGAGTCTTAGCCACTGGATCACCAGGGAAGTCCCTGTCTTGCAGTCTTGAGGCTGAATTCCTTCAGGAAACCTCAGTCCTTGTTCTTGGGGCCCTCAACTGATTGCATGAGGCCCAGTCACACTATGGGTGCTAATCTGCTTTACTCAAAGCCTACAGAGTTAACTAGTAATCGCATCTAAAAAATACCTTCACAGTGGACATCTAGACTGATAACTGACTAAACAACTGTGCAGCAGAGCCTAGCTAAGATGGCATACAAAATTAAGAGGTGGGAATGATAGGGAGGAATCTAGACTTGGAAACGTGATGCTGCCACTAACTGGGACAAAGAATACAGGAAGAGGAGGAATGAGGTTTGGAGAAAAATCACGTGTTTATATTTTTTCACATTGAGTTTGAGATATCCTTGAATCAGTCACAGTTGGGTTTATGTTTAAAGCTTTGTGGGTAGGTCAGGGCTTGGGATAATAGATCTAGAAGTTAGCAGCAGACAGTTTGCAGTTAGAACTGGAGGAGTGGATGAGGTTACCTGGGGATAGTTGTGGGGAGAAAAAAAAATAGTGGACCGGATATGGTAACTTGGGGAGCACCAGTTCCCCAAGGGGTGATGGAAAAGAAGTCCACTGAGGAGACAGAGAAAAAACAGATTGAGAGGTAGAAGAACCAGGACAGGGCAGTGTCTTAAAAACTGTAGCAGACAGTGCTATGCTCACCAAATCCAATTCTGTATTCCTTCTTCTTAGGCACATGGAAAGCTCCGTTTTTCAGACCGCTTGAGGCTAACCGAGGATTTATGACTGGTTTCAGCCAATGAAATGGGAGAAGAAGTGATGGGTTTGGCTGAATCAGAGAAGAGCCCTTTAGAGACTCTCTGTCCACTCTCCCCTGCCTTGATGAATAGGTGAGCCCCAGAGAAAACCCCCAAATGCCCCTCCCTCCCCCATACCCATTGAACATGTAGTGTTGTTGAGAAATAAACCTTTGCTGTGGTAAAACACTGAGATTTCAGGATTAATTTGCCACTCTAACATAACCTAGCTTATCTTGACTAATACAGAAGCCAAGGCAGTAGAATATTTTGCAAAGGAGAGAACAGTCACAACAGTTTCATATGCATCAGTGTTCCAGAAAAGAGGCCCTTCCATGGATTCCCAAATGTGGAATAATTAAGCCAATAAGTCCAAACAATTTAGGGGGTTTCTCAATCATAACAGTCTGACAGGGAACCTGCATTGTCTTTTGGCTTTAGCTAACAAATGTGCTCATCAGATCAATAAAATGGAGAGTCAACTTGAATTGGAAATTGACATCACAACACGTATACACATTACAGTGTACTAGGTCTTGTAGTTTGGCTTGAAATCTTGAGGTGATGATACAAATTCTGATTGAATTATCTTTGCCTTAGTTCTCCATTTACGTTTTGCAAAAAGAGTGGTCTTAACATTTCCCCTTAGTACAAGAGACCCCAATTTTTAAGCAACTTTATCCTATATATTTAGTTATGAAGTTGATTGTTTAGCGTTCTGGGTGCCCTTCGCCAAGTGGAAAGAAACGATAAAGGATGATTAGCTTCCCAGGCCACATCCCACCACCTACAGTGCAGCCAGACTAGAAATACGTATTATTCCAGGACACAATTATGACTTATGTTATTGATTCTAATCAATGAGAAGCAAACTAAATGTCATTTTACATAAGGCACAACAACAGAGTCAAGCAGGAAGCTGTGCCAGATACATATGCATTATACTTGAAAAAGGAGAATACCAAATTCCAAAAGTACATTGATGTAAAATAAAGGAGGTCCAACTGGCCTAAACGCACACATCTAAGCATAGATTCCAAATATCTGTATAAATAAAAATGAAATTTCTTATGAGACTAGTAATTATGACATAAAATGTTCCAGCTAGAAAAAATTAAGCTAAAAAATCACTTAAAAACTATAAAATATACATGAAACCAATGCTTTGATTCTGCAGCATTTCCAATGTATTCCAGTCCTTCTTCCACATATTACTCTCAAATGAGATCATCACAATCTCTTTTCTCCTCAGATTTATAGAAATTACATTAAGAGGTATCCTTGGATACCAAACAATCCTTAAATCTCACTTAGTCCGAGATGTGGTCAAAGCTGACCACATCCTCAGTTCTTCACGGCTTAGCTATATACTAATGATAAAAAATAAAATCTCGGGGCTTCCCTGGTGGCGCAGTGGTTGAGAATCTGCCTGCCAATGCAGGGGACACGGGTTCGAGCCCTGGTCTGGCAGGATCCCACATGCCGCGGAGCGGCTGGGCCCCTGAGCCACAATTGCTGAGCCTGCGCGTCTGGAGACCGTGCTCCGCAACAAGAGAGGCCGTGATAGTGAGAGGCCCGCGCACCGCGATGAAGAGTGGCCCTCGCTTGCCGCAACTGGAGAAAGCCCTGGCACAGAAACTAAGACCCAACACAGCCATAAACAAGTAAATAAATAAATAAAAGCTCCATGTAACATATGTCAATTATTTTTTTTAAAAAAAAAAAATAAATAAATAAAATAAAATCTCTCTCTTTTGAATTACCTCATTTATCCTATACAAATGGGGAATGAAGTATTAAGGCTAACACATTTTTCTGATAACCATGGCTTATATTTAAACATTAATACTTTTTATTGACCTAATTAATATTAAGGGAAATCGTCCTATAGTGCTTTAGGGACTACAGGTGTGACAGATTCCCTCTCAGAAGGTTATTATTTCTACATTTTAGTTTTTAAGTGTTAAGGTTATCTATAGGGCCCATTTTCTTCCTGTATTAAATGTCAATTAATTCTTCAATGAAAACTCGGCAAAATGCTCTGATAGTTAACACATATATAACGCTTATGAATTCGTGGGCGCTGTGCTGAATGCCCTACACTTAATTCTCAAAATAATCTTACAGTTAGGTATTATTATCATCACAATTTTACAGATAAGAAAAGAGGCACAAAGAGGTTACGGAATTTACCCAAGATTACACAACTAGTAAATGGTAGCGCTGGGATTGGAAGACCAGGTGTCTGCTTCCAGAATCTCATGCTCTTACGTACTACATATTGCCTTTCTAGATGGTGTGAGATAAACATGCTCCAGAACTATGTTGAAACTCAGGAACTATCAGGAATTTATCCTCTGATATAAAATTTCTCTGTATCAATCCACCATCTTGAGAGAGAATAGTCTATAGGTAATCTTTTTCTTTTCATTTTGTAGGAGAAACAGTCATGCGTCATTTCACCCTTCTTTTGTCAATTATTTGCTTATTTTTCCCATTCTAAAAGCTTCCCTAACGTCTGTAATTAGAATTTCCCATGCCTTTTGAAGTTTATTTTTCTTAACCTTAAAAATATTTTTAGGAATAGTATGTGCTCCCTGTGGAAGACAAAGAACATAAAAAATTAAAATATGAACTGCTAGCCCTTCACGTACTTACTAGTCAACTTCCACTGCCTAATGAAGAGCCACAAAACTTAGCATCCTAACACAACAACTGTTTGTTCTCACAGATCTACAGGTTGGCTGAGGGGGCTCTACTTCACGCTGTAGCTTAGGACCAGAGGGCTGGCCGGGACTTTTTCTAATGGTGATGACAGTTTTAAAAAGCGAGGTGGGTCTTGTAAGTGCTGTCACAGAAAGATCTTGCATTCACTTCCATTAAGTTACAAGAGCAAGTCACAGAACAGTAATGTGTGTACACTGTTGCCCCTGTGTGTTAAAAACTCAACGTATTTTTGTAGCGCATCTATGTACAAAGAAGCCTCAAATCAGCTTTAGAATGACACACACCAGACAGTTAATTGTGGTTACTTTTGAAAAGGGGGCTGAATTTTGGAGCAATGTTGTAAGGGGGGAGATTGTGATTTATGTGTGTAAGAAGTTTTTATAAGAAGAATATCTATGCTGTGATCAGCTCTGGCATTAAAATATTTAAATGAGCCTAACAGTAGAAATAGCAGTTGTGTATCACTCGGATGAAGTTAACTGCTAACTGAGGCAACAGAGAAAACCTGATATCTGAATGACTTAACACAACAAAAGTTTGTTTCTTGTGCACATAAAACCTGAGGAAGGTTGGCAGAGGCTCACTGCTAACAGATGACTCCGAGATCCAGGCTGTTTACATCACGTGGCTCGACACGGGCTCTCTCTGTTTGCTGCTGAATGGAAGAGAAAGCACAGAGGTGCCATACTGACTCCCTCGTGCCTTGGTCTGGAGGTGACCCTTCCTAATTACAAGTGGACTGGGAATATAGTCTCCCCGGGAACCCAAGGAGAGCAAGACAGCATGTGGATGAGGTTTGCAGTCTCCCATAAACTGGTATATAGTATGTGCTCAATAAAGAGCAACTATTGCAATTGGTTATGACAACAACCCTCTTAGTTTCTTGGAGGAGTTTCTGAGAAGGCCAAATTTACCTTGAAATTCACCAATATTTTTCTTGTGCATACTATGTAAGAGATGTTTTCAAATACAGGATTACATCTAATTTCCAAAAGTACCCTGTAAATCTCAGCAGAGAGGGCTTTCAGCAGTACCTTTCTGCATTGCCAATTGCAGTAACCTGTGTAATCTCAGTAGGCCGGGAATTTTCTCCTAACTTTTGGTTGCATGGTCAAAATCACAGCCACCCACCACCTGACTGAACACACCTGAACACACAAACAGGTGCCATTAAGCATATTGAAAAAACAGCATCTTCCCTGGGACAGATACAGACTAGAATTACTGGGAGGATGGCGAACTATTTTTCCTTTTTATTCAAAGCTAGCACGTCTGCCAAAGAACCATCTTCCACCTCCGAGAAGGACTCCAAGATGGGTTTTTAGGAATTCAGCCTCAGTACATGTTTGTTGACACAGTGATTTCCTTGGTCCCTCCTCCTTTACCACTTAGGAAGAAGGCTTTGGTTTCTGACCACTTAATTAAGTTCACGCATCAGTGTATGGATTCAATGGCCAGACTCAAAGAAGACGTTGCATTAAAATCCTACTGCAAATGTCACGTTGCTTCAAAAAAGGCCTCCCTAGACTTGGGGTTATAAGCCAAGGCCCTGTAGCATCCATACGCAATCAGAGTCTAGTCACCAGCAGGTTTGAAAACACTGAGAATGTGGTGGAGGCACCCAGTGGGGATGAGGAGGTGTCTAAACGTCACTGTCTGAAGTGAACAGTTACATGGAAAGGGCAGCTGCTGTCACAGGGGTCCACGGTGAGGAACGGGATCTGCAGGGAGTCGGGATGCTCCGAGTCAGGGGAGGGCAGGGGATGTGGGCTGTCTGCTCCTCTGGGAGCTGAGTGCAGCCTCCAGAGGAAGACGCAGAGAAGAGCTGGCCAGCAGGTCAGCTTCCAGTCTGGACACGAGGGCACACTGACTGGGGAAGACCCAGGGGAAGGGCGCCGTAACGCGGGAAAGTGCAGGGACCGGACACACGTGCCGGGACCGGGGCAGTCAGCTCTCAGGGAACCCTGGGGCGAGGGGCAGGAGGATCCTAGGTAAACGAAGCCCACAGACAATCCCCAAATTCTGTCTGATTCTCATTTTCACCTTCCTTCTTTAGTCCTGCTTTTAGTATTTTGGCTACAAGCTCCTCTTTCTTATTGCCTGAGAGACATCATGGAGCAGTGAGAAGAGAAATGAATTAAGAGACAGAAGGGCTGCCTCAGGCTGGGAGGAGTGGAACAGTATGGGCTCTGGAGGAATTCAGACCAGGCTGTACTCCCGGTTCTGTCACTTTACCAGTCTGGAGAATACTGCAAGTTCTTTGTCTGCCAAGTGGGTTTGATAAGCCTCATCTTATGGAACTGTCGGAACATGTGTGATATATGTAAAGCACCTGGCACAGTGGCTGGCAATGTTTGGGTCTTTCATGCATGGCACTTATTATGATGCTTATTTTCATACCAGAAGAAACTACCCTCATCTCTAGGAATTTTTCATTTTATCCAGGAGATGTCAGAGACTATGCGGTCCTCTAGGACAAAGAAAGCTGAATTAACCAAAGTGCTCCTTAGCAAGTAACCCTGAGTAAATGTTCCCTATCAGAGAATATGTTGTTTCATTTGTGGAGGCAGGGATTTCACCAGCGTGCAAATCAAACCTTGCAGAACTTGTGTCAAGGACCAATAATTCCCCTGCCGCCCAAAAACCCCCCGATTTTCACGTATTTCATCACCACCAAAATCTTTCCCCATTTAGGAGTTCTGTCAGATTACACTCAAGACAAACAAATATCGTATATTAACGCACGTATGTGGAATCTAGATAAATGGTACAGTTGAACCTATTTGCAGGGCAGGAACAGAGACGCAGACAGAGAGGACGGACACATGGACACGGGGGAAGCGGGGTGGGATGAATTGGGAGATTAGGATTGACCTATATACACTACCATGTGTCAAATAGATAGCTAGTGGGAACCTGCTGCACAGCACAGGGAGCTCAGCTTGGTGCTCTGTGACCACCTAGATGGGTGGGATGGGGGGCGGGGAGGGAGGTCCAAGAGGGAGGGGATATATGTATACATATAGCTTTGGAAAATATTACGTTCTTTCTTTAGCTAGCTTGTTTAACCATTTGTTTGAGGGTCAGAACTGTGTTTTATGTAGTCACTTAACTGATACGACCGTTTGAGATCTACCCCAGACTGCCACCAACCCCTTAAAACCCTGCCCTGTGTCTCACTCTGTAAGCTAAACAGTCCTGTCCTACATACATCTTAAAAGCAGCAAGCTTCACTGTATAGCAGAAACTAATATAACATTGTAAAGCAACTATACTCTGATAAAAAAAATAAATTTAAATAGAGTAGAAAAAAAAGTGACCGTTTACAATGGGAGACATTAAAAAGTTTGGTAACTAACTCTTCAATATATCCCTGAGGACAGACCAAAGATTTAAGATCAGAAGAAGCTATTAAGAAAATCTTCCTGAGGTGTTAAACATTGCACATGGACTATCCACAAAAAGGTGGGACATCTCCTTCCTGAATCAGAAGGGAATAGATTCTTGTTGAGGTGGAATGGTTTCAGTTCAGCTCTGCCATGGGAATAAACTGAAGGACTGCCCTACAATTGAATAGTTCTTTAAACTGTATTTTATAAATTCTATAACTATCCGTAAGTATGGCATCTAAAAATAAGGCTGAGAGCTTGAGGGCTCTTGGTTGTGAAAAACTACTGGAAGTATCACTGACAAGGCCCAACTTTTTTCATTTTCAAAAAGCTAACGGTAACCTTTTTTTTTAATCCAGTGGATGACGACTTCAGTAAAGACAATTTTGTCAAGAGATGTTTATGGAGACCAGCAGTATACTGAATGATTCCCCTGAGAGAAATCTGTTTACTGCTCCCTTTACAGTGGGTCAAGAGACTCTGATTTCCAGCACAGAACTATTTTATAGGCATCTTTCTAAACCGATCTAAAGGCAGACAAGCGGGTCCTAATGTTAAAAGAACTACTCTGAGCTAAGTGAAGGGATTACAGTTGGACAAGTGCTCATAACTGCAATCACTGCTCACACGGATCATACTCATAATATTCCTAGTGCCACGTCATAAATGTTTTCTCATCTCATCCTATTGGTAGAACTTTCTTATTGGCACCAGGCTTTTCGTTATCCTTTAGGATTCACGCTCCACACACGGACTAGCATGGCTCTAAATTGGATTAAACCTTAGAGCACCAGAGGTCAAGTAAGATCTTCCTAAACCATTAGCTATTCTTAATCACTTGAGTTCCTATGTCAAAACACATACTTTGGCATTTGGAGAGTGATCAACTCTTAAGAAAATTAATCTTTTCTAAAGTCTGTACTTAACTTTCCTGACCCTGATATATTTGTATATATAGGAACGCATGGCCACTTGCAAATGCTAATGCCTCAGCCAGGGAAATGAACTGACAAAAAGCTGGAGAAAAGGCCCTGAAAATGAAAGTCTATGATTGTATACTACATTTTTAACTGCACTACCTGTATCAGTTTATACCCCACATTCCTCATACAGTGGTAAACTAAGCCTTGTCCAATGCACTCTATGCCTAAAAAGGAAAAGAGAGCAAAGGCTGAAAAAGAGCAAGGGGTTTAGAGGTAATCCAAAGGCCACTATCCTCAGGCTGACAGAGCAAGTGACTAGTAGTGGATTTGAGAACCCTCTGTTTGTGTGGTTTCTTTGGAAATCTGTAGTATAATTATTCTTTGAACTTATATGTATAAGATAAAACATCAGAACGTTGAGGAGAAAGATACAATGTTTGGGGGTTATTCCCATTGGGATTCTATCTAGTTTTTGGCTTTGTAAGATCTGTTGGAATGAAAAGCTAACTTTGAAATCTTTCCTTTATGTGAGAGAAAAAGAAAGATAGTAGGTGTTGGTACCCTAAGGTCAGTGGTGGTTTTCATAGTAGTCAGTCACAGATCCCTGCTTAATGGGTTTGAGTTATCCTTACACAGTGCATATTATGAACACAGACATCTGATTGGTTTGTACTGCCTCTCAACAGGGTCATGGCAGATGGAAAATCTAAAGTAAAAGTTCTTTTCTGGTCACCATTTGATGACCAGCGTGGATTAGGCAAAGATTGGGTGTAGCACTGAAGTGGCGGGTGTATATGTACATGAGCATAGATATGAGTTCGATGGTCCTACTGTCCTGGAGCACACAGTGGAATATGTGGTTTCTGGGAGTTGCTACCTTTCAATGCCACAAAAACACTGGGTTACAGCCCAGTGACTGAGTGGCTCAAGTTGGCTGAGTGGCTCAAGTGATCTAGAGACTCGTCCAACTGTGAGACAGAACTGATCATAGCACAGATGCACCCCAAACTGAGAGCCATGTCCTCTGCTCCATTTTGTTTTGTTAGTGTGGGCTAGCACAGGCTTGTCTCTAGGCGCTTGAGCGGAATGTACAACTTCTTGTCCTTACATGTAACAGGGAAGACAGCTATGATTCATGTTGAAATGTAAAAGGTACACACATACCTGTCTACATCCAAGCTTGGGGCAACACTTCTAGGTTTGAGCTCTCACATTTTTGTATGATAAATGAAAATTTCATAATTACCTACTACTAGTGTGATTTAGAAGCAGCTGGTAGGTCAATATGATACTCTCTTTATGTATTTTAGTACTGAGAAAAAAAGATAAATGCTAGATATACCACTGTTAAAGTTTCCCAGACTATTACAATTCAAACAATACACACACACACACACACACACACACACACACAAAGTAATAATGTGATACCATTGCTTGAGACTCAGCTAAGATAACACTGGTCTCTATTTGACTCACTTTTTAATTCTACCTAAGGATGAATGAGAATAATCATTGACCTATATCTACAACATGGTGCTATTTTTTTTTTCTAAATGAGTTCGCTAGTGGATCTTACAGCATAAATCTATTTCCCACGAATTAAATGCAAAAATCATGAATGCATATAACGCTTTTAGATTGAACCAAGGATTTTCATGAATACAGATCCTCTCTGTCCACATAGGAAACCGTATTGCTGAGCAGCGGGTTGGCAATGAGTAAATGCTGCTCAGCAGGTCAGACATGTACAGCCGGAGAAAGATCATGAAATTTAGCTAGTCTACTAGAGAAAACACAAATCTGGAAAGGAGATGATCCACACTGCAATTAAAAAAATTCTATGTAAGACTTAGAAATCTAGCACGGTACACATGCACACAAGAAACATAAATATCTACCAAGAGAGTTTAGTAGGCATTGCCTTTGAAGATTTTCTTTCTTTTTTTGGAAAACAAAACACAGCAAAACACCTCCTGTTGCCCTGAATGCTAATGATGGAAGACTGTTGCTATGGTGATGCTAATTTCAACACTGTTGCCTGTGGACTTCACATGAACTCGCTGTTTTAACTTCTGCAAATGTCACTTACAAAATGAAAACCCATTAATGATTAGCGAGGGCACAATGTTCCACTTTAATTAGAATAATAAGGAATGCTGATGCACAAAGTACAGGTTTGTGAATTGCTACTGAGTCTACAGTGTCAAAATTAATTACTACCAATGAGGATGTGGTTCTTTTTTTTTTTTTTAAAGGAAGCTTTACATAGAATAGTTGTATTTTGACTTAAAAGGAATTAAAAACTCTCCGTATTTTAATTTGAAGGTTAAAAAAACCCAAAAAGAACATCTCCCAATAGTACATATAAAAACTAACTGTAAAGAACAAAACAAATTACAAGCAAGGGCCAGATATTTCTAACTGAATAAGAACTGAAGAGAAACCAACTAATTGTTAGTTTCTTAAAAAGGCAGGGGGAATGATGGAGATAAGTTGTTTAAATACTTAAAAACTACATATCTGAGGAAAGAGCACTGCATATGACAAGTATTCTGATGCTGGATATATTCTGATTTATGTGCTCACACAAGGGAATAAAGAGAAGACCTAACACAACTGGAAATAGACAAGAGGGAAAAAAATAAGTTATTTTCTCTCTGATGGCAAAAGATTAACTGACCTTAAAACAAAGATTTTTTTTCCACCTGCACAAATTTCGAAGTAAAAGCTAAAGATGAATTGGGAGGGCTGTGTTCCATATTTAAATGTTTCTACATGGTTTGCAACAAAGGCTTCCTTGGACAATTTTATTTTTGATGATCTATATTGTCATTCTGCGTCATCCGCTAGTCAGTGAAATCATTTTGTGCCACTGACACAACCAATTAAATACTGGTGGTGTTTTTACCAGATGTATAAAAGGAGCAAAACACATTTTCAATATTAAACAAATCTTCCTATAGAAGTTCCAAACCTGTGGGCTTTGGAAAAACAAGATGAAGGGGAATGACACCAATACTCTATATATTCTCTAGAGTGATCCTCGAAAAAACCCCCATCGTGTTCTGGGTCTTGAGTCAAGCAATATTATAGGGTCTGTATACAACTATCAAATTACCTGTGTTATTGAGGTGAATGTAGAATTTGCCATGGTCTTACTTGCCTGCCTGATACTAAGCCAAGAGTATTTCCCTTGGGAAGATAGCTGACATCTGTCTTCAAAAGGATAAAGTAAGAACTTAGAGCACCATTGTATTTTAGTATAAAGTTGCATGGCTCAACAAAAGGTAGGATACAAAATTGTATAAACAATATCTTCTGTATTTTATTAGGAAATTAAAAAAAAAACTGGAAGAAGACATTACCAATATGTTCATAGCTGTTGTCTGGGTTGTGATGGGCGATTCAAAATTTTTTTCTTTATCCTTTTCTGTGTTTTCCACAGTAAACATTTATTATGTTCGTTTTAAGAGGGAAAACTTAGAAATATTAATTTTCCAAAATCTTGATCAGACTTCGAGTTTCAACTGAGAGATGTAGAGAGCTACAAAGAGGTAGCTCCCATACTGACAACAAGAAAAAAGTTGGATAGGTAAATTAATGACTTTTCATCAACCTATCAGAGAAATGAGGTCATAGGACAAACAAACCACCCTGAAATCTGAAGAGAGTCATCTTCAGTAAGACACAGGGCCTGAACATTTGGATACCTGGGGCAGAAGCCACCAGATGCTATATAAACTGGTAGGGAGATTAAATTCCTGGAGGCCATGTGAGGGTGTGAGAGTGTGAAGCTCCTGAGGCCATAGTCATAGCGGGGTTCCCGACTTTTTGCAGGTTTCTTCCTCTAGGAACTGAACCAGGCTCTCACAGGAAAAGGGCATGGGGAGAATCTGGAGAAAGCCCTCTACCCTGAGTGGTGCTGACTGGGGAAAGGTCACAGCAGCCAGCCACTGTGAACCTGCCCAAACTCTTCTCCCTTAAGGAAGGAAAGGCTTAATCAGCAGAGGGAAGGACATCACTTGAGGGCACTGGTGAAACATCATGACAGTTGAGGTAAGGGAATACCACCTACATCTAGACCCCTCTCATTTCACTTAGGTGAAAAGAGAAAAGAAAGGAAAATAAAGCCTTAATCTGCAGGGGAAAGGGCCTCAGAACCATAGGCTGAGAGCAATGGTGGACACTCACTGCAGCCAGAGGAGGGGAATGGGAGGTTGAGGAAGTTCTTCCCCTGGAGGAGGCCACACCCCTAAGATCCAGGCCAACTGTGTATTAATCAGAACATTAGAGAATGCCCCTGCCCCATGCTCCATCACCACACTAACAAGCCTCCAGTAATAAAACAGGGTTACCAGAGGAATTTGAAGGCTCTGGTGCCCATAGTAACAACGTTATCTCAACAATAACCATAGCAACACTTCAAACACAGTCCACCTCCCAACCAGATTAAGATAAATCACCACAATAAAAGTCTATTTACCTCAGTATCTACTACTCTATACAAGATATCTGGCTTTCACCCAAAAAAAATACAAGGCATGACTTAAAAAAGAAAAATCACAGTCTAAAGAGACAAAGCAATCATCAGGACCAGGCTCAGATATATTTCAGATGCTGCAACTATCAGACAGGAGATTTAAAATAACCATTATCAATATGTTAAAAGCACTAATGGAAAAGGAAGACAGTATGCAAAATCAAATAGGTAATTTCAGCAGAGATGGGAACTGAAGAATGAATCACATGGAAATGCTAGAAATCAAAAACACAGTAACAAAAATAAAGAATGCCTTAAATGGACTCATCTGTAGATTTGACACAGTCAAGGAAAGAACCAGTGAACTTGAAGACAGGGTAATAGAAATTACATAAACTGAAAAGGAAAAAAGTGAAAAAAATTCTTCAGTTTTAATACAAATGTAATAGTTTTCCAGTATTACTTTGGTGTCTAGAAAACAGATATTTGTCAGATTAAATAACTGTGGTGCAATTATGCTGATCAAGTATAAAGAACTAAGAACTGAAGAGCTTATTCACAGAAGTAAGCTGTGCTAGGCAATCAAGTTGGTACAAAGTATTTAATGGGCTAGTGACATTCCACTTGCTTATAATGATGTATTTTTTAAATGTTTTAGATTAAGAGTTTTAGGAAATAAAAAAGGTCCAGAATACAAAGTAACAAGAATATTTTCTCCCACTGCCCAGAATTAGTAATGGTTAACACTTGGTCATTGCATAAAGCTTCTGTTTAAACAGAATAAAACACTGAAGATGAAACTCAGGTCCCCTTTGATGCCCCCTCCCTTACACTACAATTATTATGATAACTTTGATGTATATTTTTCCAGGCTTTTAAATTATTTTATTCTATTGTCTTTAAAAAATTTTTGTTTTTAATACTGCAACTGCCCTTCAAAAAGTAAACAGCTTTAAAAATTGTCCTTCCAAAATTTAGCATTAGAATCTCACTCACACCCATGGTTTCAGTTACCAGTTATATCCAAATGCAATCTAAATTAATAACTTCAACCAAGACCCACCTACTTCTCTTTTGAACTCTAGACACATATTACCTGTCTACCTGGCAGTGCTTCTTGGATGTAACAAATCACCTCAAACTCAAATGTCAACAGTCAAATTGCCACCCCAAATCTGGTCTTTGTTCAGCGTTCCCTATCTCACTATAAAGTATCATCAACTGTCCGTTGCCCAGAAATCTAGGTGTGACCCCTTGACATGTTTTTCTTCTTTGCAACCCCTGCCCATGTTATCTATCCTCGAGCCCTAAGCATTTTTACCTCCTAAATTTCTCTCAAATCTCTCTGCTTTTCAACATCTCCAACCCACCATTATCACATGGTCCAAGTACCATCATCTCTCACCTGGATTTCATCAGTAAACTTCAAATATTTACATCCATGTGGTCCCCCATCCAACTGCATCAGCCAGAGAGCTTTTCAAGTTTTCTCTCCACCCCCTCCCCAACAATAGTCACACTGTCATTCTAATTCCTTATATTGGACCAGTTCCCTTCTGCTGAAGTGCCTTGACACATTAACTTCCCTCTTTTCAGTGTTAATACAGTAAGTCCCCTACATACAAACCTTCAAGTTGTGAACTTTCAAAGATGTGAACGTGCGTTCGCATGTCCAATCACATAAGTTAGTTCATGTGTCTGGCGTACATTGTCAAGTGCGTGCATCCTCATCCTCTACAAGTGGTTGTGCTTTTGTGTACTTTACTGTAGGGTACTGTATAGAGCACAGTAGTAAAGTATCTTTATTTCAAGCCCAGGATGTCTGGAAGCAAGTGTAAAAGCAGCGGTGATGTAACTGGTACTGCTAAGAAGCACCAGCTCTTGTACTGTACTACTGTACTTTTCAAGATACTGTATGTAAGATTAAAAATGGTTTCTTTATTTTTTCTGTTTGTTTTTTATGTATTATTTGTGTGAAAAGTATTATAAACCTATTACAGTACAGTACTATATAGCCGATTGTGTTAGTTGGGTACCTAGTCTAACTTTGTTGGACTTACGAGCAAATTGAACTTACGAACGCGCTCTCGGAACAGAACTCGTTCGTATGTAGGGGACTTACTGTACTTATTCACACTTAGTATCTCAACTCCATTATCTTCTCTCTGGCTATACTTTGAAGATAGCATGGGTATTACTTACACAAAGCTATCCTCTACATCTACCACGTATACTATGGTAAATAAATATTTATCGAATGAATGAATGAATGAATCAGTCAAGAGCATATCTTTAAATAACTACCTGAGGTTTTTCTTAGGCAAGGAGAATCTAACCATTTCTTTTTTAAAAATTATTTATTTATTTATTTTTGGCTGTGTTGGGTCTTTGTTGCTGTGCTTGGGCTTTCTCTAGTTGCGGTGAATGGGGGCTACTATTCATTGTAGTGTGCAGGCTTCTCATTGCAGTGGCTTCTCTTGTTGCAGAGCACAGGCTCTAGGCACGCAAGCTTCAGTAGTTGTGGCTCATGGGCTCTAGAGCGCACACTCAGTAGTTGTGGCTCCCGGGCTCTAGAGTGCAGGCTCAGTAGTTGTGCCGCACGGGCTTAGTTGCTCTGCGGCATGTGAAATCTTCCCGGACCAGAGCTCGAACCTGTGTCCCCTGTATCAGCAGGCGGATTCTTAACCACTGCACCACCAGGGAAGTCCCCAACCATTTCTTAAATGCATTAAACAACATTTTAACATTTGTGTCAAATTTTGAAAGCAGTAATAAATAGCAGTTTCTGTTTTTACAAATATAACTGAGGTTAAACAAAATATACTAAGTAAAAAATAACTTCATACTAAATTGGCTAATTATGGGTGAAACTGGCCACTTATGCTTCAACAATGATCAGAGACACCCTTATAAACTATGCCTCCTTAATGAATAATAACGCATTTTGTAGTTTTATGCTTTCATTTTAGCATTTCAGAACAGTTCACAAATACACCAATTAATCTGCAATAGTATTGTACTCTTATGTTACAGACCAATTCAAGGAAGTAATAGCACAACCGATTTCAAAAGCACAGGGAAAATTCTTGGATGCTTAAGACAACGCTCTCTACTTCTTGCACCTTGTTTATATATGTTTTTATAGTCTTATATAGATCTTTAATATAGAATTAAAATAAAAACAAAGATAAGTATTTTAGCTATTTTATTTGAATCTTTTGCAAATTTATTACTCCATTTATTTTGGGGGCAATTTTTAAAATTGTGGTAAAATATACATAACATGAAATTTATCATATTAACCATTTTAAGTGGACAATTCAGTAGCATTAAGTACTTTCACCATTTTGTACAACCATCACTGCTATCCATTTCTAGAACTTTTCATCATTCTATCATTCCAAACAGTAACCCTGTATCCATTAAACTATAACTCCCCTTTCCTCTTCACCCACTTCCTAAGCAGGCAACTACTAATCTATTTTCTATCTCAATGAATTTGACAATGGTATGTACCTTATATGAATGGAATCATACAATATTTGTCCTTTTGTGTCTGGCTTATTTCACTTAACGTAATGTTTTCAAGGTTCATCCATGTTATAGGCTGTATCAGAATCTCATGCCTTTATAAGGCTGAATAATATTCCATTGTATCTATTATCACATTTTTTTCTCTGGTCATCTGTTGATGGACTTTTGGGTTGTTTCCCACCTTTGGGCTATTCTGAATGGTGCTGCTATGAACATTAGCATACAAGTATCTGTATGAGTTGCTGTTTTCAATTCTGTTGGGTATATACCTAGAAGTGCAATTGGTGGCTCACAGGGAAATTCTACGTTTAACTTTCTGTGGACCTACTAAACTGTTTTCCACAGTGCCTGCACCATTTTACATTCTGACCAGCAATTTCCAATTTCTCCACATCATCATGAGCACTTTTTGTTTTCCTTTTTTTGTTTTTTGTTTTTTTTGACAATAGCCATCCTATTGAGTGCAAAGTGCTATCTCATTGTGGTTTTGATTTACATTTCTCTAATGACTAAATGTTGAACATCTTTTCATGGGCTTAATTCCTTTTTGAAGGTTGTTTCCATTCTACTAGAAGCATTAAACATTTTGAATAATCAGTTTTAAGTCTTGGAAAAAATTTGCCAATTTAAAATATGCTAGAATAGTTAATAGCAACTACCTGCCTCCCTGGATCATTTTAGGCCCCAAGTCCTATTTGTTCCATGTCTATGTCCTCCACTAGGAGTTCCAGGAGAGCAGGGGCTATGCCTGTATTGCTCATTACCAGATTTCTGGTGTCTAATACAGTATCCGGCACAGTAGCCCCCAGTAAATATAGTTTAGTTAATCAATTTAGCAAATCTACTAATGAACACATCTGCATTGGGCAGAGCAGAAACAGGTTTAACATTGAGAAGTCCTAGGGTTTTCTCTCTCATCCCAATGTATGACATCCCATCCCATGACTCTAAGAACCATACGTATGTTGATGACTCCAAAACTTATAGCCCTTGGCCTGACCTCTTCCTTGAGCTTCAGATTCATACTTTTCAGCTGCACGCTTAGGTATCCAATAGGTGCTTCAAACTTTACATGTTTAAACCCAGGCATTTCCAGGATTTCTATATAGAAGAGTGGCTATCTAGTTGACAAGCTTATTCTTTTCCTCAGATCATATGTTTGCCTGTTGTTGGTGGGGGTAAAGAGTGGCCGGTGGGCATTACTGAGACCAAAAGTTCTCCAAGTCTCCCCTTGGTGCTGCCAGTGGTGTCTAAGACAGATCTCTTGTTTTCCCTACCAAACTTGTTGATCTTCAGGTACCTGTTCCAGCCAAAAGCCCAGGAGGCATCTGCATTGCCTTCGTTCCCTTACTCCTGACCTCCAGTGCATCAGCAAGAGCTGCTGATTGTTTCCAGTATATATCCCAACCACTTCTCAAGAGTTCCACTGCTACCATTTTCCAGATCTAATCTACCACCAGTGCTTTCCACACACCTAGCTGGTCTCTCTGTTTCCACTCTGGCCCTTCCTATTTCTTCACCCCTTTTCCACATGTTCCACCAAGTATATTTGCATAGCAGTCAATTATGTCCTGCCAATCTAGTCTGGTCTCAAACTATACTATAACAAGGCACCAGTGTAAAACATAACAAAAGCAAAACACCTCCATGAAACTTCACTTGGGACACTGAGAAAGATTAGTGTTTGTGTTTCAAAAGTTTTCCTCTTTGGGGTTGCAGAAAAGTGTATTCAGGGCTTAACTTCAAGAGCCTTCTTATTTACAAATCAGATATATTTTGCTAATTTGTAATAGAAATGAAAGTAAGGTTTGGCAGTAAGTGTACTTTACATTGTGAACATTGAAACAAGCAAACAAAGCGTGTTGTCTGCCAAAATGCTTTTCGTTTTTGTTGTTACTCATGGTTGTATGATTTGAACTATCGTAGAAAGACAGTCGGAGGAAGGCCCAGGCACTACGGCATTTAAAGGATTGTCTTTCTTTGTAAAGGATGCGTGAAACTTGGAAACTGGAAAAATAAATTTACTGCAGTGCTCAAAGTATCAAGAATTGCCCAATTAGGGTTTATTTTAAATTAGTTTTCAAATTTAAAGATAACGGGATTAAATTATACCTTTATAGTTTATATTATATACTTAAGAGTGGCTTGTATATTTTCTGATTGGCTTATAAGCAGACGTGACACTACTGTGCTCAGGATCACTCCCCTTATTTCCCAGAATAATGAAGTTCAAAGTGCAGTGCAATTATGTAAGGGCATACATGCTATTTCATAACATCTATAGAATTTATACCTTTAGACACTTGTGCCTAAATATAATCTCATATCGATTTATTACTACATCTCTGTCTTACTTTGGTGTTTTATATCCCAAATTAAATTTCCCACAGAGTTCCTCAGGTGTATTATTAATCTATACAAGAACAATAATCTACTCACTACAGCCACCGCTATTAATAATCTTTGTAATCATTTACCATGCCTCTATTTTTAGTTTGTAATACATATATTTAGGCAAGGAGAAGCAAAAAGGAATCCTCAACTGACAGAGTACTATGAATAAATTCAGTAGAAGTTGGTATAGTCGAGCATGAAACTCTGAATAAAGTTACCAATCTTCGAGAATTATATCCAGTAATCCTAAGTACACTTTTCTTCACTCTGCTGTTTATAAAACTTGGTGATAAAGGTTTTTGTTCACTACAGAACTAGACGTTATTTGGATAAAAATATTGCTGGTCTGGGATTCATGCTTCCCCAAGCAATATTGATTTGCTGGGGATTATTTTCCCCCACTTTTTATTCAGTGTTTGTAATTTCAAATATTTTGTTTATTTTTTCCCAGTGTTTTATTGAATTAATTCTATGTTTTTTGGGCCACAGCAACTATTGTAAAGGTATGGCTCGAATTGCCAGATGATATTATTCAGTATTCTTCTGCTTATCCCAGATCCTTCAGACACAGCCATTTTTATACATTCTATTAGACATCAGGATTTTTAGGTTTTAATTTTAAAGAAATGTTCCACAACTGAGCCTTCTGATACACCCTGAGCTATAGTTACAGTTACAGTCAGATAACTTCTCAGGAAAAATGACTTTGTAGTTTGAACATGTTTTCTCCACCCTTCTATATTAATTTTTTCCAGTTCACAACTCAAAACAAGATTAGTACGCTTTGAATCTACCAGCCGGTATAGAAAGATCAAACTTCTACCTCAACACTGCTTCCTTTCAGCTTATACATCTTCTTCTCAAGCAATGCATTCAAGGACTTGGAATATAATTGGCAATTTTGTTGATGATGAACGAAGCTGAGCAGAGTAAGGATGACTTTTGCTACTGTGCAGTGCTTACAGTAAAAAGAAATGGCTTGGCGGATGCATATATGAAATACAAGTTAGATAAACAACTCTAAGTTCCTTGACAATAAAGTCTATTTAAAAAGATATCATGCGATGACTTCCGCCCCTACCAAAACAACCACAAACAAAACAAAACTCTATCAACATTGACGTTTATGCAATTAATCTATTTTCTATGTGCTTGATAAATGACATCTAGTATTTATCAGCAAATGGCAAGGACTGGTTGAATATAATTGAATTCCATACTTGAGGTCTTTTCTTCCCCACTGGATGCCACTATGGCTCTGCCGTAATGTCTCTCTTAGATTCTACCACCTACCTCATCCCAACCTCTTTCAAAATCTTTTACTATCAAGACATAATGCACTCACCAAACAACCTTAGCTCCTGAGATAGCCTGTGTGTTTTGACAGAAATAGAATTCGAAGGCATTTTCCTAAGATATCCTCACAACAGTTTTGGCAAAGGAGCTGCTAAAGGAATACATTCACTTAAAAATGCTTTCTCTAAAACAGCAACTTTTGAAGAGTTTCAGTTTATAGACAGTCCAACCAGGCATCCAACCCCATTAAGTATTTCTCTCTGCTCTCAACCAACTGAAACACAGAAAAATGAATGAACTGATGGTTGAAATTGTTTCCAAAATATAATGTAATCAACTGTAATTCCAGTTAGATTACATAGAATAAAAACATTATATGGAACACCTCTAATCTGTTATTATCTGTTCCTTTATAAGAATGCCTATTAGGATCAGAGCTAAGTTCTCAAGGATGTGTTTAATCCTCAAAATCAAACAAAACAAATTTTAAGTATTTATTCTCAATTTCTTATGTCTGAGATAATAAAGTGCTAAGAATGGTGCAAAGATGCATAATGCACACAGGTCATCAAGGAGTTTACAGCTTAATTGGGGAGACAAGTGATCTGAAAATTAACAAAAATATTTCAAGAGTTAAACAGCAAAGATGACTTAGGACTTCAAGGTTGTTACAGAGGTCCTTGTTATCTGAAAGAATGATTCTAAGGTAACTTTTTAAAAAATTAAATGTCATTTATATAATTTTCAATATAGAAATGTATAAGTGTTATATCCCTCACTAGTTTTGACCCTGACCTTTTCTTAGACCTGTGATTTCCTAGAACTGGGGACAACATGATAAGGGAAAACACATGGACCCATTCATTCTGCTTTTTCTTTCCTTTTTCTCACTGCAAAGAGAATTTTTAAATTAAAACAAATACACACTGTATAAGTATAAAGGGTTGAATTTAGAACTGGACTCACATAAATCATAGATTTTATCTTGTTCCGATCTTTACTAATGATACAAAGGATTATAGGGAAACACCAGGCACATAAAACATTCTTTGCCTAGAGGAACCTGAAATAATCAGATACACTACCCCCAAATATCCCTATTCTTTCACATTATGATATGTTCTGGTTTCTATTAACAGAAAAGTTTTCAAAACATTTATGCATAAACAGTGATATTGAAAGGAAGCCATTTTAGTCTCCAAAGGTTTCCATTTTATAATCTGTTAATGACAATAATAGGAAAATGCTCACGTGACTATGCCCTGTTTTCCATCCAGTCATAACTCATAAATCCATAAATTCCAGGTTTATTTACAATAAGTAAAGTAGCCAAACCAGGTATATCCTGCTAAAAACATTTTATAGATAGGGACTTTCAGGTATCTTTCTGCTAGTTAAATGCCATTAACAAGATTAACAAGAAGGTCTGGGAGGTCATTAGTGTGTTTGTAAGGTGGTCTTTTGAGTTGAGGTCATTCTTTCCCCTCAACCCCCAGGGAATGAATCACAGGCCTGCTGTTAATACACTTTTCTCCTCCACCTCCCTCTCTCCCTCTCCTTCCCCCTGCCCCCTTCTCTCTCTCTCTGTATGTGTGTGTTTACACACATACATATATATGTATGTACACACACACACATACAGGCACGTATGTAAAATGTTCACAAGTTTTCTTCAAATTTTAGCTATAAAGATACTTATACCTTGAACTTTTGCTATAGCTATGCTTGGCCCCTCCTGCTCCATCTAAGAAGCATTCATTCTTCTCTATTTGATGGTTTTTTTGGCAGAAAAGTTTGTAGCACTGATATAAAAGTAAGAGTGAGGAAAAATAATCAATCTGGCCTTTTATTTGATAAAGCACTTAGATTCATAGATTAATTCAGGGTAACTCTATACATTCAGATAGACATTTTTCTTAATCTTCAGGAAATACAAGTTATTCTTTATCCTCAAAAACATATTAATTGCCCAAAGTGGTTTGGTGACTTTAAGTCATTACGAGAGAAAGTGTAAGAAATTCTTCTTTGCCACCACATAGTTACAATAATAAAAAAAGAGAGAGATCATTCTACAGTAAGATGAGATTTTTCTACACGTAATACATGGGGTTACCCAATGCTCAATGTCTAGGGAAGTCATGACTTATGGCCATAGGCCATATGCGTTTGCCTCGTAAGGCTAGAACCATAGGCCTGAGATTTATGGAAAAGATGAAACTTTATTTGTTACCTGAAGGAGGGGACAGTATCAAATTCAAGGAAAAGCTCTAGTGTCGCAAAGGCTGCTGAAGAGCTGCCCTAGTCCACCTGAGTTGACCACGTCTTACCCTTCAAAAAGGCTTGGAATCGGGAGTATGAGGAGAAACACATGCTGCGGCATCTATTAGGTTACTGGTCTTGCCAAACTCTCACCTTAGCGAAGCCCTGATGGGAAGTGGCAGGATGTGACTCAGAAATCCTCTGCTTTCTCAGCTTCCACAGAGGCAGGCAAGTGCCTACATCAGGGCTGGCCAGCTTTTTGTTTCATTTTATTTTCTGTTGCCCTTTATTGCCAAAAGCAGTAAAGAGAGACTTAGGTCTCGGCAAGAGCACAGTGGCAGAAGTTGACTGGGTAGGTAAGCCGAGGGAAGAAACACCAGCAATGTGGGGAAGGACCAAGAGGATAGTGTTGGTGACTCCCAAGACAGCAGTCCCACAGCTGAGGACTGGCCACACTTGGTTACACTAAGAGCCAGTTTTCAACCAACAATACTAGGAAGTTGAAAGAGTTGGGAGCAACAGGTAAAAAGTATTACTGTTATTATTATTTGAAATCTCAATTCTCTACCCATTTATTAATTTTTGTTCTCCCAACTCTCAGTATCTCCACTACCAAATGCGTCCCTACTTGCATCCTCGAGAACCCTGTCTAAGCTGGCCCCTGCGCTCCGGGGGTAGGCAACTAACTCCCTCCCAGGTGGGGAGCTCCAAGCAACTTTGACCCACTAGAGTGTGCGTGTAGGGGGTAAGGGTAGTGATTGTGGAGGTCCTAGGGTGGGCGTGAGGTGAGCCAAAGCCAACTGAGGTCACAGGGCTGGTGGGAAAAGGCACAGAGCGGGTCACTATTACTGTGACTTGGGAAAGCCACCAGTCTCTCTGGGCCTCAGCTTTTTCTTCTTTATTAGATACTAACTGGTGGTGCTAATCCTGATAAATGGGAAGATACAGCTAGTCTTATCACTTAGCACTTAGTAGGCACACATTAAACTTTGCTTTTCATCCTGTCTAGGAGGTTATACGGACCGTAACTACGAGATACTCCCTTGGTATAAAGCACAAGACCGAGAAGAAGTGACCAAACCAAAAGGAAACAAAACCACAACAAAAAGTTCCTTCTAAAACAACAAAGAAGCAAGTTAAAAATTACTCTTTGCACTATCTGCCTTGCAATAGCTTTGGGGACCAAGATGGATGTGGATAAGCTGAGAAAGGAAAACAGAAAAAGCAACTGAAAGTTTCAGGGGGAGCAGGGAAGCTTCTCTGTTTCATCCACCTGGGAGTTAATGATATCAAAGAAGACGTGATCATTTGCTGAATGTTGACAGTGGGCTAAGCCTTATATAGGACCTGTTCTTAGGAGCTTTACAGACTGCTGAAAGCAGAGATGGGTTTGTTTTTCTTTTTCTATCTTGTGCAAGGATTTAAAAATTTTGCAATGTGACGGCACTGATTTATACAACGCACTCAGTTTATTGTTTAAAAGAAATTATATGTGTGTGTGTGCGCTAACAATCTTCCAGAAAGAAGCATCTAATTCCTTCTCCCTACCCTCTACCCTCCCCCACCCTATCCTCTGAAATGAGGGGGGGGGGGAGACTGAACGGGATTTGGAGTTTTCCCGCTGAGAAAGGGACATTTTCTGCAACCAGGTCAATGTTCAAAGGACTAATGCTCTAAGGAAATTATCCAAAGGGGTGAGGCAGTTCAGGGTTATTAAGTTATTTTCAAATGCTGTCTGGGTTGCTGCTGACCTTTGTGAAGGCAACAGGATGCTGCTTCCCAGGGGGGCAGGATAAGAAGCAATTAGAGGAGCCTAGGAGAGGCTCAGGAATGTTTGGGAATTTACAGATACCCCAAATTATATGGGAACTCCTAGAATGAAAATAAACTAATTTGATCAAGGACATATTTGTGTTCTAGAAAATATTCTAAACATGTAGCTAATACTGGATATATCTGTAAGAGTGTTTTCTTAAAGACCCAACACTCGGTATTTATTAGACGTCAATTAGGCTTCAGTTCAATTTCAGAGAAGTAAAGTTAATTCATATTCCCTGTATGCCAGAAAGTAGAATGGGTGTGACGTTAAGTATTCACAGAGTCACAATATGATAAAGCTGGGTTTCCAATGAAGGTTTATCTAAGGCCACAGCCCATGTTCTTTTCTACCACATGACTATAGAAGAATGTACAATGCTTAACAAAGTTAGAAAAAGAAAATGAAGCAATAGCTGAAATAACTTACTCCTCTTTTTTGGGGAAGCAGACCTAACTATATTTTATGAACACTATCACATTCCAAAAAGTGCCACGAATGAGGCAGAGGGAATACTATACATGCATAATATATCGGAATTTTTGGCATGTACACAACATTATAGTTTAGCTGCAGCATATATGTGTATATGTACATATGCTGCCACCTTTAAGCATTACATATAACAGAGAATGTTATAAAAATTTTTCTTTAAAATAAAAACTTATCAATATCATTCTCTTAAGACTCAGTGGCTACTATGTCCCAGCCCCAAAAGTAAATCCTGTATATAAATGCTTGGTGAAACACAGTGGTTGATCAATTTAAAGCTCTACTGACCACTGCAAAGTCAGAAGAAGTATCATGAGTGGCATTTAGGAAAAACAAAAAGACCCCAGTTCTACTGAAACAAAGAAAGCCAGAGCTCAGAATGATCTCAGGCATTATCTAGTTCTACTTCCTTACTGTTGGTGGGAAAACTCAGTCCCAGGTGGGCTGAGTTATACTCCAAATCATATTGTTAGATAAAGACAGAACAGAATCTAGACCTCAGGATGTGGTATGTAACAGTCAGACACTCAGGCTAAGGATGGTCTCCTAGGCACCAAGTATAGGAGACATGAGAAACTCTGTAAAAGACTAAGCATACTTTCTAATATTAAAGTTGATATCTACAGGATATAAGAGACACACTTGGGTGGTAGATCTAAATGGACACACAAACACCTGAAGATTTTTTGAAAGTAAAAGGAGTCAGGAAACTGTAAAGCATGTGGAATTGCTAGTAGGTGTTCATTCATTCATTCAAATATCTACTGAGCACATGCTATCTGTGAAGTACTATGCTAGAAAAAGAGATACAGCAGCTATCCTCATGAAGTCCATTATTTCAGTCAAGGTTATATGCACCAGCTTATGAAACTATAAAGAAGGCTGTGAGATTTTTTTGTGAACTTTATGAGACACAGAAGATACCAACATCCATGTCTACCAACAAGGTCTACAAAACCGAAGGCCAGAATCAGCACCCCGTATAACACTATGGCCTCTCCTTCACTCTCTTTCAGTTAATATCTTAAACTGAGTTGTTTTCATGATTATATCATCAATTATGCGTTACTGACCATTCCTTCATTGTGGTTCCAGAGCTTAATGAGACTCAGCTAATGTGACCTTTGGAACCATCAAACTGTGGAAGAGAAAGCACAGCAGAGAAGACTGACCTCTGGGTTATCTTTGTGTACAAAGCCTTTTGAAAAGTCAGAGCACCAGGCTTCTGGCAGCGATTTCACAAATTTAATTACCCAGAGATACTCACCAGTATCCTCAAAGACTGACAGCTGAAATTAGACAGCTGATTCTCTATTACATCCGCTTCCTATTATCAACGGTGCTAAACAGTTAAGCAAAAAGTTTAATATTATTTGTCCTTCCCATCTTGATAAGATTGATGATGCAATAAGAATCCTCAAGGGCGATATGAAGATTCGTTTTCATTCCTCTGGAAAACTGTTATCAATAATTTCTGTTTCAAAGTCAACATTCATAAAATCAGGGAATGTCGGGACTGGAAATAACCTGTGATCTCATGTGATTCAGCCCCCTTGGATGACAGATGGAGAAACTGAGGCTCAGAGAATATAAGTGATTCATCTTTGGTCAAATAGCTAGTTAACAGCAAAGTTGGAACCAGACTTCAAGTCTTCTGTTGCTTGGTCAATTTACTACTTCTGCTATTTCATGTGGTCTTATCAGCTGCTAAAAGGTATATTTTTATTTTTATTTTTATTTTTTTACAGAAGTATCTGGGATTATGGATGTGAAATGATAACGTAAAACCCACAGTCCAGGCTCCCCTAGTGAACGCTAATTTTTTTTTAACATCTTTATTGGAGTATAATTGCTTTACAATGGTGTGTTAGTTTCTGCTTTATAACAAAGTGAATCAGCTATATATATACATATATCCCCATATCCCCTCCCTTTTGTGCCTCCCTCCCACCCTCCCTATCCCAACCCTCTAGGTGGTCACAAAGCACCAGCTGATCTCCCTGTGCTATGCGGCTGCTTCCCACTAGCTATCTATTTTACATTTGGTAGTGTATATATGTCCATGCCACTCTCTCACTTCGTCCCCGCCTACCCTTCCCCCTCCCCGTGTCCTTAAGTCCATTTAAAAGGTATATTTTTAAGGAAAATATACATGTGAAGGATCTTACCAGAAACAGCACAAAATTATATTCTGAGAAAAACTAAGAAAACCTCTGCCAATCTCAACCAATGTTCAACTGAATGTCAGAAGACTAGAATCATTCCTAGAACAGTGAGGTATCAGGAATGAGACATGGGGGAGTGTTTTCTGAGCTGGATATCATAATCCGGTGTTCTTTATAATAAGAGCCCACCTCGGGCTTCCCTGGTGGCGCAGTGGTTGAGAGTCTGCCTGCCAATGCAGGGGACACGGGTTCGAGCCCTGGTCTGGGAAGATCCCACATGCCGCGGAGCAGCTGGGCCCGTGAGCCACAGCTGCTGAGCCTGCGCGTCTGGAGCCTGTGCCCCGCAACAAGAGAGGCCACGACAGTGAAAGGCCCGCGCACTGCAATGAAGAGTGGCCCCCGCTTGCCGCAACTGGAGAAAGCCCTCGCACAGAAACGAAGACCCAACACAGCCAAAAATAAATAAATAAATTTATAAAAAAAAAAAAAAAGAGCCCACCTCATTCTCAGAAGATGTTTCCACTGCAAACTAGGCAACACAGATATTTAGCACATTGATTTGCCGTTAAAGCTGAGACATAGCTAACTACTGCTTCCTCTCTATATAAATATAGGTACAGAAATAGTAGTCAATAATTCAGAGGAACAAATAAACTAATCTAAAACTTGAATCAGAACAACTCCTGGCACAAATAACAGGGAGCTGGAGCAAGAATGAGGGCAAGATATGCTTTAAATATGGGAGGGATTTGGAATCTGAAGAACTGTCCAGAAAATAGAAATAGAGGCAATATGGTATGGAAGGAGGTGGTGTCAAAACTCAGATGCTGGGACTTGCCTGGTGGCGCATCTGCCTGCCAAGGCAGGGGACACGGGTTCGAGCCCTGGTCCAGGAAGACCCCATATGCCACGGAGCAACTAAGCCCGTGCGCCACAACTACTGAGCCCACGTGCCACAACTACTGAAGCCCGAGCACCTAGAGCCCATGCTCCGCAACAAGAGAAGCCACCGCAATGAGAAGCCCCCGTTCACCCCAACTAGAGAAAGCCCACACACAGCAACAAAGACCCAATGCAGCCAAAAGCAAACAAAGAAACAAAAAACTCAGATGCTACTGGAGCTAGAGAGCAAGGGTACTCAAACTCAGAGCAAGATTCATCACTTTAACCGTGACTAGACCAACAGGATACAAGAAGACACAAACACCAAAAGGTAAGTGTAGGTGGATAGCCATAATTTCATGCAGAGAGTCAAATACTTGTACCAGTAGAGCCAGAGGGATGGTAGTCATAAGAATATGGGAGAGTCAGAATTCCAACCAGCAAATTTGGCAGCAGACACAGAAATAGTAATAAGAAATGTCGACTGAAGCGACAGTCAGCTTCAGCCAGGGAGGTTTTATTATATACCTCATTTTGCTAAGCAGAAACTACCAGAAAGTTGCGAGCAAATCAGATATAACAGGTGGCTGTAGAAACATGCCTGGGATTGAGAGTGGAGAGAAGGGTAGGTCAAGGTCACTAGACAGCTACAGCAATGTGTACAACAATCAAAATAACCAGCAGGAAAAGACAGACACTTCTTTAGACATGAGTTGTTTCTTGAGCATTGCATGTAAAAAAGAGCTGAAGAGTTAGCATGTTCCCCAGAACCCCATTTTTCACTCTTTTGTGAAGTACTTCAGAAATATTTAGAAAGGCAACCTGAAGAAATGCATTGCTGGTGATTGAGTCAGCAGGTTTACTCCCAAGTTTCATTAGTGAATGCCTCCTAATATTTAGCAACTGCAGCGTCTTTGAAGGAGGAAAGGACCAGCTTGCCTGAAAATCAAATCCTTCCTAAGAGTCAGCTGGCAGAAATATAAGGTCAAACACTTGATCTGGTATTACAGAAAAGTAGCCACAAACCAACCTTCAGCTAGAACTAATATATGTAGAACAGGTTATGACCTCAATTAGTTTCTCCATTTCTGCACCAATGGGAGACAGTGAATAGCATTTACTTTCTTCATGACTGAGTGGAGACTAGAGACGATGCTAACAAATTTAATAACCAATATTTGGGCCATTCCAGTCACGACATCCCAAGGAAGATACAACAGAGCTGGAAAAGATCCAGGGAAAAACAACTAAGATGATCAAGGGGAATGCTTACCTTTCATTCAAGGACAAACTAAAAACCTAAAACGGATTAGAATTTCTCAGACTGGGAAGATGAAAATGAAAAGGAGTTAGTGAGGGGATGTGAGATTAAAGTCGACTCTGGGTAAATATAATTGTATTCAGTGAATTTCATAGCACTTAATTGGGGCTGTCCCTTGAGGTTAAAGGATGTAGATTAAAGAGAAACTGAAATATATCTTTGTTTATAGAGAAATCAGTAAGTTTATAGAACTTATTATTGCTAAAACAAGACTGAAGTGGAGAATGGGGAAAGTTTAAGAAACCATTGGATATACTCAATGCCAATTGATTTAACAGTGCATTACTAAGAAATGGTCATGATGCATCCTAATTTTTTTGAAATGAAAATTACTAGGTTGACTGACAACACAGCCATTGGTGTCTACATCTGGGACAGAGTTCTGGGCTAGCTGCCCTGTTGGTCTGACCCAGGGTGCTATTTCTTATGCTCTTATTATGTCATCTATGCAAAAACCATACTGCATGCAAGTTTGGGATTCCTAAATTCTTTTGACAGTCCAGAACACAGAAGAATAATTTTCTAACTCATTAAGAAAGCAAGAGAGTCCCAGCTCTTGGCTCCGCTTGGTTTACCCATATGGGAGTATGCAACATAAAAAGGTGAAAGAAATTCTAACAGAATGCAGCAGCTGGTTAAAGGCTATAATACTGAAAATTTCATGAGTTTGACAGTAGGCCAAAAGACTACAAAATGGCAGAGAATGGAAAAGGCAGTTGTAACAGGTTGAACATTGTTGGTGATTATTTTTTCAGTGGCAATGAAAGCTGTAATCAAATAACCTGAAAGAGATGCTGGCAGTGGTAGGAAAGCCCCAAGGGAGAGGGAATATGAAGACTGTAACAATGATGTATGCTATGGACTAATAAACTAGACAAACATGTAGTTTGAAGTTTCTTAGCATCATATGAAAAGCTGGTGTCACGATGCAGGCATAAACACTATCCGATTTGCAATCTAGAGCAGAAGACGTTGTTAATGACTTAAAACCTCAAGGGTGAATGCACGACTCAACAACTAACTGGAACTGTGCTATTAGTGTAGAAACCTCTTGTTATTTAGATGATCAGTTTATCTCAGCATTAAAAAGGAAACATTATAAAGCATTAAAAAATATCCAGAGAAAACACTTGCCTTTGCAGCTGGAAATGTGTGGTTAAAAACTCTTGAATGGAAGTCAGGACAAATAAGAAAGAGGACGAATGGGGACTGGTTGAAATAACGTCATTATCAACTTACTATTATTGTTATTTGTGGACCAATAAGGCATCTCAAATTACGGATGGCATCTGCAAGTGCATGAAGTCCACTGGACCTTGTACATCAAAGTCATTTACTGTGAACAGAGTATTTTAGACAACAGTAATGTGTAATAATAAATCACAAAGGACATTAATAATCTGTTTACTGAAAATGTAAATTTCTTGAACATGCGTTCTCCCTATATTATGGCTTAACATTTTAGGGGTATATTTGAGAAACTGTACAATCTCTAATTTCAAGTAGATTATAATCGTACAGAGAATTGATCTCCGTAAAGTTTCAGGGACATCTTTGAGAAATTAGGTAATCCCTCATTCCAAGGAACTGATCACTTCAGAGGCTTTTAAGGTCTCCATACTCACCTTTCTACTAATTTTCCTGTCTACTGTTCTCTGTTTCTTACCATTAAACTAGGAAGAATAATAGTCCTAAATTAAACACCAAGATTTAAGCTCTTTAAACGGGTATCTGGAGAAACTGGAGTGGGTTGAGAGGGCATATCTGAAGCTAATTCACAGTGGAAAAATAGAATTCCTATGTTTTATTTTTAAACTGAGAATTTATATTGTGTTAATAATGAAAATAAAGAATTTTTAAAATAAAGATAAACTTCTTGAAAAAGAAAGCTGAGGTCTTAAAGTTTTTGAATTTGGACAAGACCATGGAATGAGCCACGCTCATTGATTCCTACAGCTACAAAGGAACTTAGATATCATCTAGTCCAACTCCTTATTTTATAAATAAGAAACCAAGGTTTGTACAGCTTAAGTGATTTGCCCAAGGCCATACAATCAACTAATCACAGAGCCCCCGAAGTCAAGGTTTCTTATTCCCAGATCTGTGCCCCTACCAAAACTGCCACCATGATCTTCAAGTTGGTGAAAGAGCACTGGACAAATAGGAGGACAAATAGAGAGTATCTGTTCTCTGATCCCATCAAGGAGCAGTAAGAAACTAGTATACAGGGAGGAATTACAGCTTTTCTGGAATTTGTCTTCTTTTTATTTTTTGGACCGAATTCATTTTCACTGCTTCACAGAACTGTACTGGGATCTTTTGTAGTAGGTGTAACATCAGGGAGAAGGTACATATTTAGGGAAAGGACAGTGGGACTAGGGGGGCACTCTAGGAATCCCGTGTGAGACACTTAATGAGCCCTAAACAGGTAATAATTTGGAGAATGATGGCTTAAAGATGTCTTGGATTCTCAGGTGATCCTAAAATCTTGGCTACAAAAGGAGTCATTCTTTTAGCTCATAAAGGAATTGGATAAAGTGAGAGTTTTATAAATGGGTTGAAAAAGTAGCAGGTCTCAAACATCTTAGTCAGAAATGGAAATTTGTAATGACGAAGACACTGATATAGAAGATGACTGGGAAGAATTTGAACAAAATGGTTCCACGAAATATATAGTGGATGTAAAGCAACATAGTGCATGTCCAAATCAATATATTATTTAAGAAAATGGGTGATTTTAAATAGGTATTAAAACACGTACTTTAGAGTGACTAAATAACTATATACAACAAAAATAATAAGATAAAATTAAAAATAAGAAAACTAAAAAGCAGGATCAAAACATTGAAGGAGAATTTTTAAAGTTAAGAGATACCTTGTCTGTATAATTTAATAAGACACATTTTCCTAAAGGATGTATCTCTCCTTGAAGAGCCAAAAAAGTTCCCTCACCCCCATTCTTCTGAGTTAACAAAACTGAGGCATAAAATCAAATTTCTTGAGAACTGTAGTAATGAAGATCTAGGAATGCTGTTATTGCTTTAGAACTGAATTACGAAGAATTGATGGGCAGTGGAAGAATAAAAACAGACTTGATAAATGGAAAAACATTTAACATTTTTAGACTATGGCAGAAGCAAGTTCAAAGACTTAAGTTGGTACTGAAGACTATTTCATGAATCCAATTAATTTCAATTGTTGAGGTGGACGATAGAAACTTAAATTTAAGCTGGACTCAATTATACAACTGATGAGAAACTGTTAAGGTATCATAGTAACTCAACATCCTCTCTCCTCTTTCTTCCATGGCGACCCAATGTATCATAATTTGTATTTCATGCAGCATCTTGCAGAAGGTGCTTCTAAGAACTATATTCCTTTGACTGACACAAATAATCCCTGGAAACAGTATCATTTCTGTTGTTGCTATGTGAAAAATGCTGAGTGCTACGTATCAAGAATGCACACGTCAGCTCCACAAATCCAGAACTGCTACTGACTGCCTTTTGGGTACATCAAGTATTTATTCACCTAAAACGGTTTGGGTACAGATAGCTGCAGACATCTTCCATCTTTGTCTAAAGAAGAAGTGTGGGAAAACTCCTAAATAAATAAAATTGTTCTTGTAAATAGTCATTGCCACTATCCATAATAAATATTATCAGCAGCTTTTCGTTCTATTATGAAAAATCCACACCACCTCCAATCACAAAACACAGCGTATATGCTGCCTTGAATGGATTTTTCCTAAAGGCGACTCCCTGTAGCATCAGCAGGTTTTCAGTGGTAATCTTAGCATGAGTTACCTATCCCAGCTTCCTCGGGGAAGAAAGAACTAGGTATTGTAGGCCAGGCTAACGTCGAGTTTTAAAAATAAATTCATCTGTGAATATACATATTAGCCACAATAAATGCTTTTTTAAGAACATGATGCTTTCAACTTACTTGATATAGTAGGGCACTTTGTTTGGTGAGATGGCTCTCTCCCAGGGACCCTGGACAGAAGCTGAAAAAGGAGGGGGGGGGAAAAAGGCAAGAGGTCAAGTTCACGCAAACAAGAAAGACAACATTAATCTCCAGAATTACAATTTTACACTGATATTGGTCTGTTTGTTCAGTTGCCCATGAAGACAGGACGGATTAACCTGCTGTTCTAATCCTAATCTAAGTAAAACTGAACTCATTCAGGCACAAAGATAAATGCAAAGAAAAAAAAAATTCCACTGCTAAACCTATAGAGCAGGTAAGAAACTGAAAGAGTAAACTGATGGGTTTTCTCTTATGTGTCTCCATTGGGTGCTTTTCTTATAATACTTCCTGTTGGTGTTTCTCAATATCTTTTACTATTTGATTGACTGGGTTTTATTAGTTTAGCAGCTGAAACATCCCTCTGTGATATATTTACATTCTAAGTTGTTGAAGCTAAAGTACTCCACTTATCACTCTGATATGCTTGTTTTTCTCTTTATTTGGTTTAAACAGAATCCAATTTCATTTACCGATTACATGTTTAATTGGTGCCTCAAAAATGTCAGCTGACCAGCATGATCTTATTAGAAAAGATAACCAAAAGTGAGAGAATGGCACCCGATACCAGAGTGTAATAAAACTTTGGTGATGAGTGATGAATCCTATAGGTGAAATTAAATTTCCCACACTGGGAATTTGTTTTATAACGACTTTATTGTGTATCAGTCAAATCAGTCATCTTTAAACTGTGTTTTAAATGCTTAAGCTGTAGGGGTTTTTTCCTTTCCCAGAGTTGAAATACTTTTTATATACGGTTTAATACGATGGCATTTTTTGTTTCTTTAAGACAAAATAATCATGTTAGTGGACACTATACCATTTCCTTAACAATAAAATCTTCCCCCTGAACAGAGTTTTAAGAAACTGGAGTTTTTGAGACATAGAATAGCATCAAGAATATAAATATAAGAAGCATTCTTATTAACAGCTAGCAATTTTATGTGTAGGTCCCTTCTTTCGTGAATTTTCATCCTGCTTATAATTTGAAACACAGCTGATGTTGACCACTGTTTCCTCCTATGAAAAGCTCCCTTCTAAATTAGTTTCACAGTAAATCCACTCCACAGTGTATTGAGATGTAAGAAAACATCAAAGCTAATATACCCTTGACTGCACTGCATAATATGAAGGAAAAGCTTCTAATAAAACTCTGCCCACTGCCAGACAATTCAAGGGTAATGAAACTATAGATTCTTTGTTTTATATAGAGTAACAGAGGGATCGAATCACCCAACCTTCAACCAGACATGCTGCTTTGTACCTTGGCGATATGTCATTTAAAAGATATAGGACATGAATTTGTATTTAGCTACCTAATTGCACCTTTTCATTTTGGCAGATGGATTTTTAATATGGAGAAAAAAGACATTTATCTGCAGTTTCGAAGTAGTCCCTTGCCTTCAAACTCTCTCTGTCCTTCTTTTTCTATTCTGTCTCCTTTGCCTTTGTCATTCTCTGCCCAACTCTCCTCTTGGCTGTTTTTCTTCTCTAGGACACAGCTCTCTAGACCAGATTAGTTCACAGAGTAATAAGAGCTGATTTGGGGACTTAGGCTGAACTCTCTGAACTGCCTGGCAGAGTCTGATGTTATGGAAACCTAAAAACCCAAGCCCTCTGTAGCATGAAACATGGTGGAGAGCCAGAAATCATAGCTCCTGGTTGCTCAGCGTGCCCTCTTCCTAAAATCATGGCATCACAGAAGGAAGAAGAGAACTCCAGAGAGCACTTGGTCCAGCTCTCATTGGCTGTATTGCCAAGTCTATGAATGTCTAAACTGAGAAAGAATGCTTATCCTTTTCTTAAAGGTCACTATGGGCTGAGCCCCACCATTTCTCTCATTATCCTTCTCCAGTTCTTTATCATTCTAATGGTCCAGAAAGCCTTTCTGATTTGGAGGATGCTGAGTACGTCCTCTGGTAGCAGAAGAGTCTGTTTGCATTTCCTATATTACTCCTAGGCGTCTCTCAGAGAGAACTGGTCTACTGGCTGCCGGGTTGGCCCGGGAGGGTGGGGGGTGGGGGCTCCGGCTGAGTGAAACAACCTTCAAGCAGAAAATCTAGCAAGGAATAGAAGAAAAGTGACGATGCCACGCTGAGCTCATGGCCAGACCTGTAGGTATCTATAGTTGACTTTGCATTGCTAAACATTAAAAGGAAAAAAAAAAATTCCCCCCAAAATGCCAGAGAAGTAGTCAGAATATGCTTGAACTAAAGAGCTGAATGGATTTAATTTTAAAAATTCCAAAAAATAAGTTCCAGATCCATATGAAATTTTAAGCTTTTGTAACTGGAGTTCTTGTTAATTTTTATAGAGTGTATAAATTGTATATGAAAATTGTTAATTTTTTACTTTCTAAAATAAAAGCCTTCTGCCTTTATGTGTAGCTATTAAACAGATCCGATGGTGAGATTCAGTGAAATTTTTGTGCTGAAAGATGTTTTTCCCCCTTTGATTCACAGTTTATAAATGCACCTAAGCAACTGCTTTGCAGTCATCATTTGAAGGTCTGAAATTTTACACTAAAAAATGTCCTTGAAGCAATAAAAAAAGAAAAATAACCACAGCCTTCCCCCAATCCTCCCCTGCTCCATCACTACCACAGACACACACTGGAGCTACTTGCTTTAGAAACGACACACAATCGGACGATGGTTCTATGCGATTGGAATCAGTGCCCCTTCTCAGGAGATTGTTAAACGGTTGTTGGGCAATTTCGCTTGGGGCTGCCAGGTGATTCTGGTCTTGCATATATTCAAAAGTTGATCCAATATATGGTAACTCTCATAAGTGTGTCCCAGAATTATCATTTCATTTCTTGCAGAAATGCCAATGCCAACAACAGCTGTTTCTTATCTCAGTGTACCAGTGGAAGCTTGTCATCCTTCACAAAGCTAGCCTACGCGATAGACACGCACACGTCTCTTATGCCTGATGTGGCCATTTTTAGTAGCCCATCAAAAGCAGATTTACTGGCAAATAGTTTTTATGACGCTATGCTGTCCTTTGGTATTTTCTTACACAGATGTTTCTATAACCGCTATATGTAATTCCAATGCAGCTTTGTGATTCAGATTCTCGAGTGTAAAAATCATCCACTATCATATGGCAACAGCACCGTGGGGTATTCTCTACTGAATTTAAATAGCAAACTATGTACGAGTTTATTTATTCCAAAACCAACCTCTGAATTTCCCCTTGCGTTACAGATGCAGTATGTTATTAAGAGCAAGAAAGGGTAGCAGTTCTCCCTTCAAATGCTTTTCCTCCCTCGAGGTGACAGGATTCAATATTGTGCCCAAGGTATTTTTGAAAATCTCAAACACAGGCTCCAGTGTTTAAGGGAAATTCTTATTTCAACCACATTCTAATGCATGATGAACAGAATGGGCCAAGTGACGCACCCCGGTGTTAAGCCATGTTTTAATCGACACACGGGCCTAACCAGAAAATGAAGAAGAATGCTAATATCATTTAAACTGTGTCAAAAGAGCACTCTCTGGAATTCAGACCCTCATACATTCATTAATCTTTCTACTTTTCTTTTTTTTTTAATTTTTTAATTTAATTTTATTTATTTTTTTATACAGCAGGTCCTTATTAGTCACGAGTTTTATACACATCAGTGTATATATGTCAATCCCAATCGCCCAATTCATCCCACCACCACACCCACCACCCTGCCGCTTTCCCCCCTTGGTGTCCATACATCTGTTCTCTACATCTGTGTCTCAATATCTGCCCTACAAACCGGTTCATCTGTACCATTTTTCTAGGTTCCACATACATGCGTTAATATACGATATTTGTTTTTCTCTTTCTAACTTACTTCACTCTGTATGACAGACACTAGGTCCATCCACCTCACTACAAATAACTCAATTTCGTTCCTTTTTATGGCTGAGTAATATTCCATTGTATATATGTACCACATCTTCTATATCCATTCATCTGTCAATGGACACTTACGTTGTTTCCATGTCCTGGCTATTGTAAATAGTGCTGCAATGAACATTGGGGTGCATGTGTCTTTTTGAATTATGGTTTTCTCTGGGTATATGCCCAGTAGTGGGATTGCTGGATCTTATGGTAATTCTATTTTTAGTTTTTTAAGGAACCTGCATACTGTTCTCCATAGTGGCTGTATCAATTTACATTCCCACCAACAGTGCAAGAGGGTTCCCTTTTCTCCACACCCTCTCCAGCATTTGTTGTTTGTAGATTTTCTGATGATGCCCATTCTAACTAGTGTGAGGTGATACCTCATTGTAGTTTTGATTTGCATTTCTCTAATAATTAGTGATGTTGAGCAGCTTTTCATGTGCTTCTTGGACATATGTATATCTTCTTTAGGGAAATGTCTATTTATGTCTTCTGCCCATTTTTGGATTGGGTTGTTTGTTTTTTTAATATTGAGCTGCATGAGCTGTTTAAATATTTTGGAGATTAATCCATTGTCCATTGATTCGTTTGCAAATATTTTCGCCCATTCTGAGGGTTGTCTTTTCGTCTTCTTTATGGTTTCCTTTGCTGTGCAAAAGCTTTTAAGTTTCATTAGGTCCCATTTGTTTATTTTTGTTTTTATTTCCACTACTCTAGGAGGTGGATCAAAACAGATCTTGCTATGATTTATGTCACAGAGTGTTCTTCCTATGTTTTCCTCTAAGAGTTTTATAGTGTCTGGTCTTACATTTAGGTCTTTAATCCCTTTTGAGTTTATTTTTGTGTATGGTGTTAGGGAGTGTTCTAATTTCATTCTTTGACATGTAGCTGTCCAGTTTTCCCAGCACCACTTGTTGAATAGACTGTCTTTTCTCCATTGTATATCCTTGCCTCCTTTGTCATAGATTAGTTGACCATAGGTGCATGGGTTTATCTCTGGGCTTTCTATCTTGTTCCATTGATCTATGTTTCTGTTTTTGTGCCAGTACCATATTGTCTTGATTACTGTAGCTTTGTAGTATAGTCTGAAGTCAGGGAGTCTGATTCCTCCAGCTCCATTTTTTTCCCCTCAAAACTGCTTTGGCTATTCGGGGTCTTTTGTGTCTCCATACAAATTTTAAGATTTTTTGTTCTAGTTCCGTAAAAAATGCCATTGGTAATTTGATAGGGATTGCACTGAATCTGTAGATTGCTTTGGGTAGTATAGTCATTTTCACAATATTGATTCTTCCAATCCAAGAACATGATATATCTCTCCATCTGTTGGTCTCATCTTTAATTTCTTTCATCAGTGTCTTATAGTTTTCTGCATACAGGTCTTTTGTCTCCCTAGGTAGGTTTATTCCTAGGTATTTTATTCTTTTTGTTGCAATGGTAAATGGGAGTGTTTCCTTAATTTCCCTTTCAGATTTTTCATCATTAGTGTATAGGAATGCAAGAGATTTCTGTGCATTAGTTTTGTATCCTGCAACTTTACCAAATTCATTGATTAGCTCTAGTAGTTTTCTGGTGGCATCTTTAGGATTCTCTATGTATAGTATCATGTCATCTGCAAACAGTGACAGCTTTACTTCTTCTTTTCCAATTTGTATTCCTTTTAGTTCTTTTTCTTCTCTGATTGCCATGGCTAGGACTTCCAAAACTATGTTGAATAACAGTGGTGAGAGTGGACATCCTTGTCTCATTCCTGATCTTAGAGGAAAGGCTTTCAGTTTTTCACCATTGAGAATGATGTTTGCTGTGGGTTTGTCGTATATGGCCTTTATTATGTTGAGTTAGGTTCCCTCTATGCCCACTTTCTGGAGAGTTTTTATCATAAATGGGTGTTGAATTTTGTCAAAAGCTTTTTCTGCATCTATTGAGATGATCATATGGTTTTTCTTCTTCAATTTGTTAATATGGTGTATCACATTGATTGATTTATGTATATTGAAGAATCCTTGGATCCCTGGGATAAATCCCACTTGATCATGGTGTATGATCCTTTTAATGTGTTGGTGGATTCTGTTTGCTAGTATTTTGTTGAGGATTTTTGCATCTATATTCATCAGTGATATTGGTCTGTAATTTTCTTTTTTGTAGTATCTTTGTCTGGTTTTGGTATCAGGGTGATGGTGGCCTCATAGAATGAGTTTGGGAGTGTTCCTTCCTCCACAATATTTTGGAAGAGTTTGAGAAGGATGGGTGTTAGCTCTTCTCTAAATGTTTGATAGAATTCACCTGTGAAGCCATCTGGTCCTGGACTTTTGTTTGTTGGAAGATTTTTAATCACAGTTTCAATTTCATTACTTGTGATTGGTCTGTTCATATTTTCTCTTTCTTCCTGGTTCAGTCTTGGAAGGTTATACCTTTCTAAGAATGTGTCCATTTCTTCCAGGTTGTCCATTTTATTGGCATAGAGTTGCTTGTAGTAGTCTCTTAGGATGCTTTGTATTTCTGTGGTGTCTGTTGTAACTTCTCTTTTTTCATTTCTAATTTTATTGATTTGAATCCTCTCCCTCCTTTTCTTGATGAGTCTGCCTAATGGTTTATCAATTTTGTTTATCGTCTCAAAGAACCAGCTTTTAGTTTTATTGATCTTTGCTACTGTCTTCTTTGTTTCTATTTCATTTATTTCTGCTCTGATCTTTATGATTTCTTTCCTTCTGCAAACTTTGGGTTTTGTTTGTTCTTCTTTCTCTAGTTCCTTTAGGTGTAAGGTTAGATCGTTTATTTGAGATTTTTCTTGTGTCTTGAGGTAGGCTTGTATAGCTATAAACTTCCCTCTTAGAACTGCTTTTGCTGCATCCCATAGGCTTTGGATCATCGTGTTTTCATTGTCATTTGTCTCTAGGTATTTTTTGATTTCCTCTTTGATTTCTTCAGTGATCTCTTGGTTACTTAGTAACGTACTGTTAAGCCTCCATGTGTTTGTGTTTTTCATGTTTTTTCCCCTGTAATTCATTTGTAATCTCATAGCATTGTGGTCAGAAAAGATGCTTGATATGATTTCAATTTTCTTAAATTTACTGAGGCTTGATTTGTGACCCAAGATGTGATCTATCCTGAGAATGTTCCGTGCGCACTTGAGAAGAACGTGTAATCTGCTGTTTTTGGATGGAATGTCCTATATATATCAATTAAATCTATCTGGTCTATTGTGTCATTTAAAGCTTCTGTTTCCTTATTTATGTCATTTTGGATGATCTGTCCATTGGTGTAAATGAGGTGTTAAAGTCCCCCACTATTACTGTGTTAGTGTTGATTTCCTCTTTTGTAGCTGTTAGCAGTTGCCTTATGTATTGAGGTGCTCCTATGCTGGGTGTGTATCTATTTATAATTGTTATATCTTCTTCTTGGATTGATCCCTTGATCATTATGTAGTGTCCTTTTTTATCTCTTGTAATAGTCTTTATTTTAAAGTCTATTTTATCTGATATGAGTATTGCTACTCCAGCTTTCTTTTGATTTCCATTTGCATGGAATATTTTTTTCCATCCCCTCACTTTCAGTCTGTATGTGTCCCTAGGTCTGAAGTGGGTCTCTTGTAGACAGCATATATATGGGTCTTGTTTTTGTATCCATTCAGCAAGCCTGTGTCTTTTGGTTGGAGCATTTAATCCATTCACGTTTAAGGTAATTATCGATATGTATGTTCCTATGACCATTTTCTTAATTGGTTTGGGTTTGTTTTTGTAGGTCCTTTTCTTCTCTTGTGTTTCCGACTTAGAGAAGTTCCTTTAGCATTTGTTGTAGAGCTGGTTTGGTGGTGCTGAATTCTCTTAGCTTTTGCTTGTCTGTAAAGCCTTTGATTTCTCCATCAAATCTGAATGAGATCCTTGCCGGGTAGAGTCATCTTGGTTGTAGGTTCTTCCCTTTCATCACTTTAAGTATATCATGCCACTCCCTTCTGGCTTGTAGAGTTTCTGCTGAGAAATCAGCTGTTAACCTTATGGGAGTTCCCTTGTATGTTATTTGTCGTTTTTCCCTTGCTGCTTTCAATAATTTTTGTCTTTAATTTTTGCCAATTTGATTACTATGTGTCTTGGCGTGTTTCTCCTTGTGTTTATCCTGTATGGGACTCGCTGTGCTTCCTGGACTTGGGTGGCTATTTCCTTTCTCATGTTAGGGAAGTTTTCGACTATAATCTCTTCAAATATTTTCTCGGGTCCTTTCTCTCTCTCTCCTCATTCTGGGACTCCTATAATGCGAATGTTGTTGTGTTTAATGTTGCCCCAGAGGTCTCTTAGGCTGTCTTCATTTCTTTTCATTCTTTCTTCTTTATTCTGTTCCGCAGCAGTGAATTCCACCATTCTGTCTTCAAGGTCACTTATCCGTTCTTCTGCCTCAGTTGTTCTGCTACTGATTCCTTCTACTGTAGTTTTCATTTCAGTTATTGTATTGTTCATCTCTGTTTGTTTGTTCTTTAATTCTTCTAGGTCTTTGTTAAACATTTCTTGCATCTTCTCGATCTTTGCCTCCATTCTTTTTCCGAGGTCCTGGATCGTCTTCACTATCATTATTCTGAATTCTTTTTCTGGAAGGTTGCCTATCTCCACTTCATTTAGTTGTTTTTCTGGGGTTTTATCTTGTTCCTTCATCTGGTACACATCCCTCTGCCTTTTCATCTTGTCTATGTTTCTGTGAATGAGGTTTTTGTTCCACAGGCTGCAGGATTGTAGTTCTTCTTGCTTCTGCTGTCTACTTTTATATTTGGTGGATTTGTAGTTTAATAACATACTTGGGTCAAAAGAAAGTGGGGGCAGTTTATAAAAATAAATAAAATACAGCATTCACTGGGGACAACAGAGAAACCTCACCTACGGGGTTATGAAAAAGGCACTAGGGAGGATCAACTAGCCACTGGCACTTGGCTCCTCAGATGTACGCAAATTCCAGGAATGGTTTTATGGACACAGTCTATGAAGATTGACTCTAGAGCAACGTTTCTCGACCTTTTGCCACTATGTGCCCCCAACTCCAGGTATCTTTTTAGACATTTTTGCTCCTGATCACCCTATGCCACAGATATACTGTATAGACATCTGTTTCTGTATTGTATGTATCTGTGCTCTACATATAAAGAGTAAGATTTTTACATCCCCCTAAAACCAATTTTTGACCCCTTGGGGGCAATATCACTCCCATTGAGAATTCTTGATCTAGAGGAAGTGATGGAGGGGGTGGGGGAGAAAGGAAAACCCCTTCTGTGCCTGAAACATGACCTCAACTAGCTTATTTGATACTGAGTGACCTGTGATGTGGGTATTATTATTATTTTTATTTTGCAGATGATGAAAGAGTTAAGATCACATGGAATGACACATCTAAGGTCATAAGTCAGTAAGTATTATGTCCTAATTTTGGTTTATTACTAGAACTGAAGTCAGATGATTCAGGAAATGGAGAAAACAAAGCTGTCGCCTGTCTACTCTGTACCACGCACTGTATGTTTCTTAATGTAATCCTTCCAAACACCCTCCGTGGTCACGCTATTCCATTGTTGCACATAAAGAAACTGATGCTCAGAAATGGTCAGTAAACTAACCCAGCTAGTAAAGGTCACACAGCTAATAACGAGTGTATCTAGGATTGCCACCAGGTCTCCTCTTCCTTGGTAACAGAATTTCTAACTGCTGGGTACAGCAATGTTCCCAAGGCTTATGAATGCCACTTGAGGATATTCAGGTGAGGCTTCCGGGAAAGTTCTTTAAAGGTGGCTGACTAAATTGAAAGGCAGCTTTGCCCTTTTCCCATCCTCTTTCTTCTTGCCTTAGATGTCATGATGTCCAGAGTTATAGTAACCAGGAGAACAGAAGCCGTCTTTGTTGCAGTTCCCCAGAAGTAGACAGAGACAAGGATATGAGTGCAATGAGTTTGAGCCATGATTTAGGGAAGCACTGGTAGAAGAGCCGTAAGTGAGACAGGGAAGGGAGGAAAGCTGATAAAGTTTGCATTACTGCTTCGGACACCTGGGGCCCAGTGCAGCTGGGGCTTCAGTGTAGAACACACTGAAGAGTTATCCCTTGTACCCCCCAGGGGAACGGGGAACTTATCTACTATTGCTTGAGGGCTATTCCTGGAGTATGGGGAGTCTTTAACTCCCTGGCACTTCTGGCCTGCCCCTCGTGCTGATGAGCAGGTTCTGACGGCCAGAGAAGGCCCTAAAGGCAGAGTCACAGGTATGTGTAGCTGGAAGCCCAGGCTTGGTGAGCCTGGGCATGGTGAATGCAAGAGGGGATATGGGCAGGACTCTGACAACTTATGCTACAGGAGCTATGCACTAAGAATGACTGAGGAAAAGATATGAGAAATCTGCGTTCCTGACGAATATGCAGTTATCATTCCGGTTTCTCTCTGGATTTCTATGTGAGAAACTTATAAACCCCTACTTTGTGTAAGCCATTGTTATTTGAGTTTTCTGTTACATTCAGGCAAACCTGCTTCTAACTGAACCACTCTCACCCACTCAAACCATCTATGGTTGCTCACATCATTCCTGGCTTACATTTTAAATGGCTGAATAGTATTCCATTAATGGAAGTACCATGATTTATTGAAGAAGTTCCCTCTTTGGGAATATTTAGGTTGTTTCCAGTTTTTCACTGGTATGAGTAAGGCTGCAATGAACATCTTTGTAGAGAAACCTTTGCACACATTTTTGTTAATTTTCTTAAGCAAAATTCCTAGAAGCATATTTACTTGATTCAAGGAGAGGAACATTTTAAAGCCATTTTATACAAATGACATTCTTGCCAACAGGATTCTTTCTTTATTGATCAAGGTGGAAAGAGAAAACTCCACAGTCCACAGGTCAATGGCATTCAGTTGGTATAATTCTCAAGGCACGTTAGATATATTGCATGATACAGTGGACTATTTGAGAACATGCGTTTCACATCCCCTCTTTCCATGATAGCTTATAAACTTTTTGAGCTCAGAAAGGCATTCAGCACAGTGGCTTTCTATCTCAAATCCCAACCTAGAGTCCTGAGGGGTATCTGGATCACTAAGCGTGTCCAGAACACATATTCAGAAGGATTGTACTTGAGTCCTGACTCCACCGTCATTGCACGATCTGAAGCAAGTTTTGTTTTCTCCCTGAGCCTTATTTTTCTTATATGCAAAATGGGAATAATGTTATCTCCCTTACCAAAATGTTATCAGGATAAAATGAGAAAATGGATATAAAATTGCTTTGCAAAATGTTAATTACCATACAAATCATGTTTGTAATCACATACTTATGGGATGTTGTCTGAATGATAGTAATCCTGGAATCAATCTCTCTGCCTCAACTGGGCAGCATTGGTCTTTAACCTTTGGATCCACTCTTAACTACTATTAATGTGCCTCATACAGTATAAAGTGTGGCAGAGAGAAATGCCTTTGAACATTATCTAACTGCCTAGGCTTCTGGTACTTCTTTCTTCATCTCTGTCTGCTTAGACCAATGCCATCTGCCCAACAGAATCTTCATTCTTAGGTAGACCACTTGTCCACTATTCACCAGCGTGAATGATGAACAGATTAGTTCATATATGATACAATGGGAAATAGAGGGTCATAGAATATTTTATAATTAGAGCATTCTGATGATGAAAAGATAAGAAGATGGTTCTTGTGGTGCTATATACAGTGGATTAGAGGTAGGAGAGTGGAGTTCGAGAAGTAGTTCAGAAGTGAATTTGGTGCCCAGTGAAAGTGAGAAATCATAGATGACTCTATACTTCTAAGACTTAGTAGGCAATTGGGAGTTTCACTGACAGGAAAAATAAACTGGGAGATGAATTTCAGATAAATTATGTGTTTAGGTTAAAATATTTGTAAGGTGGGTCTTTTCACTGAAACTCAGTGAAAGAACAAGACTGTAAGTACTGTAAGTATGGTAGCTGAAGCTATAAAAATGGCTGGACTCTTTAAGGAAAGAAGGCTGTTAAGAGAACTGTACCCTGGGGAATGCACCAAAATGGTGGTGGCAATAGAAAAGCTGCAAAGAACTGTTGGTGGGAATGTAAACTGATACAGCCACTATGGAGAACAGTATGGAGGTTCCTTAAAAAACTAAAAATAGAACTACCATACGACCCAGCAATCCCACTACTGGGCATATACCCTGAGAAAACCATAATTCAAAAAGAGTCACGTACCACAATGTTCATTGCAGCACTATTTACAATAGCCAGGACATGGAAGCAACCTAAGTGTCCATCTACAGATGAATGGATAAAGAAGATGTGGCACGTATATACAACGGAATATTACTCAGCCATAAAAAGAAACGAAATTGAGTTATTTGTAGTGAGGTGGATGGACCTAGAGCCTGTCATACAGAGTGAAGTAAGTCAGAAAGAGAAAAACAAATACTGTATGCTAACACATGTATATAGGATGTAGAAAAAAAAAAAAAGGTTCTGACGAACCTAGGGGCTAGACAGGAATAAAGACGCAGACCTACTAGAGAATGGACTTGAGGATATGGGGAGGGGGAAGGGTAAGCTAGGACAAAGTGAGAGAGTGGCATGGACATATATACACTACCAAACGTAAAATAGATAGCTAGTGGGAAGCAGCTGCATAGCACAGGGAGATCAGCTGGGTGCTTTGTGTCCACCTAGAGGGATGGGATAGGGAGGGTGGGAGGGAGGCGCAAGAGGGAGGAGATATGGGGATATATGTATAGCTGATTCACTTTGTTATACAGCAGCAACTAACACAACATTGTAAAGCAATTATACTTCAATAAAGATGTTTAAAAAATAAAAATAAAAGAGTGGTGAAGGCCAAACCAGATCATACAAGCTGATGGAGCAGGTAGACAGAGGGGAAGTAGCAGGATTAGGTTCTAACCAAGCATTTGAGAAGCTGTGTATGAAATGAGGATAACGTAAATGCAGAGGGGGAGTATCTGAGGGTTAGTCATGCCTCTCTCCTGTCCTGTAAACCAGCCCATTTGATTTGTTTCTTTATGCAATTTGTTTAGGGTCTTCTTTATAATAATAAATTCCATGAAACTTATTTCTACCTTTCTTTATATCCTAAGGTCATAATCAAGATTATAATACAGTGTTTCAGTTTTCATGTAGTTATCAATGCCACATGTACATGTATATATGTCATTTTTCCCCACTGCATTTGCTTTCTGTATGATTTCTATTCTCTTTTGATGTGATCCATATAGTTCCTGTAGCAAGAGTAAGTATTCTGTCATTTAAATGAAAGGCCAAGTTAAATTTAACATTTTCCAAAACATTAAAATAAGAATAGTATTTTATATGTCTATATCATATATCAAAAGTAAAGATTCAATGAAAACTTTAAGATCACTTACTAAACTTTCAAAGATGGGCAGATTTTCCATAAAGATTTCAACAGCCAAGACAGATGGGCTACATTCCAGAGGGGAAGGTCACAAGAGTGATGAATGAGACCTCTAATGTCTGCCATAGCTGTGAAAATCTTTATGGCTAACTAAAATTCCTCACGAATAACAACCTGTAAATATTATATGAGCTGTCAGACAGATAACACAGCTCTGAGACCATCGCGTATGGTGGACAGAATATCACACCATGGGATTTGTCATTTAGAATATCAAGCTGACATTTGATCTGGGAAGTCAAGAGTTCATACTAAACTGCTTGGCAAGGTGACTGAGTTGTGGAGATAAACACTATGTCTGACATCCAGCGCTGCTGGCTGCACAGTCCCGCAAAGTCTAATAACCAATATTTGGTGCCATTACTCGAGAGAAAAGCTCCTTCAAACTGACTTATACAAAACTCCAGGAACCTCACTGTGATTATTAAGACAGTAAGAAAAGAAATCTAGCCTCATAAGGCCCCATATAGGAGGATAGGTGCCTATATAAATCGAGCCATGACTGACTCATGGAATTTCTGAATAATTTCGAACAGAATTGGCTGACCGTGTTAGCACAGAGCTTTCCTCTGGGTAAAGGCGGCTGCAGTCTTTAGGCCGCCTGGGTTAGCCAGGTTACGAACAAGTGAGCACCACGTTGCCAGGTGCGTTTAGCATCTCTCCAGATGTGCTTTTAAAAGGCAGCAGGCAGTCAGCACCGTCTGCTGAACGCTCTCTGTGTGAATGGTACTGGATTAGGCACCAGGGACATTTCAAGGAAAGTAAAATTTGAAACCTGAGCCAGTAGGGAGCCACTCAGATATTAAAAACCAAATGACTATAGATGGGATGGATATCCATTTAGGAGGCAAGATAAGAGTGAGAAAGAGCTCAGAATATGATAGCAATAAAAGCAATAAGAGGGTGGGAGAGATTACATTGTGGCCTCAATTCTTTACTCCACTGTAAAAGAATTAAATATCTATACCTTAGTCAGAGCCACGGGGCTGGCAGAGTGTGCTTCCCGGCCCCTTGTCCTTGGGCTTGACCGTATGATTTGCTTTGGCCAATGGGGCTTCAGCAGACATGATATGAACAGAAGCTTGTGCTCCTACGCTCTGGTGAGCTGCCATGAGCACATGCCCCAGGTGGCCTCTGATCCTTCAGCCTGGGCCTCAAAACCCACCACATTTAGAGACAATCTGAACTGATCCAGCAGCCAACCCATAGATCAAACCTAGCCAACCTGCAGCCTGAAGCAGAGCTCCCCAGTCAAACTATCTAGACCACCTGAACTATAGTTGACCTGTAGACCCGGAAGTATGACAATAGAAACTTTCCATTCTCATATAGGAGGGCAAGAGCGAGAGGGCGAGAGAGCAAGGGAGGAAGAAGGGGAGGAGGAGGGAGGGGGAGGGGGAGAGGGAGAGGGTGAGAGAGAGAAGAAAGAACATCAGAGAGATTAAAGAATAGAAAAATATTCGCAAGCCAAGTCTCCTCCAATTGCTACTAGCCACTTCCTCTACTATCATCCAAAGAGTTAATGGGGATTATCCCCTTTAGTATATGCAGTTGAGACTTGTGGGTTGCCACTCACTAGTCCCTGGAACCCCTTCTCTGAAGCTGATAATCCATAATGGTTACAAGTGTGAACTTGAATATGTGATTAAACTTCTCCCGTCTCAATTTTCTCTTCTGTGAAGTGGAGACAATAATATTCCTTAGTTTACAGGGTTGGTATGAGGATTAAACAGGTTAATCCATGTGAGATGCTTTCCTCAGTGTTAAGAGCTCAACATTTTTTGTATTCCTATTCCCACCCCTATTATTATTATCATCATAATTAATGTAGTGAGTTAGCAGGATATGTATTCTATTAACTAACTCACTGCCAGTGTGAGGAATCCCAGGGTAACCAGGTAAACGAGAGAGACTCTATGGCTGTAGAGTTAGACTGTTAACCACCAAGTCACGGGCCTAGGAAGCGACTCCACTAAATAATCCCTCTTCTTCCTTTCCCAGCCATTTTCTGACTCTTCAAAAAAATTTTAGGCAGTTCTCAGAGTAATAAAACTTGAAAGAAGACAAATCTTCCTTTTGGCATTCTGATGTTGGTGTCAACTACAAAAGTCAGCTGTGTTTTGTCATTCTATATTAGTATTGCTTAGGAACTCAAAACAAGTAGGTAAGCATTTATAGAAAGACAGAAAACATTTCATTTTCATTTCTATTTTCAGTTCTGAGTTTTAAATTAAATTTCACATTACCAAACTTACTATCTTTTTTGTTCTATTTAACTTGGTGCAGGTGGTTCCTGTTAAGGTAATTATCTGACCTGTTCTGTCTAAGACATAAGCCGTGTTGCCCTTTTTTTTGCCCTAAGATAGCAAGGGTTCTAGTGAGCTTCTGTGTTGGGCTCTAGGAATAACCAAGGATTTGGTTTCAAAACTTTCCCTCTTCTCCTGACAGCTCTGATGGATGCATCTGCTCCAGACTGCCTGGGCCAAGTCTTTTGAATTAGTCTCTTTCTCTTGATAGCTGGCCTAGGTCAAGTTCTACAACATGAACTCTCACCGTTTACCTTTTGAGACTAAATCCCACTGTCCTTAACTCACATCATAAATGAGCTCATTCCATTCCATTCCTCTTCACATTTTTTCCCAGACATTTCCTGCTCAGATTTTCTCTTTCAAGTCAAATTGCCCCCATGTTGACTAATCCTTCAATTATTCTCTCGTCTGCCTATTTCTAGCTCATTAAAACATTAGCACTCTCTAAAACCTATATTTATATTCATTATACATACATAAGAAATCCCTTTTTCTGGACAAAAGGGCTATAAGGAGGCTACAGGTGAAATTGGAAAGGGGGATAGTCATCATATCAGAATGGATAAGGAGAAGGGAGAACCTGATTTTCATCACTGAACGCATCCTGTGACTCTTGCTAAGTGAAATCAAGGGCCAAGTAATCAGCTGAAGTATTCTCTGCCAGATTCCTATCAGATGAAATAGTCTCTACCTTGGATTTGCATGTAGCTGCAGGGACAATGTGCATTAATACTAGTCTATAGAGAACATCTCATTTTCCTCACTGTAGAATTTCTCCTTCCACTCCACTCCTGTAACACCCACTATTTACCACAACTATAGAGGGTCATGGTTATTTTAATAGGTCTATCTCTTTTTACAGGTCTAACTCAAATGATTTAGAATTTGAGTGTCCCAAAGCCAGGATTCTGTCTTCCTCGTCTTCCTACTCCAAGTGCCTAGTGTTTGTTAAGAAATACGTGAATGAATGAATAGATGCTACAGGCACAGTAAGTCAGATCATGTCGCTTCTTAGTTTAGAACCCTCCCAAGTCTTCCCTTCATATTAAGAACAGATTCCGCCTGCTTTTAACTGTAGTCGACAAGACTCTACCTGGTCTGACTACTGGGTGCTCAGTGACCTATTATTCAGCATCTTGCTTCCTCGGCTTCAGTCATACTAGCCTCTTTATTTTTCCTCAACCCCCCTAAGGACGCTCCCATCTCAGGGCCTTTGCATTCACTGTTTCCTCTACCTGGAACCCTTTGCCCCCCCATATCTGCCTGGTGTGCTTCCTCATTTCTCTATGAAACGTCACCGCCCTGACCACCCCATTTAAAGAGTTCTTTTCCCCTATCACCTCTAGCCCCTTTAGACTGCTTGATTCTTCTTTATCAAACTGATCATGACCTGATTGCCTTCTCCTATTAAAATTCAAGCTCCATGAGAGAGAAATTTTCTTCTATTTACTACTGTTTCCCCAGTACCTAAAAAGAGTTTGAACTATATTGGTCATTGAATAGACATTTGTTGAGTGACAAAATGAATCAATTCTTAGCTGGCTGAAAATAAAGTGAAGCTCATAACTTTTTTAGGACATTAGGCTAGGCACTAGACTAAGTTCTTTCCTATCATATTAGAGTGGGAATAATCTTTAGAGTGCACAGTTATTCATTCAATCAAGGCACATCCTGCGTCTATCTGCAAGGTGTTAGATGCATGAAATTAAAATAAAAAAGAGCAATGCATGTCCTTTACCCTTGTGGTGCTCAAACTCCAACCCATTTCCTTTTATGATCTATTTTATTGAGTCTCCTTCATTCTAACCCTTGCCTGTCATTGGTATGTATCCTGCTGAGCTTTAGGTGTGAGGCAAGGAGCTGATGTAATTTTATGCTGTCCCAAAAGTCCTTACCCATTAATGGAGCTCGTGAGGTCAGACACCTTAAATAATGATTATCACTACATACACTGGACAAAATCATCAACATCGTTATGAAAGCAAGAGTAAATCAAATTACCCAGTGACTAGAATGAGTCTATTATAATGCTTTTTTTCTCAGATGCTTCTAAATGTCTGTCAGTTACATTGCCCTGTCACAGATTGGGTTCCCCAGGAAGCAGACTCTACGACAAAGTTCAGAGAGCAGGGTATTTAGTACGTTGTGCCTTTGCGATCACCACGTATGGAAGGGTGAAGGAGGAAGCAGGAATGGCAACAGGGAGAAGTCAAGCAAGGATGCGGGCCCAGTGACAGTCTCACTCAACCCCTCAGGGAGCTGCCCGTGGAAGGGGTGTGATCTTAGGCAAGGCAGCTGAGGCCATTCCCGAAGGGACAGACAGCTGAAGGTTGTCTCTTCATTGAAGGGGACCTAGAAGTGCAGAAAAGTAGTCTCAAATGATTCCCAGACAGAGGCCATTCTACTTAGTGTTCCATGTGACCCTACTGCAGTGGCCCCAAACTGTCCAGGGGTTTGGTATACAGGAGTGGTCCTCAGCCAGGGGCAATTCTGCCCTCCAGGAGACATTTGATAATATCTGGAGACATTTTTGGTTATCCCAACCGAGGGAGAGTGGTACTACTGGCATGCAGTGGGGAGAGGCCAGGGATGGTGCTGAACATCCTATAATGCACAGGACAGCCCCCACGATCAAGAACTGTCTGGCTTAAGATGCCACTAGTGCCCAGGTCAAAAAAGCCTGGTTACAGTCTGGCCTTGGCTTATGAGATGGTCTTCATCCTACATAGATAGTAAATAAGTGAACCAATCAGATGCTCTTTCTTAGAGAGCCTGATTGTAACACACAGAGAGAAATTTAGATGGTAGAGAGGTGGGGAAGTTAGAAAAAAGTCAGGGAGCTAAAGAAGAAAACAAGTCACAAGGCAGTGGAAACTATGAGTAAGGAGAAGGTGGAGGGAAGAGAGCAGCTCTGTACTAAGAGAGCCTGAAGTCTACAGCAGCAAAGGCAAATACAGAGAGAAGCAAACACATGCTTCATGGCAAACGTTGTTCCCCATCCTTCCTTATGTTTCCATGTATCCTTAAAATGCCCCTCATCACCTAAGCCCATCCTTGTTCCTTCCAGCCTTAAGGAGACACAACGCATTCCGAAGCACATCTGCAGTAGACTGAAATCAAGATGATTGTTACTGCTGATATCTGAAAGTATATTTAAAAATTCAAAAGAGTGGTTTTTTAAACCAGGAATAGTTTATGTAAGTCTACAAAAAAAAACCAAAATGCCTTTTGTCCTCACCTCAAAGTTCTCACCAAAAAGTATTTTCTAATCCCAAACTGGCTGTGTTCTGAAAATGGAAAACATCCAAATAGAAAAAAACAAGAGTAATGATTTTTGCCCACAGGGATGTGATTCCACCATTTCTGTTGTGCAAAGCTTTGTACTTTGGGACAGATGACAAAATGCTACCCTAGGCCAAACGCACAAATGCCTTCATTTTCTGGGGAGTGTAAAAATATACCTTTCAGAGCCAGCATTCCACTAAAATAGTGCCCATGTGTCAGGAAACTGATCCAGTGCTGTGATGCTGGTCTCCCTGCCCTAGGTCCTCGTGAGGCCCAGAGGAATCTGTCATGATAAGGAAGATGAGATAAGAAAGAAACAGGTGCTTGCCTCATCTCTGCCATGCCACGAGGCTAATTTCCACGCAGGTATGTGATGAAGGAGAGGTGGGTAGTGATCAAGCTAAACTTCACCATTTAGCTCGAAAGCCAGATAATGCGCAGGGTATCACAGTAGCTTCATGAAGTCTACAGGAGAGGTCCGTGCTACCGGTGTCCTACTCAGATCCCCTCTCCCCAGCTGGCATACCCACCCCCAGCCGCTGTGAGCATTGGCTGCTATGGGCCCACTGCCCCCAGCTCCAGAGTACCTCCCTCAGGGAAACGGAAACTGCCTCACTGCCCACTACTCCCCAGAAATCCACGGCCAATGGCTGACTGACACGGGGGAGCAAAAAGCCCAGCTCCCTTGCCTCAAAATTGGGCCACGTGTGGGGAGCAATTCGTGCTCCAGAGTTCCTGGTGGGATCAGGCTAAAGTGAGCCTCCAACTCCTTGCTTAGCCTGACTCCCTGACCACTCTTCCCCCTACCTTATCCTGCTTCCCTCCCTCCCTCCCCTTCACCTGAGAGCTGCTCTCTCAACAGCTTACTTGTACAAGAAACCTTGTGTAGGGCTCTATTTCTGTGGAATGTTACCAAAGGTGAGGGTGATCAACCATCCTCATGTGCCCGGGACTGAGGAGGTTTCCTGGGATGTGGGAGTTTAAGTGCGAAAAGCAAGAACATCCCGGACAAACCAGGACAAATGGGCATCCTACCTAAGGCAGATAGATATTTGGGTCCTGAGCTTTGCCTCCAGGAACTTGGGTGATCTGAATAACATAAATAAATTTGCTGGTGTTCTGGTAAACCAGCTATGCCAAAACGAAAAAGAAAGCCTTGATTTGCAGTATTTGCCAGTTTGGGAGGTGGGCGTAAATATTCCCACTATGGCTGATTTCAAGCTACCAAAGGTCAGTTTGACAACCAGCTCTCAATTCCTGTATATGTAACACTCGGCTCTCTTGAGCTAGTAGAAGCCAGTTCAAGCACACAAATTCCCACAGCAGAAACTGAGAACTTTCCTAAGCTTCCTCCTCTGTTCAAATAAATGGGAATGTAGGGCCAATGATGCAAAATTTTGTTACTGAGGATACTCCACAGCAAATAAATCTAAGATCTAAATTGGAGAATATAAATTTGAGCTCAAGGCGAAAGGGCCATAGAAATAGGTTTTGAGAAGAGAGTGTAATGATTATCACCATGACTTCTTTTTGCAGGCATCTGAAAGGCTAACTTTGAACTTATGGAGGCGTTATCAGCATCACTGATAGGTTAGACGGCATTTGTTCCAAATTCCCAACACTCAGGACAGCACGTGACTGTTGAAGAAATTGGCTCAAGTTGTTTTGCCCTGAGATTTTACCTGATGGCTTTAGGCTGAAAATCCTCTCACATTGTACCTGCAAGCTTCTTCCTGACTTTTATCATGATGGCTTCTCTAAGCTGATCTGAGCTTTAAATTATGGGCCTACTCGTATTTCAAATTCATCCATCCCCTGAGGACAATGGTAGCGTAGATCCCAGCACTGTTAAAGTTAAATGTCAGCAATTATTAACTGTGCTTAAAGTTTTTCCCCCTACCTTTTTTCTTAAGTGTGTGAGTGGAGGACATGGTGGTGAAGGTTTGGCAACTCTCAAGATGGAAACAAACTTTTCAGCCTTATGCAGCAAGGAGAAACTGTAAACACTTGGGTTACTTTAACAAGAGGAAAAGAGTTAACCAGGGATTTGATTAAGGCAGTTAAGATTATAAAGCCTGTAAGAAATAAGTGATCAGTTCTTTCTTTTTACAGTGTCTCATAATCTGAGAAATAGAAGATCACTCAGTGAAACCCATAGCTTTTAAATTCAGAATAAATAGTAAAAAGGAAATTCGTCTTCCGGAGTTCCACAGCCTCCAATAGAGTTTAATACTGCAAGAGGTCACTGGGTTAAGAGCTAGAGAACAAAAATTTTTGCCTTTACTGTTTTTTTTTCCATCATAAAAGAAATACATGCTGATGAGTAAAAACTCTTTAAAAGTAAAAAGAAAGTAAAACATAACAGCTGTTTCCATTTTGATGTATTTGATTTTCAGTCTTTTCTTTACGTGTACCTTTCTGCTGTTTATATTTTATTTTCTAATAGAGCTGTGATCATGCTGTAACGTTGAAGACAGCTTTTTCCCTTAATATATTACATGGCACAGTAGACATTTAGAAAAAGGACTATGTAAAGTTATGGATGCTATCGGTCATTGCTGAGAGGCAACATAAGAGGTCATATTATTTATTGAGTGTCTACTATGTGGTAGTCACTATGCTAAATCTCATGCTACTGTGTTTTAACAACAGGAGGAGGAAATTTACCTCTTCTTTTGGGTATAAGACATAATTCATTCTGTGAATGCTTTTATTGAATATTTACCAAGTACAGATACTGGGTTAGGTACTGGAGGATATAACTGTCAACAAGACTAAAACCAAGCTGTTAAAACATGGGTGGGGTATGTCGTGTCCTTATAGAGATTAGGGTCTACTCATTGATTACTTTTTTTTTTTTAAAGATTTATTGATTGATTGATTGATTGCTATGTTGGGTCTTCGTTTCTGTGCTAGGGCTTTCTCTAGTTGCGGCAAGCGGGGGCCACTCTTCATCGCGGTGCGTGGGCCTCTCACTATCGTGGCCTCTCTTGTTGCGGAGCACAGGCTCCAGACGCGCAGGCTCAGTACTTGTGGCTCACGGGCCCAGCTGCTCCACGGCATGTGGGATCTTCCCAGACCAGGGCGCGAACCCGTGTCCCCTGCATTAGCAGGCAGATTCTCAACCACTGCGCCACCAGGGAAGCCCTGATTACTTTTTTTAATAGATTTTATTGATTGATTGATTGATTGATTGGCTGTGTTGGGTCTTCATTGCTGTGCGCGGGCTTTCTCTAGTTGCGGCGAGCGGGGGCTACTCTTCATTGCGGTGCGCGGGCTTCTCATTGCAGTGGCTTCTCTTGTTGCAGAGCACGGGCTCTAGGCACATGGGCTTCAGTAGTTGTGGCATGCAGGCTTCAGTACTTGTGCCTCGTGGGCTCTAGAGCACAGGCTTAGTAGTTGTGGCACACGGGCTTAGTTGCTCCGTGGCACGTGGGATCTTCCTCAACCAGGGCTCAAACCCGTGTCCCCTGCATTGGCAGGTGGATTCTTAACCACTGCGCCACCAGGGAAGCCCCTACTCATTGATTATTCACCTATTCATTAGTTACACAAGTAACTGTTGAGCTCTTATAATATGCAAAACACTGCACTTTCAGATTAGAACCATGAAAAACATCTTCGGAAAGGAGAGGAACTACTTACACTGAGAATTAAATGCAAGAGAATGAATGCTACTTTTATGTCTAGTTTGACTCTAATAGGCGGATACTAAGTTACACTACCAAGTTGATAGTAAAGATACTAATACTAATAGCAAACACTTGTATGGCACTTATTATGTGCTAGGCACTGTTTTAAGTGTTTTACATATAATATAAACTATAAATATAGTGAAGTTTGATCTTCACTATAAAACTATGAGATAGTATTACCATATTTCATTGAATTGAAAACCCCATTGGACATAAGGTATATTTTGATTTCAGAGCTGTTAAAACAGGGGTGGGGTATGTCAAATTTGAGGAAATATGTTATTATTATCCCCATTTTACAGATGAGAGATAAAGAGATTAAGTATCTGAGCCAATATTTGACCCCAATTAATCTAGTTTCAGAGTCTGTACTCTTAACCAATATCTCATATCATTGGTGGGATGACACTTGGCCCAGGGGCATCGAGAGAAAAATTCAGGCTCTATAAATCAACTTACTATGGCCCAGACCAAGAGAAATAGAAGAGAGAAAAATCTGTGGCAATATCAGATAGACTAGACAGTCACTGGCCTGCCTGTTAGTTCTTAATGGGTAAGGCAACGCGAGGTGTGGCATGCAAGTCCAGAAACTGGGCTCTAGTCCCAGATTTATTATAACCATCTGTATGACCTTGATTATGTCATTTGGTCTCCCTGCCTCTATTTTATCATCTGTGAAGTAAGGGCAGGGCTAGAGTTCTTCAGTACCCCTCAAAATTTTTTTAGTGCAGTCCACAGAAGGAATACATTTTACATTGTAACGTAGTATACAGAGACAGACACACACACCTAACTGCAACCAAAGTGTCAAAATGATACTTAACCTTGCTTGTGTAATGTACTCTAATTTTCTATTTTCTAATCGGTTCCATTTCAATCCATTAAAAAATTGCTGGTTGCAAGTCATTAAACTGATTTCAGAATTCACTAATGAGTACTTTGAAAACAGCTCATATAGATACTCTCTAAGCTTCTCTCCAGTTAGGAAATTCCAAAGCACAGGGGGACTCCTGGGGTGGGCGTCGGAGCTGGAAACCCCAGGAAAGAAAGAGTTGACCTTTTTGCCTTATAGATACTCATTTTCTTTTCAATTGGATCGTGTTTTTACTACCTTCAGCAGAAAGTTCTCATTATTAAACTATTTGGCAAATATCACTTTAGGGCAAAGATTCCCATACTATGTTCCACAGCGTGTTTAGTGAGAAATTAATTGGTATGCCTGAAAAAGGTTTCTGTAGTCACATAAGGAGGACATAAGAGTCACTGATACTGTGTTCCTCTTAGAGTTTCAATGTATATGAAAAGCTACAAGAATTCCAACAGGAAAGAAATTTGCTTACCTTTATAACCTAGTGATTTTCCAATCTTATTGATCCCAGAACTATTTTTTCAAAGGGGAGTTATTAACATCATACAGTACATTAATGTTCTGAGAAAACTTGGCTTGGGAAATGGCCCTTTAGGGAATTCTAGAACTTGTGAAATATTAAGACAAATATAAGTTCTTTCTACTGTTACAGAAAGATTTCTACCTTTATTCAAATACATAGTTTCCTTCTTGGTGAGAAAAGTAAAATTTAGAACAGAAGCCCAGAGAATTGAGAAAATAGCCAGAAAAAAAATCTTGAATTCTTTTTTTAAAAAAGTTCCTAAATTCTTGAAAATAACAAAAGACGGACAATTTTCAGACTACTAAGCTAGTGAATACTGTAGTACATTTTTGATCATTGACATATGAATATATTTTAAAAATATATAAAATTTTAAGGCTAAATATATTTTTAAATCACACTATTAGAATTTCTCCTTTTTCTTGGTTTAAGTTGCAGAAGTCAATCAGAAGTAGTAGAACATTAAAGCTAGAATTAAAGGCAAGTAGTGTCTATCAACAGATAAAGGTCATATTTTACCTATATTTTCTCTTCTCATTTTTCTCTCAGATCTAAGATTAAAGAAACAGCTTCTTTAACAAGTAGAGATCGGGCCACCAAGAAGAAACAGTGAATACTTTAGTAAAAGGCCACCTCTCCCTATTGATAAGAAAACAAAGACACCTGGGTAATGTAATTTTCAAAGGGGAGTGTGTGTGTGTGTGTGTATGTGTGTGAGAGAGAGAGAGACAGAGAGAGACAGAGAGAGAGACAGAGAGAGAGAGAGAGACAGAGAGAGAAAGAGACAGTGAGTGTGTTTGACGGGATGCAGTTTGCGGCTCATCCTTATTTTTTCTTTTCTTTGTAACTTCTAAACCTCAGAAATCATTCTATTTTTATTCCTGGTAACCTGGAAGCAAATTACTAGACATCTATCAATTCAAACTCATTTAATATGACCTTAGTGGTATTTTTTCAAACATATTTTTATTTTTTTGGGGGGGGAAGCTCTTTTTCTTTTATAGAACATAAAAATAACAGCAAATAAGTGACTTCAGAGAGGCCCTGCCTCAAATACAATTTTGATGGCACACCCAATTTCTGGTGCAACTTTCTAGAGATCAGTTTGGCAATACATATCAAAAGCCTTACAAATGTAAACATCCTTTAACACAGCAGTTCCATTTTTTAGGCATTTATCTTGTAGAAAGAACCTGAGACGTTTATAAAGGTTTATAAAGGTGTACAAAGAATACTAGATATGATAGATACATAATGTTAGATAAAATAGTGAAAAATTTGAAATAACCTTAATGTTGAGTGATTTAGAATTGTCTTGGTAAATGTGGTACAGCCAGAGAAGGGAATACTACCCTGCCATTTAAAAAAATTACTCTGCAGAGGAATATTTAAACACACGAAAATATTTTTATGATAGTTCTAAGGGAAAAAAAGCAGGTCATAAAACTGTAAAATGTTTTCATCCCTGTTTGGTTTTAAAAAAAAAGAGAATCTGAATTCACACACACTCCCCCTGAGAGAAAGACAGAATATGTATAAACCATTCTGTTCATACAGAATGTATAATGTATACATTCATTCAGTGTGTGTGTAAAACCACATTTTTTATAGTGGTTATGTCTAAGTGGTGGGATTACAAAAACTTTTTGTTTCCTGTTTGTATTCTCTGCTTTCCAACATTTCCTTGAGTGGCACATATTACCTCTGTAATTTAAAAAAGGACAACACAAAGAAATAATCTTTATTCAGTCTTTAGTGTCACTGTCCTATTTCTCATATATCCCTTAAACCAAATTGGTATTTTTTGATATCCGTAAGCAAAGCTTCTAAGCATATATTGATATTCCACATGAATACTTAAGAAACTGGTGACTTCTGGGGCTGGCTCCGTATAAGCAGGTAAATCAGCGCCTGTGTCTACAGGCCTGACCTTTCCGGAAGTGGGCACCAGTGCGATATGGTTTCAAAGGTGTGGGGTGCTCCTCCTGGCCCCTCAAAGTTCTCCCCTTACAGCTCAGAGATTATGGCTGACGTTCTACCACTTGAGAGCCATTCCTCAGGCTTATGGCTTTTCACCCTATTAAAATGCAAATAACCCAGGAGAAGTACACATTAAACTTTACCTGTCACCTGGGTTAAATGAGTATAACATATCATTTTCTGAGAATAGGTTTTAATGGGGAAGACATAGGAATTTGGGTGGGGCAGGCAGAGAGAATAAAAAGTGAATGAATATATATGGTGTCTGAGGAATAATTAATATTCATAATAGTAATATTTTTATTTATGGTTTATGAGTCACTTACAAGTATGTTATCACATTTAATCTCAATTAAATCAAATAGAATGGCTCTGCCACCAAGGCGATTTCAGCAGACCAGAAATTGGGAAAAATATAGAAGACAAAATGTGCAGGATTTACAATTGTTCTACAGCCATTCCCAAAAGCCACAATCCCAATCAATTACGTATCCTGCTTTAACTTGCCCTTTTTTTCTTGACACCTCCTAAGCATGTGTGATACTGTCTAAATAATGACTGCATGTTGATAAAAGGGTTAGACCCAGTCAAGAAAATAAGACAACCTCTTACTTAATACACTATCAGTGTGTAACAAAAAAGACAGGACCACTACTTTCTAGGAATTTTTGTTCTAAAAGACATGGCCCACTAGAGACACACATGAAAGCACCAAGTGAAAAAGCTTTAAAATGTTCATGAGCATGGATCTTTTTATTAACCTATGGAAAATGGAGAAGGAAGGAAAGGACTAGAAAATGGCAATAAAAGAGGAAGGCAAAAGAATGAAGGGAGATCATATAGAATTGCTTCTTCTCTATAAAATATATCAATAAAGTAAAGGACAGTCTAGTGTGGTGGTTAAAAACAGACTCTGGAGCTGACTTCTTGGGTTTGAATCCTGGCTCTGTCATCCACTTGCTGTGTGACTGTATGCCTCAATTTCCTCATCTTAAAAATGGGTATAATAATGGTATCTACCTTATAGGTTGCTATAAGGATTAAGGTGGGTCATATTTGTAACACTGCAAGGCACAAAGTAATTGCCTTAAAATGATGCTTAAACTTCACCATACACAAAAATAAACTCAAAATGTATTAAAGACCTAAATCTAAGACTGGATACCATAAAACTCTTAGAGGAAAACACAGGCAGAACACCCTCTGACATAAGTCGCAGCAATATCTTTTTCAATCCATTTCCTAGAGTAATGGAAATAAAAACAAAAATAAACAAATGGGATCTAATTAAACTCAAAAGCTTTTGCACAGCAAAGGAAACCATAAACAAAACGAAAAGATAACCCACAGGGGCTTCCCTGGTGGCGCAGTGGTTGAGAATCTGCCTACCAATGCAGGGGACACGGGTTCGAGCCCTGGTCTGGGAAGATCCCACATGCCACGGAGCAACTAGGCCCGTGAGCCACAACTACTGAGCCTGCGCGTCTGGAGCTTGTGCTCCGCAACGAGAGGCCACGATAGTGAGAGGCCCACGCACCGCGATGAAGAGTGGCCCCCACTTGCCGCAACTAGAGAAAGCCCTTGCACAGAAATGAAGACCCAACACAGCCAAAAATAAATAAATTTTAAAAATAAATAAATAGATAAAAATAAAGGAATTCCCTTAAAAAAAAAAAAAGATAACCCACAGAATGGGAGAAAATATTTGCAAACGATGTGACCGACGAGGGATTCATCTCCAAAATTTACAAACAGCTCATGCGGCTCAATATCAAAAAACAAACACCCCAATCAAAAAATGGGCAGAAGACCTAAATAGACACTTCTCCAAATAAGATATACAGATGGCCAAGAGGCACATGAAAAGATGCTCAGCATTGCTAATTATTAGAGAAATGCAAATCAAAACTACAATGACATATCATCTCACCCCAGTCAGAATGGCCATCATCAAAAAGTCTACAAACAATAAATGCTGGAGAGGATGTGGAGAAAAAGAAACCCTCCTACACTGTTGGTGGGAATGTCAATTGGTACAGTCACTATGGAGAACAGTATGGAGGTTCCTTAAAAAACTGAAAATAGAGTTACCATATGATCCAGCAATCCAACTCCTGGGCATGTATCCAGAGAAAACCATGGTTTGAAAGGATACATGCACCCCAATGTTTACTGCAGCGCTGTTTACAATAGCCAAGACATGGAAGCAACCTAAATGTCCATTGACAGATGAATGGATAAAGAAGGTGTGGTATAGATACACAATGGAATATTACTCAGCCATTAAAAAGAATGAAATAATGCCATTTGCAGCAACATGGATGGACCTGGAGATTATCATATTAAGTGAAGTAAGTCAGACAGAGAAAGACAAATATCATATGATATCACTTATATGTGAAATCTAAAAAAAAATGATACAAATGAACTGATTTACAAAGCAGAAACAGACTCACAGAATTAGAGAACTAATTTATGGTTACCGGGGGGATGGGTGGTGGAGAGCGATAGATTGGGAGGTTGGGATTGACATATACACGCTGCTATATTTAAAATAGATAACCAACAAGGACCTACTGTATAGCACAGGGAACTTTGCTCAGTATTCTGTAATAACCTAAATGGGAAAAGAACTTGAAAAATAGATACATGTATATGTAAAACTGAATCACTTTGCTGTACACCTGAAACTAACACATTGTTTTTTTTTTCTTTTTTTGAAACTAACACACTGTTAATCAAGTATACTCCAATATAAAATAAAATTTTTAAAAAAATGATGGTTAAACTCTCATACATACACATGCATGACCAGAGGGAAATACGTCAAAATGTTAACAGATATTAACCCCATGTGGTAGACGTATGACTTTTTAAATACATATATATATATATATATATATATATATATATATATACTTTTATAATCAAAGAAAGAGTAGTATAAATTAACAACACTAATCATAGGAAAACAGGAGCTTGACAATTTAATATGCATTGTTATATTTATAGGATGTTCCAATATTACACTTTCAGTTAACCAAGGCTATTCCTCTTGGTATTAATTATAAAAATATACTTAATTATAAAAGATATAATATTTATTAATAATATACAAACAATATTATAAAAATATAATTAATAAAATAGTAAAACTGGAAAATAAAAAGAATGAAGAGAGGTCAAGGATAAAAGAGGGATAAGAATAGTTAGGGAAAGAAAACAGAATGGGCTGAAGTTCCAACTTGCAGGCAGGGAGTATTTAATGAATTATATAGAGATAAAGAATTATAGATTCACAGTAATATATATTGAATCATCATATAATAATTATATGATATAAAATTATCAGCTTGATAAAGTGAACTGCTATAAGCAGAACTAAAGACTCAAAAATATTGCTGAAGTTAGCACTGGAGAATACATTGTAGGAAATAATTATGCATTAGCTGAAGGCTGGACAAAATGTTCTAATTGGTCCTCCTCTTCTTAACCTTCTGAATTTACCCACTAAGTTATATTTCAGGATGATTTGTGTCTCCAGTGCATTTCGCAGAGACAACTGTAATTCAACTCTTAATTCTTAGCCACCAAGATGCAGTGAAGAGGTTAAGCAATGAAAATTGACAATGACTTACTGGAAAGGAAGTGCTGGGATGCTGGGCCAAAGTCCCTGTGGGCTTCGTGCAGTTGCCTGACGCGGTCCTCAACAGACACCTGCGAGGAAGAGGAGAAAAATTATGTTCTCTCATCATATGTAATGAGGGGCAATTAAAACAATGTATCCTTTTTGGTAAGATCTTCTGGGCTTCTAAGGCTGGAACATTAAAACAACAATTTATAACCCTGTTTTAATATCCACTTACCACATGTGGCCTCCGAGACCCATTTTTATTAAACCAAGGCCAAACAAAAAAGATTTGCTCTTTTGACAATGTTAAAATGGGATTTTCTAAAAACACTCTACTCATTGGTGGCCACAAATGAATGACTGCTCCAATTAGTACCATCAAAAATGCAAACTCGGGCTTCCCTGGTGGCGCAGTGGTTGAGAGTCTGCCTGCCGATGCAGGGGACACGGGTTCGAGCCCTGGTCTGGGAAGATCCCACATGCCGCGGAGCAACTAGGCCCGTGAGCCACAACTACTGAGCCTGCGCGTCTGGAGCCTGTGCCCCGCAACGGGAGGGGCCGCGATGGTGAGAGGCCTGCGCACCGCGATGAAGAGTGGCCCCCACTTGCCGCAACTAGAGAAAGCCCTTGCGCAGAAACAAAGACCCATGCAGCTTAAAAAAAAAAAAAATTAAAAAAAAATGCAAAGTCTAAATCTTTCACAAAAAGGTTAGGTAGGGAGGTTGCCATTCGCTATTATACTAGGTGACTAAAGGATCTCAGAAATGATATATATTTTGTCTTAGTCTGTTGCTTTTGCCATGTTCTTAAGAATCATATTGATTGATAATTAATGGATATCGAGTGATAATCATTGATAAATTAATAAGTAACCAAAAGTTGACTGATACTTAAGTATCAAAGAAACAGAGGCAAGGTTTTAATTTAGGGTAACTATAGGGTGGATGGTGAAAATAAAGAAATTTTCAGATTTCAGATTTTATTGGACTTGGAAATTAGTGGGAAGTATACGTTTAGGTGGCATGGAATAAAGATTGCCATTCTTTTTTTTCCTATTATGTTCTTCTATAATATATTGACACAGTGTCCTTTCAGCTTAGTGAATTCCATTTTGAGTGGGGGAAAAAGGGAAGAATTTTATGGGTGAAATGGTATATTTTGTCATCTGGCATATTGCCAATTCTATATTAATGGTGGCCCCAGGCACCCTAGCTTTATAACTTTGGATCTTGATTTGGTTCTGAGCAGGCTATGCTAAACTAGAGGTTAGTCAGAGCTTGCCCAGAGCCATCAGAGCTCAAGCAGGTTCACTCTGTGGTGTGGATAACTCGCAAGAAGTAAAATACATCTTAAACTCACTGAAAAAGTGGCTCAGGTAGTCTGGTCTAACGCCAACTCTGACCTTCCCATATCAACCAATTACCTAGCCTAGATCCAGAACAATCTTCTTTTTACACGTTCTCCCTAGCCTTGTCCATCTTTGCTTGGACCAAATATTTGGAAAACCACATAGAGTTTCAAAAAAATGGAGGGTTTGCTTCACTGCGCGATGCACAGAAAACCACAAGGGACATGTGAAACCTACTTTCCCAGCCTTACCACCCTGCACTCTCAGTCAAACTCTACCTGCCTGTCCCGCGACATTCCATCCAATGTAACACTCCTGAGACTTGTTCGTGTTCTCCTTCCCTCTGGAATGCTCTTATCCCCCTTTTCTCCCATTCAAGGCTGTTATATGTTTGCCTCCTCGGCATTCGCACAGTACACGGTTTATACTTGGAGCACTTCTCTCACAGCCATTGTTTTCGTTATATGGATATGAATATCTCCTGCAATGGACTGTCAACTTCTTGATGGCAGGAACCATTCCTTGCTTATTTGTCCTCTCCTCTCCTCCCTCCCACAGGATGCACTGAACCCTGCATGTAGTAAGTGGTATAAGAAATATTTGTGTAATGACTAGTTCACCAAACCAGTGGATAAATGTGTGTCTTTGTGTGTGTGTGTGTGTGTGTGTGTGTGTGCGTGTGAGAAAGAGGAAAGAGAGAGAGGGAGAGAGAGAGATAGATACGGGAGAGTGAATGAGAATGCTCACTGACATCGACTGCATGTTGTATGTCCCTGGGTAAATTATTCTAAACTTAACTTACCTTATCATTAAAATGGGACAACAATATTTCCTACCTCATGGTGTTATTGTGGGAATTAAATAAGATGATACATGTGTTTAGCCTAGTTTCTATCACATGATAATTGCTCAATAAATGCTAGCAGCTGCTGTTACTGTTGCTATTATGGTTAACAAAGGGAGAGGAATAGGTTAGAGTGTGCAAGGCACCACATAACATACAAAAATGGCTGATATTTATTAAGCACCCTGTGCATGACAATATGAAGTAACATTTAATCTTCACAATAACTCTGTAGTAGGAAATAATATTATCTCTCCACTTCACTGATGCAGAAACTGAAGGATGAGAGGATAAAAAAACCAACCAAATGAAATGTGCCTAAGCTTAAGCAGTTAGTAAATGGGCAGATTCAGGATCCAAGCTCATTCAGTCCGGCTCTTGCTCTTAACTGCTACTCCAGAGATTAAAGTTGAAAACAGGAAGTATTGTGTAAATATTTAATATGCAGTTGGCCTTTTAATTTATTTTTAAATTAATTTATTGAAAGCAGACCTAACGTAGTGTACGCATCTATGAAACTTTTAGTCATCAGTATATTTTATGATCCAATGCAAGGTCAGTTCCTGGTCTTAAAGAATGTGATACCCTAAGACTATAGAGAAGAGCTGTAGAAGAACACATGCAAATGAATGGAATACGTAATTATTTCTAAATGCAGAATGGGTCATTTGATAAACAAATAAAGAAGAGAGAAATGTGAAAGTTTGGGGATGGGGAGGAAGGGATGGGGAGGCCATATGGGAATGGACACAGAGCAGAAATCTTTGCACATACTGAGGGGGAAATCCCCAAGGGAACATGCGGATGGCAAAGGAGCATGAACGTGCCACAGGCCATTTCCTCTGGAGACAACGTTAGTAGCTTCATAGGGACCACGTGGGTACAGGATCAGAGTCCATTATAAGCCCCTAATCTGAAGGTTGCTTCCTTCTTATACAGGGAGGGCCATGGTGGTAGTTTCCAGTGTATACCCAATTGTCAAGAATTTAAAATTAGATAAAAGTGAATCTCCATCCCTATAACTCGAACTTAAGAAAATGTATGATAGTGAGACAAAAATTAAAGATGCATCATGTAATGAAATGAAATATTCAGGAAATAGTCTTAACTAAAGAATTAAGCAGAAAATATTTCTTTTCACAAATTATCTTTGGAGAAAGGTATGGCACGGATTGAATGCACAGAATAAATAAAGAAGTAATTTTAAGAAAGAAAAACTTGAAGGCACACAAGATCCTCACAAACTGTAGCTACTTGAGAACAAAGCACTTTACTCTGTGAGCAATTAGGCAAGGAAATGAAATTTGATAACCTTTTGAAACAATAACCTCCATGCATTAGACCTTACTAACTGGATTTTTTTTAACCAATATAAAACACTATATGCGGGGCTTCCCTGGTGGCGCAGTGGTTGAGAATCTGCCTGCTAATGCAGGGGACACGGGTTCGAGCCCTGGTTTGGGAAGATCCCACATGCCGCGGAGCAACTAGGCCCGTGAGCCACAACTACTGAGCCTGCGCGTCTGGAGCCTGTGCTCCGCAACAAGAGAGGCCGCGATAGTGAGAGGCCCGCGCACCGCGATGAAGAGTGGCCCCCACTTGCCGCAACTAGAGAAAGCCCTCGCACAGAAATGAAGACCCAACACAGCCATAAATAAACAAACAAACAAACAAACAAACAAACCCAAAGTTTAAAAACAAAAAACAAAAAAGCAAAACACTATATGCAAACTAGGAAGCAAAAGCCAGAAATTTTATCCCATTACCTTGCATTCTGGCACAGTTCATTCTTTACTTGGTTAATTGTTTGTTCCCTTTTTAAGTGTATGTTAATACAAAAAGAGATATGCAATAAATGAATGCTACAGTCTTGATCTCTGGAAGCATAACGGGTTGGAGGTGAGGAATGGAAACAAGCCAAGGAAGATCTTGGGGTAGCAGAACACTGGTCTTAGAGAGGACAGTGAGATGCAGTTAGCTAGGTATGCTGCAAGCAGATGATGCAAAACAAGACACTGCAGACACTGAGGCTCAAGATTTGCCCTGAAGGCAAAGGGAACCACTGAAGATTTCTGTGAGGGGACTCATGATTTGAGAGGGAAGTTGAAGTTTAGGGAGATGAATCTGTCAGTGTAACAGATCCAAGAGGGACCTGGAGGCTGAGACCAGGTAGAGGCTGTTGCAACTGACTAGACTTGGGGTTATATGTGTTGGAATGAAGACTGTGCTGCCTGGAATGGAAAAGATGGTATAGACTGGGAGGTATTTTAAAGTCAGGAAAAACTAATCACTTTGGTGTTGGAGTGTAATTTTTGTAGAAGCAAATAAAACTTCAGGATTTCCAGTGTGGAAGACCGGGAGACTGAGGATATTGCTGATGGAAACACTAATAATTAGAAAGGGGAGGAATGGCAAATGTGCGGATGAATTCATTTGGAACATGATGAATTTGACCTAACAGTGAAACATTTAACTGGAGATGTCATGTAGAGCCAGTTAGAGAAGAGCAATCTGTCCCAGTCATTAAAGGAAGGAAACGGAAGTGAGACTGAAGAGGGTAGGACTGAGCATTAGGAAGTGAGTGGAGAAGGAAGAGGCAAAGGAGTCTAAACAATTATTTAAAGAGACAGGAAGGACCCAATTTCCCCCAAATTAATAGACCACACCTCTGTTTCCTTTCATAAAAAGAAATACAATTATAACATCCTTTTGGAAGCACACATCTTGTGTCTACTATTAGATCATAGATCAAAAAAGTTTAGAACTGGAAGAAACCTTATCTATTGATACACAAGGGTCTACTCTTTAGAACTATCCCAGATGGGCAGAAAACTGCCCTCTGCTCCATGAGTACTCAAGATCTAGTTTGCAGAATTTCTTCAGAAAAAGCATGTCAGAGGGAAAAAAAAGTCTCTTTTTTTTTTAAAAAAAAAAAAACAAATACGCTCTCTGAGGACAGGGACCCTTCTTTCTTTCCCTACTATATCCTAGTTGACAAGCACAGTACCTGGCCGATGGCAGGTGCTCGATTCATATTAGTTGAATGAATTAATGTGTAGTTTATTCAAGGATCTTCACCATAACCATTATATTTTGAATGGAGAATTTCTTTTTCAAGAGTCCCAAAACAAGTTTTTGGAAAGACCTTTCCTCCCTCCCTCCCTCCCCCCCTTCTTTCTTTCCTTCTTTTTTGATGCTCAAAGTTAAAAAAAAAAAAAGAAGAAAACCATTTAGATTCATTGTGCCTACATTAGATTTAGAAAAATTTTAAAAAGCAGTAATTTGTATGACAAACCCAGAGCCCAAATCTACTCCATATCTGTTTTATTCTAATTTTTAAATAATCATATTTGAGAGCTATGAGGACTATATATTATTCTTCTTTGCTTTCTCCTTTCTGTAGGCAGTGTACTCTTGGCAGAGGCCTCCCTTCTTTCACTTCACTAAGAAATGTCTCTCTATTCATTCAGAAGATATTTACTAGAATGTAAGTTCCTTGTCCATGTAGATTGGGACCCTGTCTGCCTTGTTCACAGTTTAGTATAGTGCCTAATACAAAGGAGATGCTCAATAAATACTCAATAAATGAGTGAATGAAAAGGCCTTTTGAGTTCCTGTTACTTTAGGCACTACACTAAGTGTGATTAAGGTATACTTGAAAGCGTAATTTTGGAGATAATGAATGAGCACCAAGTCCTTCAACTAAATTAATGATAACACACTCCATTCCCAGCTGTGACTGTTCTCCAAAGCTCAGTCAATTCCTCTGTGTATTTTGAAGAATATCTTTGTTTCCTTTTTTCTTCAAAATTGCTTTAAATAAGCCAAAAGGAGAAGAAAGAAAAAGGACAGATATCAACACTGTGGCTCCTAGTAATGATTTTAAATAAATTGATCTAAGTGCAAATATTTGTTACTTAACTTGAAGTTCTCAAGGGCTTCCAATTTCTCTTTTGACCTGCTAGTTGATTACTTTTAAGTTTTTATCTCCACTGGAGTTTTAGAAGAGCTAAAAATTCCCTCCTGATGTGGAAATACATTGTTAGACAATGTGATTCCTTCCTGGTGTCCTAGTGTTCTTGCTGGCACTACATGCATAAATCGTGTTTACTCCAGTCTTGGGAAAAGATGTAACTGGGCATGTATATTTCAATTTTCTGGGTCTCAGTTTGTTAAGACCCTTGATAGATATCCATGGGCATGCAAGAACCAGAGTTCACACCTCCACTAAGGAGCCCATAAAAATAAAACTCTCCTTGTGTTGTGATGCTAGTGAATAAACAACGCACATGCACACAAACGACTCTCTACAGTCTATTCATGAGGTTTTGTCCTGAAATTTTGCAGTTTGTACACTTCTCTGTATGCATTTATCTACTGGGGGAAGCCTTCAGAATTCATTCTTACTTCCAAATTCTTACTTGTAACACTCATAAACACGTGCCCAAACATTATCCTGAAAACTCTCCTCAGGATTTAACTTTCAGTTAAAATCCTCTTAACGAACTGTAACTCTTTTCATTTAAAATCCACTGTTCTTCTAATTGTGATTTCTTTTGAGTTGTGACTGAAAAAAACAATGCTCTGAGATAAGGTTTGGAATGAGGACGTATGATAGGTACAGCTCTGTGGCAAAACAATCTGGGCTTGTAGAATGCAAAAGTTGGCTGAATTTTCTTTTCCTTGAATTTATTTATGTGTTTTCTTGACCCTGAGACACTTCTGAGTTAAACGGAGTTTCTCGCCCTTGACTTCAGGACAGATCACAGGAAAGCAACCAGTGCTAACACGGCGCTCACTCTGAGCAGTAGCATAATTATTAGTTAATTTTGTGTGATTTATGGCATGGGTGCTAATGCGTGCCATCTGAGACCATCATCAATCCACCGCTTTTTACGTTCTTCTCTCAGAGCTTTTTTTCCCAGCTTCCAAATTGGTACTTCTGCGCTGATTCCCGTCTTCTTAATCTCTGATTCCTTTTCTTATTCCTACCTTTCTCTTTCCTCTCTCCTGCACCCACCCTTCCACTTGCTCTTCCCAGCTGTGTCCTGTACAACTTCCCAGAAGAGCACACAAACTCTGCTGAGGCAAACAGAGAGCGCGTAACATGAAGTGGCTGTGCGTCCCTGCAAGGCAGGTGGGGCAGGATGTGAACAGGAACCCCAGCCTAGAGCCAGCCCGGCGCTTCTTCAGGAACATTAGTCCTCTAATTCTGACGAACTCCTCCAACCACTGGAAAGCAAGGGAGGACAAAACAGCAAGTCCTTTGTCCACTGTTAAGCTTTTAGCTTTCACCTCACCGATTTCTAAAACGCACCTTGGAAGTCTGTTTATTAGTTTTCGTGCTCATGTAGCTGCCTCATTCTGTGATAATGGAGTCAGGTTATATCAACATTATGTTGACTTCATAGACCCGAGTACCTTAAGGGTATCATTAATTTTAATTTAGAAAAGCAGCAATCAACGTCCTTATCCTGCTTCATTTGTCAAAATCTTTAGTTTTTGTTACATCTACACACTGTTATGAAAAAAATGTGCTGGGAAGCATAGAGATCATAGGAAGCATTTCTTCTGCTCTTTGTTTCTTGTCTTAAAGAGACAAAGGGTGAATTACTCTGCTTGGATGATGTAACTTGATGCAGATTTTATCTTAAAAAATAGGTTTCCTTTAAAAACCTTTCCTAATGTATCTCATGATTTGGAGCAGGAACCAAAGTCAAGTGGCTCGCACCTCACCACACCAATACGTTTAAATCATTTACAGTTCAGCTTCAGCTATTTATTCTTGAGCTTTATTTATTCCACATTTGGAAGATATCATTCTCACAAAAATTTTCCTTTCTAGTGGCATTTTGGGTCATAAGTAGCATAATGCTCGCATGGGAATGACATAATTATACCTCTTGGTACTAGAACACAGGGGTGTTCCCAAGGACCAGAAGTGGCAATTTGAAATAATTATCAAGGGGATAAAACAGAACTGGTATCATCTGGGGGGAAAAAAGACAACGCATATAGCAGTTAGCAAATTCATACTAAAAGATGACTAAAGCAGGGTGAAATCTTGAAGATAAATGAAAAAAGAAAGACCACCAGAATAAACATTTTTTTTTAGCTCAATGGCAAAATCCTTAAATTTCGAGTAATAATACACTTGTAGATTTTCAGTTTGGTCTACTAATCACCTTGACAATGATGGCTGGGAGGGAGAATTTGCTGAAGTATGAGCGCAGCAATCTTAACCAAGGAAATCAACACCCCTGAAATCCCACGCTATCCTCACAGCATTTCCAAAGCTTCCTGACCATGACTCCCTTCACAGTCAATCTGACCACATATGAAAGAACCTTGTCTGCCACCAGCCCCTGTTTCCAGTTGCCAGCTCTCCTCCTCCAGGCCACTGAAAAGCGCCTTTCTTTTCCGTCACTGATGCAGAGCTGCTAAACCAGTATCAGGCTGTTCTCTACAAATCAATTAACCGGAAGATGTCATCTACTGTATTTCCCAGTCCTGCAACGTTTGGTCCTTCTCACTTTTTTGCGTATCAGGAAAAGAGGCGCAAGTTGAATAAGTAAGTACACTTCATGCTTCTAAATAAAGGACAGAAGATGGGGCGATGCAATTCTATTGTTTCTCAGTGTACATTTGTCAGAACTGGAGCTGAAACTCTGACGTATATTCGCTCCCTCTCAGTCTATACAGTCTCCCGCTCAGCCTTCTGGACACTCCCCCTGCCTCCCCTCCCCCTTCGCTCCATCTCACCCCAACCCCGAGGTGGTGTGTCAGCTCCGTGAACAGTCCTAAGACTTCCCTGAACTATTCGGGATAGTTTCACTTCAAATCTAAAGGAAAGCTATTTTTTTTAATGTGGCTTTACACAGTGCAGAAAACTACAGGGAAAAAAAATCCAAAATACAATGTGATCTTTTATAGGAGAAATAAAAGATTGAATTTCTAGGTCATCATAGAAGTAGGTATTCTTCCTTAAGCAAAAATCTGAGATACTTTATGAGGTTCTTCCTTTCACTAAAGCAAGAAATCCTAAAATCCATCAGGATACATGCACTGTACACCTTGACTTTCTTTTTAATCCTCAAGTGAAACCAAGACAGTAAAGTGTAATAAAAATGCATATAGCCCCAGGCTTTCTGCCTCAGCAAAGAGAGAAAAAATAAGCTTCTTGACTTAATATATCTACTGTGAATAATCAGCCACTGCATTTTGGGATCTTGCTTTATAATTTTAACGTATAGCAGTGAACTCCATGTTCGTGGTGTGACAAGAATACAGGATTTTTTTTCTTTCTTTTAAAAAGAGATTTTCTCCCTATTTTCCAAAACAGATATATGTGTCAACTCAAGAGAAACAAAAATGGGAGGGGGAAATCTTTTGATTTTTAGTAATACATTTTCTGCATTATTACCTGAAGTTGTCAGTGAAGGGCGGACAAGGTGAGACAGGGGTCCTAGGCTGTGTAATGACAGGGCTAACATTTGGGTTGGAAGTTTTCTCAGTTCCCTTCCCAGATGTTTCGCCTGTCTTTCCCAAGTACTGGTTCTTAGCTGATTAATAAATATCCCTAGGAAGATCAATGATAGCTCACAACAGGCTGCTAGTACTACAGCTGTATTTGCATTTTAAGAGCAACTTTAATTAAATAATTAAACAATTAATTACTCAAATACTTATTGAGCGCTTATAAGGCACTCTGCTAGGAGAGAAAGGAGAAAAAAAATAAAGAAGAAAATAAGGAGCCTATTTTAAATGAATTTATGGTTTAGTTGTTTATAAATAAGATTTTAATGTAGGGCAGTCATTCACTGATTTGACAGAGTATCACAACTACCTGGAAAGTCTTTTAAAAATACAGATTCGTAGCTCATCTCTAGAATTTCTGTCTTAGTCTATCTGGGGCTAGGGCTTGAGAATCTGTACTTTCTTTAAAGCTCTACCGATTCTGACATATAGTCTGTTTTTGGAGCCACTGGTATAGTGGGAAGGCTATCAGTCCTACCGGTCAAGAAGACCTGAGTTGGAATCCTCTACTAGCTATTTGACCTTCAGCATCTTATCTAATAGCCTATAAGCATTAGTTTCCTTATCTGTAAACAGAAATACCGAATAACAGCAACAGTGACAGCAGTAGCAATAGCTAACATTTATAGAGCACTTACTACATTCCAAGCGCTGTTTTAAGAGCTTTATAGGTATATCTCATTGAAGCCTTTCCTATCCTAAAGTAAACTTGACGAGAGCAGGACTTGGTCTATTTCACTCACGGCTGTATCCCCAGGATCCAGGTCAGTGCCCATCTCTTAGTATGTATCCAACTAAATACTTGAAAGAATGAACAACACAGTGAGGAAGGTACTCCTATTTATGACCATTTTATAGACGATGAAACTAGTGTACAGAGAATGGGATGTTGTAAAGTACATGGCTGGAGAGTCTATTTCTTAGCACTCAGTAGATGCTCACTCCTTTCTTTTCCTGGGAACTGTGCTAAAAGCACTAAAAGAAGCATACATAGCTATGGGGCTTACAGAGTATCTGAACTGAATTAACGAAGGAATGAAGCTTATAAGCTGGGCCTTCAAAGTTGGGTAAGGTTTTGATGGGCAAAAACAGAAGAAACATTCTGTGTGGCAAGAGCAGAATGAACAATTTTTTTGGCACTAGTAAAGGCCCAGATGTGGGGTATAAACAGAGGGAGAGCTGAAGAATATCAGGCTGGAAATGTGGCTTGGAGTCAGCCCAGAGCAGTACTTGACTGTCAGGTTTAAGAGCAGAGACTTCATTTCATTTTTCATGGGAAGGCATTCAAATATTTTTATAAATTATTACTTTAAAAATTTACTTTTATTTCTTTTTAATGCATTCACATGATAACAAAATTCAAGAACAATAAAAATCTTTAAAATGTGAGTTTCCCATTCACCATATCCTTCTAGCCATCTTCCTTCCCAGCCTGGTGGCAGCTACTGCTAACATTTTCATATTCTACATAAATTTTTTTAAATAAAGAAATACCACGGTCAGAGCAGTGTTTTAGGGTGAACTGAAGCATGGAGAAAGTGATAAAAGGATAAGTTGCCAGAAAAACCCCCAAGAGATGAGGACATGATGGGTTAAACGTAAGGGTACCAGAAGGAAGGAAGAGTCAAGGAAACTTCAGACTTTCATCCTAGGTGACGATGAGATGTGTAAAAATCGGGAGGAACCACTGGCGTGTTGGGGCACAGTTTGATATGATAACTAACCCCAAACAGTAAATCAAAAACGGTTGGACAAAGACTAGATGGAATGATGGAAAAATCATGAGGGGGGTGGCAGTGAATTCTCTTCAAAGCCCCTCACATCATTTATCCCGATGGTTAGCAAGACTCCTACAATGGCTTGGGTAGAAATATTGTATTTTCCTAAAAAAAAGAACACCTGAAAAGCATTTAATAGCATCTGCTACAAGGTAAGTACTGAGTAAAGAGTAGCTGTTACTTATTTGTATTAAAAAGTGGGTGTCAGGGGCTTCCCTGGTGGCGCAGTGGTTAAGAATCCGCCTGCCGGTGCAAGGGACACAGGTTCGAGCCCTGGTCCCGGAGGATACCACATGCCACGGAGCGGCTGGGCCCGTGAGCCACAATTGCTGAGCCTGCGCGTCTGGAGCCTGTGCTCCACAGCAGGAGAGGCCGCGATAGTGAGAGGCCCGCGCACTGCGATGAGGAGTGGCCCCCACTTGCCGCAACTGGAGAAAGCCCTCGCACAGGAACTAAGACCCAACACAGCCATAAATAAATAAATAAATAAAATAAAATTTAAAAAAAGTGGGTGTCAGAGCAGAATAGGCATGGGTGCATTGGGCAGACACATCTCTGGGGGAAGTTCCTTATCTAGCTGGCTTCTTTTATAGTAAATACTCAAGTTGGCCAGTTGGGGAGAGCTAGGCAATTTCTGTCCTTTGGCAGGACCGAAACAAGTCTAGAGTGGAGAGCATGAGAGGTGAGCTTAGTAATCAATTATTCCCCAAGCATTTTCAAGTGCTGTTATATACACTGTCCTGTGTGTTCATCTTGTGGAGGATAGCAAAGATGGAACATGAGAAATCCCTGCTCTCGAGGACCTTGGGTCTTGTAGGAAGAAGACTGCACATGGGAGAAATTAGAGAGTCTTTAAGTGCTAGTCTGTGTGTTACTGACCAATAAGAGCATTATGAATTTCCAGAAGTAAGGAAGCAATGAGGCCTGGAACAATCTGGGAGGCTTCCGGAAGGGGGTGACACAAAACACCATGGACCTAGATCAGACTCAGAGTCTATGTAGCTTAGCATCTCATGTCCATTGAGGAGTACTTTTGGAACAGGCATTTTGTATGCCATTAGTGACATAATCTTAATGGATTAGAGATTCCCAAGATTTCAAATGGTGTCACTTACACTGTTGATTATTTTGTTTTATTTTGGTAAGCAACAATTCATCATTCTCCCTTCTTTTATTTTTTATTTTTATTTTTTAGATTTTTTTTGATGTGGACCATTTTTAAAGTCTTTATTGAATTTATCGCAATATTGCTTCTGTTTTATGTTTTGGTTTTTTGGCCGCGAGGCATGTGGGGTTTTAGCTCCCCGACCAGGGATCTAACCCGCACTCCCTGCACTGGAAGGCGAAGTCTTAACCACTGGACCGCCAGGGAAGTCCCTCCCTTCTTTAAAACATTTCACATTTGTTTGGAAAGAGCTTTCAAAATATAGTTATTAAAATAGTTTGTTTTCTTGTCTGTTCCTCACTGCATCATAATTTTTTTTATGGTTATGTGAATATAGATGGTTGGATATAAAAGTACTTAATAATTTTGTGTTTAGAGAAAAAGAGTGGCTTTTACATGAGTAAAGATCTGGTATCACTATGTTCATACTTGAAAATGATTTCTTTGTACTGATAACAAACTTTCTTCTAGACTTTTCGAAAGTAATGTTAAACTTCATATATAGAACTTTGAACATCTAGTCCTTGATCTAGGATTGAACACACGTTTCACATCTTGGAGAAAACTTTTTTTTTTTTTGGTTAGCTGATCTTTTTATCCCTTCAGGCATTAACCAGTCTTTTTATTTTCTTAGCAGCAGCTCTGGAGAGAAATTCCCTGAAGCCTAAAGCATCTATTGGATGGTTCAAAATGTATAGTGCTAAAAGTTTGCTTTTGTTGTGTTATTCTTTTAGCAGAAATACCACAAAGAGAAACACATTCTTGCATATGAAGGCATACTGCGGTAAATATTCACTTATTTCACTCTTAAATTTGAACTTTTCCATATTTCAATCTGAGCTGGCATTGAGATTCAACTTTGTAGTGTACAAAAAGTAAGAATACATCAGAGTAAACTTTCAGACTAAACATATCTATAGTCCAAGGATATTTAAACAGACCAGAAACAAATTAGTACTTTTGAAATAACACTTTCATAAGGCAATTAACATGCTAAACACGGATGATTCTTATCTAGTCACCAAAGCAAAGTCTTTAAGGATGTTAAATACTAAATAGTATGTAAGTTAAGTCAAATTACTATTTGTCTTAAAACCATAATTTTCTAAAAATCCAGGATTTAGAAATTTCACTAATTCAATCTAGTCTTTCTGTCCAAAAGTTAAATGAGTTGGATGGAATCTCAGTAACAAGTACTGACAGATGCAAATAAGAACAAAAAAGTCACTATTAAGAATTTACCAAAGATGAAAGGTTTTCATGGCCTTTCTCAGTACATATGTGCACATAAGATATGTATCTTTATCTATGGAACAAGGTTTCTCTACTTTGGCACTACTGACCCTTGACCTGGATAATTCTTTGTTGTTCTATCCTGTGTGCTAGAAGATGTCTAGCAGCATCCCTGACCCCTGCCCACTAGATGCCAGGAGCACCGCTTCCCCAGCTGTGATAACCAAAAATGCCTCCAGACATTGCCATGTACCCTGGGGGACAAAAATTGCCCCCGGGTTGAGAACAACTGGTCTATATTAACCTTCACTCTCTACTTCATATACATGATGATATGGATGTTTGAGGTAAGACCTGAGTTCCATTCTACAACTCTTAACTAGTGAGGAAGGAAAAGTAACAGTCCCAAGTTATATACAGACTGTCCTCAGGTCTGCCCAATTAAGGACCCCCATCTACTTGGCAATTTTTGCTCTGGAGCTCCCCATCAGGCCCAGACTTCATAAGATCTGCATTATGATCTAATGGCTCCCCCCTGCTTAGTCCTGCTTCAGCCCCTTTTTCTTCACAATAAATCTATCTTGGCATCTGTTTCCTGGAGGGCCTAACCTGCAACATCAATCAGTTAATCAGAGCATTCCATTCCCTTAGCCGAGATGGGCACAGGACTCCATCTGGGCCACTGAGAGTCAGGCCCAAGCAGTTTTTAAACTCCTGGGTGAGAGTAGCTTGCCCTCTCTCTTTTTCTGCTGGAAATGTTGATGCTAAGAGCGGAGCAGGAGAGCCTGCCTGAAAACCTCCACTGCCACGGTCACCCTTTTTTCCCTTGACTCATCGGAGTTGAGTTTTCTGTCACAGCCAAGAGTCCAACCTAATACACTTTATAATAAAGGGAAAACTACAGAAACATTTAAGAAAATTCACATTGAGCCTAGAAATGGTTACAAATGAACTCATCACAATGATTATTAAGAGCTAGGTAGACAAGTTGTTCAAGAATTGCAAAGGGTTCCACCTTTTAAAATCTCAAGATACTTCATAAAAAGGTGAGAGGGGGCAGAATTATACCCATTATAGTATAATGATTTTACCAATTGCTGTATTAATTCTTGGAAGATTTTCTCCAGTCTCATCATGGAGAAATAATGGCTACAGAATACTAGATAGTAGCTGCCACTAGGTCATCAGTACAAGTTAGTTTCTATTTCCTATCATGAGGCTTTAGGCAAACTTGGCTGGACTCCTACCCAGCACTGCACCCCTTCTTATTTCCCATTCTTTGCTGCTGATATTAGGAAAAGAGAACATATTCATGAGTATAATACTTGATTTGAACCAATCTGTCAGGCTTAAGAATATTTCAATAATGTGTGTGCATTTAAGACTGTGAAGTATGCCCATTTCAGTACTTTTTTTTTTAATAGAAAGATTTGTTTGAAAACTGAAAGCCACATTTTTCCACTCGAAGTTTTTTTTTTTTTTTAAAGTAATTTATTTTTTTTATTTTTATTTTTTTTAAATTAATTTATTTATTTGTGGCTGTGTTGGGCCTTCGTTTCTGTGCGAGGGCTTTCTCTAGTTGCAGCGAGCGGGGGCCACTCTTCATCGCGGTGTGCGGGCCTCTCACTATCGCGGCCTCTCTTGTTGCGGAGCACAGGCTCCAGACGCGCAGGCTCAGTAGTTGTGGCTCACGGGCTTAGCTGCTCCGCGGCATGTGGGATCTTCCCAGACCAGGGCTCGAACCCGTGTCTCCTGCATTGGCAGGCAGATTCTCAACCACTGCGCCACCAGGGAAGCCCCCACTCGAAGTTTTTTAAAAGCTTCATTTGTGAAAAGCAGCACTGACCAGAGCTGCTGGGGATCATTAGTGGGAGCTGGAGCTTCAAAGGAGTTTCCGTGTTAGGAAAAGGTACTTGGACATTTTAGCTAAGCTGCTGACCACCTGGGATTTGGTCATTTAAAAGGATGTTAGTTTTCAGTTCTTTTAGATTCCACATGTAAGTGAGATCATACAGCACTTGTCTTTCTCTGTATGACTTATCTCACTTAGCATAATGTCCTCAAGGTCCATCCATGTTGCTGCAAATGGCAGAATTTCCTTCTTTCTCATGGCTGAGTAGTATTCCATAAAAAGGTGGGGGAATGGGAGAGATGTTGTTTAAGGGTATATCCTTGCAACTAGTAGGAAAATAAGTCCTGGAGATCTAATACATAGCACAGTGATTACAGACAACAAAACAGTATTATAAACAATCAACTTGCTAAGAGACTAGATTTTAATAGTTCCCAATACCAGAAGAAATGATCATTATGTGATACAATAGAGGTATTAGCCAACACTACTATGGCAATCATATTGCAACATAAATGTATCAAATTAATACATTGTGTACTTTAAACGTAAGGTTGTATGTCAAATACAATTCAATAAAAAAAAAACGAATAAAACGGTGCTAGTTGTTGACAGACTGACCTAATAGATACCCTTTATGCCTTAACAAAATTCTTTTAAGAGATTTGTATTAGGGGCTCCCTATTAAAACAAAGGCTTAGACAGCTGTCTTTTTACTCTGTTTAGCAGGAGTATCTTGTACTTTTTTTTTTTATTGAAATGTAGTTGACATACAATATTATGCTAATTTCAGGTGTACTACACAGTGATTCGACATTTACATCCATTATGAAATGATCACCATGATATGTCTAGTAACCACCTGTCCCCTACAAAGTTATTACAGTATTATTGACCATATTCCTTTATGCTGTAGGTTACATCCCCATGACTTATTTATTTTATAACTGGAGGTTTGTACCTCCCAATCCCCTTTACCTGATTCGCCCAACCCCACGCCTCTTTTCCCTCTGACAACCACTCATTTGTTCCCTACATCTATGAGTCTGTTTTCATCTGGTTTTGTTTTCAGTTTTTTTAGATTCCACATATAAGTGAGATCATATGGTATTTGTCTTTCTCTGTCTGACTTATTTTTCTTAGCATGATACCCTCTAGAACCATCCATGTTGTCACAAATGGCAAGTTTTCTTTTTTCTTTATGGCTGAGTAATACTCCATTGTGTGTGTATATACCACATCTTCTTTATCCATTCATCTGTCGATGGACACTTAGGTTGCTTCCATATCTTGGCTATTGTGAATAACGCTACAATAAACATTGGGGTGCATGTATCTTTTTGAATTAGTGTTTTTGTTTTCTTTGGGTAAATACCCAGAAGTGAAATTGCTGGATTATATGGTAGTTCTACTTTTAATTTTTTGAGGAACCCCTATACTGTTTTCCATAGTGGAGGTGCCTTACATTTTCTAACATCGTTTCCACTAACAATCTACCACAACACCAAGATATTCCTCACCTCTTGGCTGGAGAGTTTGGTGTCTTGGTCAGCTCTTCTGTTCTGGAGACAGCAGTGACACACGTGGGTGAACGAGGCCACCCACACTGCTTGTCTGGGTCTGAATCAATGAAAGAAGAACTTACATCCATTTTCTCTCAGACTGGGAGAGTCCAGGAAACAAATAAGCCACACAACAGAAATGCTGCCCAGTTGCACAGGGAGTTGCTCTTATCGAGCGGTTGCACAACAGTTTAGGTTTTAAACTCTTTTACAATCACTAGTTACTGGCAGGCACTCTGTTGAAAGAAGCAGAGAACTCTAAGCTGGGTTTTGAACAAAGAAACATTTCTGGAAGTGACTCTTTTTGTTTTTTCCCCCAAATGCCTATGACCAAAAGGCTTTCTGAATATGATTTTAATTGCAAAAGGACCGAGTCACGGGCTCCTTGTGTTTCTTTAGATGCTAATCATATTACTTAGAGAGCTGGCAGAGGTCCTGGAGTTCTCAGGCTATGCACCACTGATAACACAAACTGCAGGCACAGGAGCAGAACGATCTGAGGGAGAAGAATGGTATCTGAGACCCTGGAATGTGGCTTTGAACCACCGTAGAACTTACTGGAAATGGATTAGGAGAACACCACTGAGCAAAAGGCCATTCTGTTATTCTTAAGACTTCCCCACCCCCTCAAAAAATAAAAAGGGGGGGGGGTGGAAAGTAGAAGGGAGTTGGTAGAGGTGAAAGGATAAAAAATTTTGGTCTTTGTCTTGGTAAAGACAATGCAATTCAGTTTACTGCCCACTCATTCCTCTTAGAAGCTTTTCACCTTCATTTTAAATGTTTGCATTTAATCTGTGTAATAATCACTGCATTTCCCCTTCAGTATCCTTTTGTATTTTTGTGTGTGTGCGTGTGCGCTATAGTCTATTCCTATCTTTCCTTGATTCTTTATCTTCTAAGCCATTTTTCTCCTTTCTTATTGCTCTATTTAATGTTTCCCTTCTGTTACAGCATAACTGCCTTTTCCCTCCATCTATATCTCTAAATTAGGGGGTCTTCCTTCCTTTTCTGTGCGGCACCCTCTCTTCAGCATGATGTCTTCACTTTTCTCTATTGTAGTCTCTTTTGTGATTGGCCAATAGCAAAATGAAACATACTAGAATCCAATTCTAAAAGCACTTTAGAAGGATGGAATCTTATCATTTACTCCCTGAATCACTATCATCAGTATAGTTGGCGCAGAAGGGTATTCCATTTTGGGGCTCATTGGATAAGTATGAGTTCAACCTGGCAGCCGTAAAATAACAGGGGGGGAAATTTGCTCCTTTCCTCCCTTATAGCTCAGAAGTTTGTGACTGACCTTGATTCTTTATTTCTAATTATGCCCTGCGGAAAAATAACAATTTTTTTCATTGGTATTGTATAGGGCCTCAGTTTTTCCTGGGCCTTTCATGAAGAGCAGTACGATTTCCCTTTCGTTTTACAGATTATGCAATTTAATTTTGGAAAATTAAACTACATGTCCAAGGGAGGATTCAACATTTCCGGAGAACCTAGCATTTTGTGTCTCCCAGAAGACTAAAATTAGATCCTGTTTTAACGACTGTCCCTGCAACAGTGAGTTCCACGTAATGAGAATGTTTCCATGTTCCTGCTGACAGACCACTTACTACTATTTGCTGATGTGGGTCTGATGAATTCCGACAATCAACAATAATAATCGTATAAACATTAACATTCATCGACTGCTTGCTTTGTGCCAGGCACTGCGCAAAGTGCTTTTTAATGATTATTTCTTTTGATCTTCCCAATAACCCCATGTGTTAAGAATACAAACGCTCTGGCACATCAGAATTATTCACATCTGACGGTTGATGTAATATAGATTTTTAAAACTGTCTAGTAAGCTCCTATAGCACTTATTGTACTTATTCTCCATCCCACTCCGATGACACCCTGCTTTGAATTCTGGTATTATTATTTGCTTCATGCACGGAATATTAAAATAAAGGTCTTCTACTGATACTCAGAAGGAAGACTGACATTGCTGATACCCTACTCCGCTTTGGGGTTTGTAGCGAATACCTCTGGGGCTTACACTGTATCTCGTGATCCCACTACTGATTCCTTTGTCAGCAGCAGTGGAGAATTTCATGCAAACTCAACCTCATCCTGTATAGCTAGCAACGCACCTCCAAAGTGAGCTCTGCGTCTTCCCGCTTTCTGCCCCAGGGTATTTTTCCCAGTGCTGTGGGTGCTCGCTCCTGGGTGGGCAAGCATAGCCACAGGAGAATTGACACTTCGGCAGCAACGTTCAGCCAATGGGGGTCAGAAGCAGGTGGATACATGCTCTGGATCTCTGCATTTCGGGCTCTAGCTACTTATACGCAGGTCTATTTTATTCTGTGCACTTCTCACGAGTCCCAGAGAACAACTGATCTTTCTTTGTTGTCTCATTTTTCTTGCTCTTTTATTCCTGCTTCTTAGAATCACATCCTAAATTAAGTTCCTGCACCCAAATCCGTGTCTCAATTCTGTGACGGTGTAACCCTAAGACACCAGGCCTTGGGGCAGGCTTCACTTCCATTAAACATGGACACTTAGAGAATGCAGATGCAAACGTTATTAAAAATGGAATCTATGATGTTGACAATGGGAAGTTTACTTCATCCAAAATGTAAGACTCTATTAGTCGATCAATAAATATTTATGGCGAGTCAGGCACTGTGTTAGGTACTGCTGCAGAAGCTGGAGATTTAATCCAGAGTTTGGTGAAAAGCTTTATGAAACTTTTGCCTTAGGGCAGCAGGAAACAATAGAAAGACTTTAAGACAAGGAGAGTTACGTAATCAGATCTGCATTTTCGGAGGATTCCGATAGCTGCATTGCGGAGAATGGATTAGGAAGCAAGACTAAAATTAGGGAGTAAAATTAGGAGGCTGTGCAGTATTTGAGGCAAAAGATGCTGGAGACAGGGGAGATCTAAAGAAGGGAATGAATTTGAGAGATGGCTTGGGTACAGAGTTGACGAGATTTGGTAACATAGCATATGTTAGATTTAAAGATAAGGGTGGATTCCAGGATAATGACTTCAGCAATTGAGTTTCCGGCTTGGGCCACTGGGTGAAGGGTACTGTTAACAAAAATAGTGAAATCAGGAAGAGGAAAATGTTAAGGATGGGTTAAGAGAAGAAGAGAACAATGATGAGCTCTGTTTGGGACATGCTGAGTCTGTGCTGTCTGGAAGGCATGGAAGGTGGCTCGCTCTGAAGTCAAGGAGAGAGAAATTTGACTTCACCTCAAAAATCAAGTCAGCCTTTTCAACAAATCATGCTAGAGCAACTGGATATCCATATGCAGAAAATGAGCCTAAACCTATACTTAACACTTTATATAAAAATTAACTAAAAATGCATCACAGACTTAAATGTAAAATATAAAACTATAAAGCATATAAAACAGGAAAAAAAATTGGGGGTCTAGGTCTAGGCAAAGAGTTCTTAGACTTGACACCAAAAGCATGATCCATAAAAGGAAAAATTGATAAACTCGCCCTCACGAAAATTCAAAACTTTTGCTCTGTGAAAGACCCTGCTAAGAGGATGAGAAGAAGAGGGAGAAAATATCTGCAAACCACATTATCTAATATATAAGGAACTCTTAAAACTCAGCTGTGAAAGAAAAAGCATTCAAATTAGAAAATGGGTGAAAGACATGTACAGACATCTTGCTGAAGAGGATATATAGATAGCAAATAAGTACATGAAAATTTATTCATCATTAGCCACTAGGAAGATGCAAATTAAAACTACAATGAGATACTCCTACATATATCAGAATGGCTAAAATAAAAATAGTGACAACACCAAATGTTGGTAAGGATGCAGAGAAATTGGATCACTCATAAATTGCTGGTGGAATGTAAAATAGTACAGCCACTTTGAAAAAGTTTGACAGTTTCCTATAAAACTAAACATTCAACTACCATATGACCTAGCACTTGCAATCTTGGGCACTTATCCCAGACAAATGAAAACTTATGTTCACATGAAATCTGTACATGAATGTTGACAACTTTATTCATAATACTCCAAAACTAAAAACATCCCAGATGTCCTCCAAGAGGTGAACGGTTAAACAAACAAGGGCATATCCAAAATACAGAATACTACTCAGCAATAAAAAGGAACTAACTATTGCTACAATGTGACAATTTGGATGAATCTCTAGGGAATTACACTGAGTGAAAAAAGTCAATCCCAAAAGATGACATACTGCATGATTCCATTTATATAACATTTTTGAAATTACAAAATTATAGAAATGGAGAAGAGATTAGTAGTTGCTGGGGGCAGGGGACTGGGGGCAGGTGGGTGCTGCTCTACAAGGACAACAGGAGGGATAGTTGTCATGATGGAAATGTTCTGTATATTGACTGTATCGATGTCAATATCCTGGTTGTGGCATTGAACTATAGTTTTGTCAGATGTACCATTGGGAGAAACTGGGTAAAAGGTACATAGGATCTCTCTGTATTATTTCTTATAACACCCTGTTCATCTATAATTATCTCAAAATGAGAAGTTTAGTTTAAAAAATGTTGAGATCTGGGTAGTTCTCAGTAATATGACAGAATTTTCATAGGATTAGATACATTGAATATTAATTAGAAGGTTCTGTAACTATCTCTTTTCAAGAATCTACGAGCTTAGGTTTACTTTTGAAGCTATATATACTTTTCATATTAAAATTCAGGAACAATTTTTAGGCAACAACAACAAAAAAGAACTAAGAATTATTTTCAATGAAAAAAACCCACACAGTTCTTAAGGAACATACAGGCAAAATAGAGAAATAGGCATGGATACGAGAAACTGAGGAGTGTCTGGTAGAAGGCTAGGTCCACAGTTTCTAGGGTAAAGTTAAAAGGCTCTCTGGAGGAGGCCGAGCTTGAGCTGGGTCCACAATCACATCTGGATTGAGAGAATCCTGCCAGCACTTAGCAAATGGCAGGAGAAAGTGCCCAGAAGCAGTAGGTGCCAAGGTTTGGAGACTTGCCTCCTCAGGAGGAGAGCATTTGGTTTGTTTGGGCACAGAGGGAGATAGGAAGGGCACCGGTAATGGAGGTATTTGGACTCAATCCTGAGGACAGTAGTGAGTCAAATTTCTGAAGCATGATGATTAAGAACTCAGGCTCTGGAGCTGGAATGCCTGTTTTGACCATGCCACTTTCTAGCTGAGAGCCACTGAGAAAGGCACTTAACCTCTTTAAGTCTCAGTTTTTGCATCTAAAAATGAGGACTCTTGAGAGGCAGCTCAGAAAGTGGTTGTTAAGATTAATCAAGATCATGTATATCAAGCCTTTCGCACAGTGTCTAACAGCCTAACTCAGCAAATATTAGCTGTTATGAGTCTGAGGGTGGTGCTAGTGGTGACAATCTTGTTGTCTCTCTGCAAAGGTTATACACAGCTTGGGAGCAGAGACCGTGCCTTATCTGTGACCATCTGACCCCCGAGGCGCTCCTGGTACACGGTAGGAGTCTTGCTAAATTCAATCGGAAAAAGTAGTGTTCTTGGAAGATTAATCTGATAGCAGCGCACTAATCAGAGGCGGGAAGGAGAGGCCTTAGGCATGGAACGCAGTTAGAAGGCGAAGATGATCTGGCTTCACTCCTCATGACAAGAACCAGGGAAAAATGTTGGTGTCGCCAAGAGTTGTAAGGAATAGGTAACTAGTGGAAGACGCAATGAAGGATATAGTTTCTGGACTTAGATTCCATTGTAACCACGAATAGATTCCAAGTTTACTGTAGTGTGGATACCGGATCTCCTTTGGAGAGAATGCCCAGAGTAGTAGAAAGACCATGGGTTTTGAAGTCAAATAAACACTGCCCTGCCCCTTATGTCATTTATATGACCTTCAGAAATATAGGTACTTATTCCTTCAGCGTCTCTAGTAGTTACTATGGTGCCACACTGAACCTCCTCTTCAGTGTCTTGGCGACCACACTCCAGTGGCGGCCCTCAAGGAACTGCGGCACACAAGGTTCCATCCTCTCCCTGAGGCGGGGAGGCCTACGGCCAGCCTCAACTGCTTGAGGCCGGGATACAAAGTCTCCACCCAAATGACTCCTTTGGGACAACTCTGAAAAGGCCAAACCAAGGTGAGAGCTTCTCTAAGGCTCCCCCTGCAGCCTCAACCTCCACCGCTGCATTGTGGATCTGCTTTCTCCTCTGCCTAATCCTGCCTTCCTCACTTCCTCCGAAGTGTACATCCTGAGAGCACGCCACAATACCACAGTAACCCTTCTGCAAGCCACCCTCCAACTGCTTCCGAGTCAGCTTCTCAGTCCAGGCTTGGAGAGTGGCCTTTATTCCTAATCTGGAAAATGGAAAACAGCATGGCAGCCATAAACAGCTGTGGTGAGAACGGAATGAGATCATGCATTTGGTATAAAACTGTGTTCAAGAAATGATGGCCAATGAATGAACCTTGAGGACATTAAGCCTAGTGAAAGAAGCTGGTCACAAAAGACAAAAACTGTAGGATTCCACTTACATGAGATACCTAGAGTAGTCAAACTCATAGAGACAGAAAATAGATTGGCGGTTGTCAGGGGCTGGGGGGAAGGGGAAAAGGGCAATTGTGTAATGGGTGTGACATTTCAGTTTTGCAGGCTGAAAAAGTTCTGAAGACCCATTGTATAACAGTGTGAATATATTTAACACTACTGAACTGTACACTTAAAAATCATTAATTAAGACGGTGAATTTTATGTCATTTTTTGAAACCGCAATTAAAAAAAAAAGAAATGATGGCTAGCATACCATCAGTTATATTCAACTGACTTCAACCCACAGGTGGGTTCCTTTCCTGCCTTCCCCTCTATCCACTGATCACCTTGGGACCTACAATTCCAAACATGATTGAAGCTCACCGCCCCAGCTGGCGCCCTGGAACTCATGTCTCCATGATCTGATCTTTTCCACCAATGGCTCTAATTTCTACACATCTCAATTCTCCACTGTTCTGAGATCACCGTGGGATAGGCTCTGAAGAACTCTATTATAGCTGCCAGCACAGTCAAATCTCCTTTCCCAAACAAAACAAACACTCTTTAAAATCATCACCATAACCTTTTGAAAAGCACATCAGGATTGCATCAGGATTTAAAAGAAATTACACTGTGTCAGTGCCAGGTTGCTGAAAGGAGGAGACTGAGACCAGGAGTCTGGTGAAGTTGACAGATATAATGATGTGGTTAAAAATCCTGATGGATTTTGACGCAGATTCTCTGCTTGGGGGTGAGTGAGATGACTGTTTATACGGAGAGCAGAGTCAAGGTCAGAAACTACAGAGGAGGGGCCATGAAGCTAAAGTGGAGGACTTAAAAGCAGCTGGGGAGTTTGTGCTATTCAAAAGTTCAACCCGGTCAGCAGGACACAAGAATACACAGGGTCAGGGTATGGGCAGGGGTCAACATCCAGAAATTCATAACTAGCAAGAATGGAGAGCAAATGCCCGAGTATGGGTTGGAATATGGGATGAAGTTGCTGCATGAGGAAATAGACATGATACGAAACAGGAGCAGGTTAGGGATGCCACTGCACCATTCGGAACCAAAGGGGTGGGGCCCAGGGCTGATCGCAAGCCAGTGTGGATCTCTTCTGCCCTAGTTTTAAGAGCTTTCTGGGTGGGGATAGACGAAGACCTACAATGCTGGGATTCTCCCCAGAGTCATGCAGGGTTCTGCAGGTTTTAATGATTACAGTAGAGAGCTTCGTCCCCTGGAAAGCCCTTGAGGTTCTAACTCAGCAAAATGCATTGAATCTGACAGGTCAGCGTTTGCCACCTCCGGTGCCTATGCATGGGAAAAACAAATTGTCCCGTTTGCAAGTATCGTATGTATATGGGGTTAGGGGTTGCCCTACTTGCTGGGTAAAAAGTTTTTATATTTTAAGTAAAAGATACTTAAAACTCTGGCACTAAATTTCTACTTTCTATTTGTTTTCTATTTTGATACCTGTACTCTGTTCTAAAGAAAGACTTGGTAGTGATAGTAGGGTTGAATAGTAGGAGGTTGAATGCCTCCAAGTATTTGAAGGGCTGTCTTTGCCAAGAGAGTTTACTCTTACTGTGTGTAGCTCCAAAGCATACATATAGACAAAAAGACAGAAGTTATGGGAAGATCAATTTTAGCTCAGTGCAAGGGATACTAGCCTAATGATTAGGGCGTTTGCAAATGAATAGGATGCCGTGCAAAGTAAGAAGTTCTCCATCATTTTAGCTTTTAAGGCCAAAGCAAAGGCTTTTCTAGCAGAGATGTTGGTTGTAGAAAGACTCTTGTATTGAGAAAGGAATTAGAATGGATCTTTTTTAAAAAATATATTTATTTATTTAGGCTGTGTTGGGTCTTCATTGCTGCTCGTGGGCTTTCTCTAGTTGCGATGAGCAGGGGCTACTCTTTGTTGCAGTGTGTGGACTTCTCATTGCAGTGGCTTCTCTTGCTGCGGAGCATGGGCTCTAGGTACACGGGTTTCAATAGTTGTGGCACGTGGGCTCAGTAGCTGTGGCACACGGGCTTAGTTGCTCCGCGGCATGTGGGATCTTCCTGACCAGGGCTCGAACCCATGTCCCCTGCATTGGCAGGCGAATTCTTAACCACTGTGCCACCAGGGAAGTCTATTAGACTAGATCTTGATAGCGCATTTCAACCTAAGATTCAATTACTCAAACTTGTTTAAATATCATTAATACTAGCTTTAATAGGTTAACTATTGAGAGACGGCCTAACCTAATGGTTAACATCACAGGCTCTGAAGCTAGACTACGTGGGTTTGAATCTTGGCTACTTACTAGCTGCGTGACCTTGGGCAAACTACTTAATCTCACTATCCTTCATTTAGTCTCCATATTTGTAAACTGGGAATTATAACAGTACCTACCTACAGGATTATTGAAACAGATTGGTGAATATATGTAAAGTGTGTAGACAGAGCTTGGTATGTAGTACTTACTACTACTACTACTGTTACTGCTTTAGGTTCCTAGATATCAATTCTAGCCTCTTGGTTGTGATTCTTGTACTCTGACGACCAGTGATGAGAACAAGGATTTGTAGAATAGAAATCCATGATGAAGGACTCATTATTATGTTATCAATTCATGAGAATCCCTAAAATGCAGGTTCCTTTTCCCCATGCAGGTTGTTGTTCTTCAAGGAAGGAAATGACAACCGTGTAACAAGTCTAAATTGTGCTTGATTCTGAGTGTACTAACCTACTGTTGAAGTAATATCAAAGCAGAGACGTTGATGATTCTACCTGGCAATACCTAGTGTTTGCTCTCCCTGTGTAACTGAAACCAAGGCCTATTGTGCTTTTTAGTCCATAATCTGGAAAGTTCTGCCCTCTGGTCATAGAAATGGGCATGTTTTACCATCCACTACAGAGAAGATCCTGTTTCTGAAAAGCAATGTTCAGCTGCAATTTAACTCAGAGCTGATAAACCCTTGACCCAATGATTAGGGGTCCACTTTTGTTATCTACCTGTGAGGAAAAGAGAACATCCTTTCAATAGTGTTTGCAGAATATGTGTTTTAGAAAAAATGATAAACAGAAACATGGAGGACTTCAAATAATTCTCCAGAAGTCTGTTGTTAAAATGACAAACTTCAAAAGTCCCTTGAGGATACTCAGGTCTCAAGAAGAACAAAAAGCAGCTGATAAAACGTTAAGGCTTTCCAGGGAATTCCCTGGCGGTCCAGTGGTTAGGACTCCATGCTTCCACTGCAGGGGACACGAGTTCGATCCCTGGTTGGCGAACTAAGATCCCACAAGCCACATGGCGTGGCCAAAAAACCAAAACAAAACAACAGAAAAAGAAAAGAAAAAAAATGTAAGGCTTTCCAAAAATTGCCCTTTTCTTCTTAAAATTCTTACATGAAGGCTCATAAGGTTTAGCGTACAGGTTGTTGGAAGCACAAACAAACCTACCTCAAGAAAGTTGATTCACCTCAGGACCAATTTCTCCTCTGTTCAAACATCTACTATCTGTTTAGAAGCCCTGTGTGGATAATCACAGAGCCATTTCAACGGCAGGAGAGAGGAACGGAGTTATCATCAGTCATTTATGTCTGCACCGTTAACAACAGAATCAATAATGCCAGCGCTATGAAGAGCACCTTTGCATCCTAGTTAGCATGTCTGCGGGAGGCAAGAAGGTTTTCAAGAGAACTGTGTTTCAGGGAATGTTTGAGTCTTAAATATCCACAGGGTTCTGCAACCATCACTGTTCATAAACATGGACTTATTTATGGATTTGAGTTGACTTATGAACGTATTTATTGTTGCTTTTCATATTAAGAGGTGATATTGATCGGGGATGGCTTTTTTTTTTAACATCTTTATTGGAATATAATTGCTTTACAATGGTGTGTTAGCTTCTGCTTTATAACAAAGTGAATCAGTTATACATATACAATATGTTCCCATTTCTCTTCCCTCTTGCATCTCCCTCCCTCCCACCCTCCCCATCCCACCCCTCTAGGTAGTCACAAAGCACCGAGCTGATCTCCCTGTGCTATGCGGCTGCTTCCCACTAGCTATCTATTTTACATTTGGTAGTGTATATATGTCCATGACACTCTCTTACCCTGTCACATCTCACCCCACCCCCTCCCCATATCCTCAAGTCCATTCTCTAGTAGGTCTGTGTCTTTATTCCTGTCTTGCCACTAGGTTCTTCATGACCATTTTTTTTTCTTTAGATTCCATATATATGTGTTAGTATACGGTATTTGTTTTTCTCTTTCTGACTTACTTCACTCTGTATGACAGTCTCTAGGTCCAGGGGATGGTTTTTCTATGTCTGTGTGAGGCTGAAAAACTGATGATATTTTCAGTTTTTTTTTTTTTTTGAAGGAAATGCTTTCTTTTGGGGTCCTCTAGGTTCTATATTACTGTAATCATAGCACCTTTAATGCTTTTCTTCATTTAATTTCTTTATATGGGAGGAAGTTCTACCCCTGATAGTCCTAAGGTCCCTGGTGACAGGATTTTAATCCATCTCTGTACTTCCAGAACTTAACACAGTGCTTGGCACATAATGGATGCTCAATATTGTTTACTAAATAATCGACTGGATGATGAATGAATGAATGGTTTCTCAGGCTCCTGGTCTATCTGATCAGAAAAACCAATCTGTCTTTGATTCCAGTGTATAAAGTACAATAGTTGCGGTGTTGCAATGGCTTCCAGCTGTCTTTACTTCTGCAGCTTTTTGGGTAAGCTACATTTTAGACACATATACTCAAGTGCTTCTGAGCTGCTTCTTTAAGACATTTCTTTGGTCAGATCCACTTAGGGTTGACATCTCACCTCACCTAACACCATCACCTTGGGATTATTTTCCTTCTCTGTATCATGTCTGGGCCAGCAGGTTATGGAGCTGAGCACAGGGATGAGGACTCCCCCGGGGACAGCATTATCAGTGAGGCAGAGTCCTTGGTTGACATCATGAAGTACATTCGTGGATGTGATGCTTACAAATCCAGCTGTGACACCCATGGCAAGTTCGCCTATACTCTACAGAAAGCTAAAAACTGCCACTGTTCCATCAATATTTGGTAAGGCCTGAAATCCACAGCCATGCTTTCAGTTTTTCAAAGACACGTTGACCTTAAAAGGTAGCATAATTCTGAGAGGGATTCAGGAGAGGTGAATTCATACCCAGATATCACATTAACTAGCTGTGTCACCTTGGCCAAATCTTAGCCTCTTTGGACCTGTACAGTGAGGGTGTTAGACTCGATGATCTCATGATACCTAACTTAATTCTTCTGAATGTAATATAATCAGTTTAGTCCTGCCCCAGAGACTGCATGTGCAGCTCTGCCTAGAACATGATTCCTCATGAACTTCCAGGCCTCTCTCCCTCCCTCCTTTCAGGTCTCTGCTCAAATGTCACCTCCTCAGAGGAACTTTCTCTGATCATCTTATTATAAAATGACAATCCCTTTTATATACAGCTCTCTAGTATCTTCCCTGTTTTATCTTTCTTCATCACATTACCACTCTCTGAAACTGTATTACACACTGATTATATACTTGTTCATCATCTGTCTTCCCAAGTGGAATGCAAGCTCCCACAAGGGCAGGGGTTCTGTCTTACTTACTGCTTTACTCTCAGTACCTAAAACAGTGCCTGGCATATTACAGGTTCTCAATAAATATTAACTGAATGACTAAATGAATATTTGAACTCCTAGATAAAAAGTCTTTCGGGTTTCTTAGGAGTAATCTGGTTTAACACACTGCCTTAGTCCATTTGGGCTGCTCTAACAAAATACCATAAACTGGGTGGCTTTTAAACAACATAAATTTATTTCTCATAGTTCTGGGAGCTGGGAAGTCCAAGATCAAGATGCTGGCAAATTCGGCGTCTAGTGAAGGCATGCCTCTTGTTTCACAGATGGCCATCTTCTTGCTATAACCTCATTAGACAGAAGGGGCTGAAGGAATTTTCTGGGGCCTCTTTTATAAGGGCACTAATCCCATGCATGAGGGCTCCACGCTCATGACCTTACTACCTCCCAAATGCCATCACTTTGGGGGTTAGGATTTCACCATATAAATTTTGAAGGGACGCAAACATTCAGTCTATAGCACACCCCAAACTGAAAATCATAGAATCATTAGATCATTAAGCTAAGAGGATCACTGAGGGGACCTAGCCCAATCCCTTACTCTGAAGACAGAAAATCTGAAAGCCAGAATGGTTAAGTGACTTGCCCAATGCCACTGAGCTAAGTATTAGTAGAGGAACCCAGATATCTTTACTCCTATCCCACTCCTATATCCGTTACTTCTAGCTGTTACAACAACATAATGTATATTCCCTAAGATATGTATTAATTACAAAGGGAAAAACAATAACTTCACAGTGAAGAAAATCCATAGATACCACCTTAACCAAGTAAGCAAAGTTAACATCACCAGTAACACAACATATAAACATCATGTACCTGCTGATAGGATGCACTGGAAAGGCAGCATTACCTTTGTATTATTCTTCCCCCAAATCCCTAACCTAAATATGAACCACTGAGAAAACATCAGACAAGCCAAAACTGAGGGACATTCTACAAAATAACTGACCAGTACTTTTCAAAAGTGCCAAGGTCATGAAAGACAAAGGAAGGCCAAGGAATGGATTTGAGGAGACAAAGGAGACACTACTATTAAATTCAATGTTAAATACTATTAAATGATCCTGGATTGTATCCTGGAACAACAAAAGGACAGTAAAACTATGGTAAAATATGAATAAATCCCATAGTTTATATTATTGTACCAATACTAATTTATTGGTTTTGATAGTTAGGCTATGTTATACAATATGTTAACATTTTTAGGGGAAGTCGGGTAAAATGTATATGGGAACTCTCTGTACTATTTTTGTAACTTTTCTGTAAGTCTAAAATTATTTCAAAATAAAAACTTCAAAAATAAAAGCAACATAATATTGTGTTAACTCTGGATAAAAGTATATACGCCCATTTCAAGGTACCTATCTATAATGAATGTTTGAGCTTAGACAGTTCTAGGATGATGGGTTAAAGGACTTTAGATAGTATTTGGAGTTTAATTTGAAAGAATTTTCCCAATGATTAAAACAGTGAACAGGTACAGAAAATGGTGGCTCCAATGCTCTCTAAAAGAATTCAAGAGACTGAAAATGAGACAACTACACAACATTCATTTCCTTTATCCAAAACATCTGAGACCATTGGGAGTTCAGAATCCTAGCATCCCAGTAGGAAATTAGTTTGCCTGTTCAGGAAATGTCTCCAAGAGGTTGAATGACAATTTCATTTTGAGTCTCACCATATTGAAACTTGAGATACCCCAAATGACTTGTTCATTGTCACTGGGAAGTGTAGGTGATTCAAGTAACAGACATACTCTTATCAAACTATTTTATCCAACTGCATTAAATGATTTAACAAGAGACTTTTCAACTTCTTAGAATATGCTTCCTTATAAATAACAGGAGGTGCCTTAGTTTAGGAATGGCAGACAAATACCATGCACTCATTCCATTATTTTCCAATTTGATACCTACTGTAGACATTTTTTTTCTTTCTTTTTTTTTTTTGTTTTTTTTGGCTGCGTTGGGTTTGCGTTGCTGCGCGCCGGCTTCCTCTAGTTGCAGCGAGTGGGGGCTACTCTTCATTGCGGTGCGTGGGCTTCTCATTGAGGTGGCTTCTCTTGTTGCAGAGCACGGGCTCTAGGAGCGCGGGCTTCAGTAGTTGTGGCATGCGAGCTCAGTAGTTGTGGCTCGAGGGCTCTAGAGCACAGGCTCAGCAGTTGGGGCACACAGGCTTAGTTGCTCCGCGGCATGTGGGACCTTCCCGGACCAGGGCTCAAACTCACGTCCCCTGCACTGGCAGGTGGATTCCTAACCACTGCGCCACCAGGGAAACCCTCTCAGTGAGTTTTTAAAAATCATTTTTGTGCTTTCATTTCCTTATCTGTAAACTGGGAATCCTATCCCACATAGCTATGATGAGGGTTAAACAGAATAGCACATGTAAAGGTGCTTTGTAAAGTATGCTGTACACCTAAAACTAAACGAAAGGCATGCTTATTAGGATATTCAACAAAATCAACCATAGAAATTCATTTCTCCAACCCACATTAATAATCTGTTTTCCTACTATCCATCCAGTCTTCAAACACCTAACTCTTACTCATCTGCCCAACAGAATGGGGGTTAAAGTGTGAGTGATTCTTTAGTCATCCAATGGAACAAATGATATAGAGCTCAATGGGTAAGCGTGTGCTCCAGCGCTATTTCAGAGCAAGTCCTCATGACAGCAGAGCCAGTGAAACATAGTTTAGTCACTTCCCCACCTCACTGCTTAGAATCTCAGATAATTCAGAAATAGAAGTGCCTGACCTTAAAAATGACTGCTCTATTTTGAAGTGTCAGTGGATACCCCCAGATAATTTGGGAGGGTGCGGGATCCTTAGCTGGATTGCAGTAAAGTGGCAATTTAAAATGGGAACAGATCCCAGGCCCACCAGCCATCCATCACTCACACATTTGTTTGCTCCTGTCTCTTCTAAGATGTCATATTCTTTTGACTTTTTTCTCATTGCTCGTCTCCCAATTCTACCTGAGACTTCTTTTCCTTGGCGTTTATCAGAGTTTGGGCTTAGGCTCTCTTCTCTTTTCTCTTTACATGCTAGGCCATCTCCATTCTCAATACTCTAAATTCCACCTACCTATCAACATCTTCCTCATTTGCATGTGGCTCTCTCCTCTGAGCTACAATTATATTTGACTTCTCCACTTGGCCATATCATAGGCATTTCAAACTGAACACGTCTAAAACTAAACTCTTTTTACAAAAATTGAGATGTTATGAACATGTAACATCATATTAGTTTCAGGTATATAATATAATGATTCAATATTTGTATTGAATATATACTGCAATATGACCACCACAATAAGTCAACATCCATCACCATACCTAGTTACAAATATTTTTCTTATGATGAGAACTTTTAAGATCTCCTCTCAAAGCAACTTTCAAATTTTCATTACAGTATTATTAACTCTAGTCACCAGGCTGTATATTATATCCCCATGACTTAATTATTTCATAACTGGAAGTTTATGCCTTTTGACTATCTTAGCCCATTTCCCCCACCCCTGCCTCCCTAAAACTAAACTCTTGATTTCCCCAAACTTGCTTCCTCCTCAATCATTATTATCTCAGTAAATACTACAACAAATTGTTCAAACAAAAAAACCTGGCAGCCATCCTTATTCCCTCATGCCTGACATCTAATCCATTACCAAGCCACATAGAGTTTACCTCAAAAATACACCTCAAATCTGTTCAATTCTATTTCCACTGCCCCCATCTTAGTCCTAGCCACCATTTTCATTCATCAAGACAACCGCGAGTACCTCTTTAATGGTCTCCTTGTTTTCACTTTTGCCACCTTCAATCTCTCCTCTGTAGAGCAGGTACATCACATCATAGGGTGTCTTATAGATGTTTCAGCCCAGGTGTGCTTTTACAGGTTAAGTCAGATCACAAGACTTAGATACTCTCCAGCCTTGTCTTGTACTACTTACACCCTTGGTTATTACACTCCAGTCATATTTGGCTGCTTTTAGTTCAGAGGCTTATAAATATTATTCCCATTCCCCTCATTCTTCTTATGACTGACCTGACTTTCAGGTCTCAGCTTAAGTATCTCCTTTGAGAGAGGCCTTCCTACCATTAAGCAGTTCCCACTATTATTCTCTCAAAGCAGCCTATTCTTTGCCTTCATAATTTTTCTCACTATTTGTAATTATATAATAACATTAATATTTTTATTGGCTATCTTACCCACCAGATTGCAAATTTCTTGAGACATTCAAAAATATTTTTTATCTCCTACTTTGTGCCGGGCAATGTGCTAGATGCTGGGACTATAAAGATTTGTAAGAAGAGGTCCCTGAACTAAGGCTATAAATTTAGTAGTAAAAAACCAAGAAAGAGTTTACAAATAGAGTGGTAGACACTGTTGGTTGCCTCCTCAATAACCATTCTGCTTCCTCTTTTTTCATAGTGAGAGGGTCTACTTAAAAAAAAAAAAAGAAAGAAAAATTTTAAAAAAGGTTAAAAATGCTAGGTATTCAATTTCTAAGTCTACTTTGTAGATGCAACCACGTAACCCACTTCTGGCAAAGTTGGCTGGGGCTTCTGAAATGTGAAGAAAAATGCTACTCTCCCCTTCCTGTCATGATGCAATTCCTGGAGTGTGGCAGCCATTTTATGACCATGAGGTGGTAAGCCCAAGGATCAAAGCCAAAAGCTAAGGTAACGGAATGGAAAGTTGGAAAGAAATGAGGTCCTTAATTATACTACTGAGCTGCTGAAACAACTCTGGGAATATTGTTCTTCCAAATTCTTACTATATGAGAAAAATTAATACCTATTTTAAAAGTCTTCACTATATATTCTATTATTAGAAGTTAAATTTCTCCAAAATGATACAAACTGTTCCTGCTGTTACAACAATATAGCCAGCACCGTCCCCACAAACTACCGATACCCTTGACCCTGGCGTCAAGACTGGGTCTCCCAGTCCCACATCTAGGTACTCTAGGAATCTTTGTAGCTTCTCATTTATATGATTGAAGTGTGATGTGTGTGTGTGTATGTATGGATGCTGGAGAAAAAGGACAAAATAATTAGTCCTCATTGAAATGTGAAGACTAAACTGTAAGATGGCTGTATGTAATAAAGCACTAATCCACTATTAGGCTCCTGAAACCTAGGTTTTATGGTTTAGCAATGTTTTCATTATTTTGAAGACTCAGACTTCGTTTCCTCAGAGGTATCACAAAAGCCTCCACAGAAACAGAATGAATTTCACACCAAGAATAGGAAAATAAAAAGAAGCAAAGGAAAAGATGCAGTGAACTACCCATTAATGGAAGCGTAAAGGGTAGGTGGAAAATGTTAAGAAATTATAAAAATGTTAGAAAAGTCTTCTGCAAGGAAGAGGTCTGTGAAATAAAAAGTTCATGATAACAAGGTGATGCCTCATTCAGCCGTAACCTGTTGTTATTCCTACATATCATTGTTTTGAAATTTTAATGTGGAAAAGCAAGTGCATTCCTTTGAAAAACTGGATGGCATTTAAAATCAATACATCTAGTCAACATAGCTAACTGATTTTATCTAAAATATTTTTTCTTAAAAGTAAAATCTTCACTTTTCTTGAAAATCAAATATTCCATAGGATAGTATGGTGAGCAAAGCATTCACTTATCAAGAGAATACATCATCATCATTACATTATTATTATTAATATTATTATTATCAACTACAATTTATTGAATATCGACTACATACCAGGTGCTCTATGTGAATTACATACATTATCTCATCTAATTCTCAGACAACTCTGAGCTAGTGCTATTATCATTCCCAAAGCACAGAGAGAAGGTAACTTGTCAATAAGCGGTGGAGTTCTGATTGAAGCCCAACACACTGACTCAAACTCTGTGGAAAGTTTCAGAGAAAGCTTAGAAACATAGAAATAAACAAATGAATAAACTAAGGTCCTTATCTGGCCATAAAGGGGTCTTCAATTTATATACATGAAGCACTGTTACTCTTATCCAAATTACTCTTTATAAAATAACTGATGAGTAGATAATATTATCACTATTTTGTGTATGAGGAAATGGAGGTCTTAAGATAAATCCAGGCAGTTATGGCAGAGCCAGGACCTGAACTCTCATTTTTTAAAAAATTCTAAAGCTACGCTAATACTTACTAATTCTTGCTATTGGTAATATTACAATGGTGTTCTTTTTGTGACATATGATATCCATTTTAGAAGCATAAGATTACTACATTTGTATGCAACTTAAAAAAGAGGAAGTTATCTGAAATAGGCTTGAGATATGCAGATGGTGATGTAAGGATTGTTATGTGATTAGAGCACTGATGAAAAGGTTTATGTGCATGAGAATCTCTGCCTTTCAGGTCTGAGAACTTTTTGGAGAAAGAATTTATAAAAATATGACCCTGGTTAGCAGGATAGCTAACATTCATTCTTGTACCATTAACAGCATTTGAAATTCATTTATCAAATAATCAAGTCAGGTTTTTAAAATACTACCTTAAAATAATTTTGAAACCTGGGGATAAACAAGACACATTTTTTAAAACAAGTGCATTTTTTCCCTAAAAGTTACTTGGTATCCCATTTCTTTTCTTACACTTTAAATAAAGATTTTTGATGACTTCATAAGGATCATAGTGAATGCCTATGATTTAGTGTTTCAGTTTTAGTTTCACCATCAAATGAGAGAAACAGAGTGACAGAGAGAGAAAGAGAGAGCACAGGTGTACACCCAATCTTGGTGAGTGGAACATATGTAGTCTTTGTCTATCCAATATCCCACCCTTCTGCAAACTGTTTATTTTTCTTCCTTTTGGGGAAGTGCTCCCCCCATATTCCTTGTGGTTTTAGTAGAGCCACCAATCATGCCTGTTTGCCTTCCTCAATTGCCCTGAATGAGTGGTGGGTTCAAAGACCCAAACTAGGCTACTAGAAGGAAGCTGACAGAGGAGGAAATGATACACGGTCGGAAAGAGTTTGGAGCTGAGTATTCTAAAGACAACACTTAAAAAAAAGATACATGTGTTCCTGCTTCAGAGACCTTAGAACCCTGCCCGTTCATATCCTATCCCAAGACCTGGTTTTAAAATCATTTCCTTCATTTCTAGGAATGTTTTTTTTAATAAAGTGCCCCCCTCCCCATCCCCTTTGTTTTCTCTGACTTGAATTAGCCACTTAGTTGCTCATATCTGCAACTGAAGACTGGCCCACTAACTGCTGGTTAGCTACCTCAATCCCCATCTGCAGCCACTTCTCCCTAGCTATCTTTCTGTTGGTGATTGTCATGTGACACAGTTCTGTCCAATGATATATACGTGGAAGTCTCCTGGGAAAGGTTTCTGGGAAATTCTTGGCTTCATGATAAAAAGCTGATACATCCTTTTTGCTCTCTTTCTCACCCGGTGGAAATGGTGGCTGGTGGTGATAACATGAGGAAAAGGCAAAAACAAAAACAAAAACAAAAACACACTGTGAAGATGCCAGTCCTGACACTGCTGAGCCTATATCACCTTACTTCCAGATATCTTCATAGTAGAGACCAATAAAGCTCCATTTATTTAAGCCACTATACATAGCTTTTGTGTTCTTTGGAGCCCCTGCAATCCTGATACAAACCCCAGCTAATAAAATAGGTATACAGAAAACAAATAAAAAATATGAATCCTTCTAAACATTGAGGAATTTAAGGGATGAAGTTTGTGAGGAAGAGAAGATACAGCCAGGTGAATTTAGGCATACCTCTTAGTACCTGACCTCTATTCTTTTCCTATTGCTGTTGATGAGTCTTGAATTGCAGTGAACCTTGGAGCTGATTATTAATGCAGAAATGAAGGATGTTACCTCCTGGATATAGGCACACTCTGATACAGGGCTTTTGGCTTCCAAAGATGGGGATTATATGTGTGTACGTAAATATGTGTGCACTTGTACTAAGGACAATAAAGATTAATCTCACCCAGAAGTCAATTCTACTTAGACAAAGGAAAGCCCGGGTTTTCTGTCGGCACATAATATGCTATTAAAATAAAATGCTATTTTGTCAGTGCCTTTTTCTTTTGCTTCCAATCCTATACTGCAGGCAAGACTCACAAATTCTCCTCAGAGACTGAAAAAGGTCAATAATAGAAATGTTGTTTTCCTCCTTTCACTAACCGATTAAGTAACTCATGTGCATACATATAGCTACACATGCATTTCTAAAGAAAATCATTCAAGGACTGCATGATTTCCTGAGGTGACCTCCAGGGTGCTGAAAAGTTAGAAAATGAAAAGTCTAATGTAACCAATAAAATAAAAAATCTGTGTTTGGCACTTTGAGAGTTTCAGGGTGAGTGACGATTCAGCCAAGGGGCGTAGTCCCTGGGAGAGGCAGGTAGTGCATGTTTATGCAGCTCTCTCTTGATGGGAAAAGTCTTCCTAAGAGAATAAACTAGATTTAGGGCTTGTCCTGTGAAAACTGTTATTTCCCCCCCAGTTAACTCACTTGCATAATTTCGGGGCTTCAGCTCTGATGGGGCTACTTTATTTGCAGCATTTCGACTAAGTTAATGACTGTTTTCTCATAGCTAAGGGCAGCTGACTAGAATTAGGAGGTCACTGGCTATTAGCATTTGATTTCCTTGCTGATGCCAGAGAGATGAGCTGGGGCGGGGGCGGGGGGAGTGCGGCCTCAATCACTCATATTTTAATTTAGTCTCATTAAATGAGAGTCCCAAATAATGTCTCAGGGATGACTCAAAATTTCAGATGGGATGTGTCTGCCTTTGCCCTGTGTCCAGTCCTTTGCACCGTGGGCATATCCAATGATAACACAATTGTCAGGGGGAACATGCTTTCAATTCCCAGTCCCAGGGGAGAATGAGCTCGGGCTTGAATCATCATTTATGGTGACTGAATTGCTTTCTGACAAGGAAGCCTCGCTTGCCTGTGGACTTTATGGACGGCGCTCTAAAAAATTGGCCAGTTAATCTCTTTAACTGTTGCATCTTTCCTAGATCCCACTGTCTTCTTTGTAAATGCTGTAAAACTGAGAAATGTAGCTTAAGCAAAATGCAAATGTGGTTCTGTCTTAGGAGGAGGGAGTAGCTTTCTGCAACAGCTTGGGATGGAAAGAGAGAGAACAGGATGGCTCTTTTAGAATCATAACACAGGAAAGAGAATGCAAAATCACGAAGCTGACGTGGGGGGTATGGCAAGAATATTTAGTGAGATCCCCAAGGGAAATGTGAAATTTGGGGTGAAGCACGGTGACAAGCGGGTTCAGTCACTCACCCCACCTGATATAAAGTTTCCTTTTCTCATTTCAGGTCAGGGAATCTGAGATTTGTCTTACAAACAAACTTAGCAGGTCCCCTTATGATGGCAGTTGTTAGAAAAAATGTAGGAATAAAGTAATGGGGAAACACATAAAAAGGAGCAATTGACTTTGCCTAGGGAAGAGGAAGTGTAATTTGAGTTATGTACTAGGAACAATGAAAACAATAGCTAATAATGAGCACTTATGTGCAACGAACATAGTATATGATGGTGGTATGTACAACTCACTTAATCCTTACTACAACCCTGTGAGAAAAGTACTGTTGCATTATTATCCCCGTTTTACTGATAAGGAAACTGAGGCACAGAACATAATCTGCGTGAGGTTGCAAGCTGGCAACTGACAAAACGGGAATTTGAAACCAGGGCCTCAAAGTTATTGCCTCAAATTTCTGAATTAAGATTAGGACTTTCTAGGGCTGAGTAATATTTCACTGTATATATGTGCCACATCTTCTTTATCCATTCATCTGTATATGGACACTTAGGTTGCTTCCGTGCCCTGGCTATGTATATAGAGCTGCAATGAACATTGTGGCATATGAGTCTTTTTGAATTATGGTTTTCTCAGGGTATATGCCCAGTAGTGGATTGCTGGGTCATATGGTAGCTCTCTTTTTAGTTTTTTAAGGAACCTCCATAGTGTTCTCCTAGGAGCAGAACAGGAATAAAGACGCAGACGTAGAGAATGGACTTGAGGACATGGGGAGGGGGGAGGGGGGGGGGGGGGAGGGGGGAGGGGGGAGGGTAAGCTGGGATAAAGTGAGAGAGTGGCATGGACATATATACACTACCAAATGTAAAATAGATAGCTAGTGGGAAGCAGCCGCATAGCACAGGGAGATCAACTCAGTGCTTTGTGACCACCTAGAGGGGTGGGATAGGGAGGGTGGGAGGGAGGGAGACGCAAGAGGGAAGAGATATGGGAACATATATATATGTATAACTGATTCACTTTGTTATAAAGCAACAACTAACACAACAATGTAAAGCAATTATACTCTAATAAAGATGTTTTTAAAAAAAATAGGACTTTCCAGGTTTAGAAGGACTTTCCAGAAGGACCTTCTAGAAGAGTATGTACAAAGGCATGAAGCACCAGAAAGAAATGGTGAGAGAATCAGAGGCCAAAAAGCAGGCAAGGGTCAGGGATGCGGGGAGGAAGGAGAACACTGTGAGGCAAGAGAGGGGATTAGAGCTACATCTGGACAGGCTGTGGACACTGACCTGGAGGGAAAGAATGGTTGTAACTAGAGAAGATCCTTTTTAAGGGAGTATCAGAATTAGATCCGTGGTTTAAGCAAGATAACTAGTAATACTGATAAAGACGGATCGAATTCTGGGGCTAGTGGTGCTAATCATTACACGGTCTAATGATAAACACTGAAAGAGGGCCAGAGTGTTTAGAGAGGAAGAGTTGAATATGAGTGATCTTTAAATTTTTTTTTCTAATTTTTAAAAATTTTATTGAAGTATAGTTGATTTACAATGTTGTGTTAATTTCTGCTGTATGGTAAAGTGATTCAGTTATACATATATTCTTTTTCATATTCTTTTCCATTATGGTTTATCCCAGGATATTGAATATAGTTCCCTGTGCTATACAGTAGGACCTTGTTGTTTATCCATCCTATATAGAATAGTCTGCATCTGCTAACCCTAAACTCTCAATCCTTCCCTCCCCCACTGGCCTCCCCCTTGGCAACCACAAGTCTGTTCTCTATATCTGTGAGTGATTTTTTTTTTTAAATGAGAATCAATCAACAGGATTTGGTGACCAAATAAACGTGGAAGGTAATGGAGAAGAAGAATCAAAGATGACCCCAAATTTTCTAATGAGCATTGACAGCATGAGTAGAGAATATAAAGCAAAATGCAAAACAGGTTTGATTGCGAAATGGTATATAGGAAACACTATAATGTCCATTATTCAGGCCATAACCGGAATATGATTAGTTCTGGATAGCTCGTATTGAAAGGGACCATTGTTAATTCTTGCAGAGAAAAGACAAGAAGAAGGTAAAAGTCTTGACAGCAGGTATTATGAGGAATTACAGATGGACTGGAAAAATTCTATTTAATTGAATGATTTCACAAAAGCATTTATTTAGAGTGTATACTCTGAACTCAAGTCCTGATAGTGGGGTATATATAACAATGATGAAAGAACCAAGCTTTTCTTAGCTTTCCAACTTAGCAGGACAATAAACAAACAACCACCCCCCCACCCTGTCGCTTGGTTCACATTAGCATGAAAAGAGGACACCTGGAGAAGACAATTTGACAACAAATATGTGAGACGTAGGAAAAGTGACAATTCTCTTTGGCTCTAGTGGGCAGAAATGGATGAATACATAGAAATTTCAGGAAAGCCAATTTCCATTTAATATAAAGACTTTGAAACAACCAGAGCGGCTCTCTGGGAAAAAGGTGATTTTATCATCAATAACTGTGCTCAAACTCGGTTTAGATGACAGAGATTTTATAGAGGGGAGTCCTGCCTTAGATAAATGATTCCTAAATCCCTTTAAATCTAAGATTGCATGGCAGAAGCACGACGCAGATCATACTACCTGAAAAGAGAAGATCTGATTTCAGGTGTTAGAAGGCATGATTTTCCTGGCTCCTAGTTTCCATATCTATAAGATGAATTTAGATTAATTACTTCTAAGGTTTCCTATTGCTTTCAAAACCTCAATAATTTAAAAAAGAGTTGCTTAATAATGTTGAAAATATTAAATACCAGAGTGTGGAATTTTTTTTAATAGAGTAAGAAATACAAAAACTTTGCCCAAAAATTTTCAAAAAAAAGTCACCATTAAAGGATTGGGTATGTTTCAATCCTTCTTCAGAAGGAGGGTGATTTGTTGTATTACAAGATGTAGATTATACTTGTTGTATAGGTGAAAGTTTAAAAGGTTACTGTCAACATTTCTGTACGTCTTATGAGTGAGTAGAGGTTTTAAATTTTGTGGGTTTTTTTCCTATTTTAAAAACTATTTTTCTTTTTTGAGTAGGTTTTCAAAAATGGTTTTTAAAATGCTGAAGGACATTTGTGTAGGAAACTGAAGAAAAGCAAGAAAGTTTGGAAAAATATTGAACTAATAATTAAGAGGATGTCCATGGGTTGTATAAATTAAGTAATATTGCTCAGTACTACAGTTTACATTGAGTTTTGAAGTTTTGAAGACTCAGAGCATTTTGCATTTGCACAGTGCCTCTGGTTAAAGACTCAAAGTGTATAAATTACTTATTTTCATAATTAATTTATGAAAAGAAAACATTTTGCCAAACTTAATTTATGCATTAGTATTATCACCTACATATGTATATTTAACTTTTAGAAATTGATTTTATTTTGATTTTTTAAAAAATACCTTGTTGTAGAAAACATGGGAATTGTATGAAGAATATTTAATTTCACCTTTCAGAGGCAACCACTGTTATTTATATTTAATAAAAAGTATCATGTTTAGTGTAACATAATACATTCATGGAACCATCATAAAATGTTTTCTATTGGTACTGGTGTTGCAGATTAAAGTGGGGAAAACTGAATTCATTAGCAAGTTTCCCAGAATGGTCTCCTTCCCAGCTTCTCTGTATTCACTCATATTTTGTTGCAGTACTTACACAGTTTTATTTATTCTGTTGAGATCTTTAAGACATCTGGAATTTTGGGGAGGGGGTAGTTTGATATAAGGTAGGGATTTAATTTTTTGTCAAATGAATGACATCTCTTCATTTTTCAGAACTTCTTTTATGTCCTTTGGTAAAATTTTATAGCTTTCTTCACATAAACTTTGCACATTTCTTGTTAGATTTATTCCTACTTATACCATATATTTTTATTGCTATCTCTCAAGAGATCTTTTTTTTCCAAAAACTTTGCAATTGATTATTTCTGGGTATAGGAGAGTCATTAATGTTGACCCTGATTCTGGCCACATTTTTGGATGTTCTTATTCATTCTAATGCCTTTTCAGTTGATTGTATCTGTCTTTCTAGGTAGGCATAGGCAAAATCTTCCCATTTTTTTCTTTTTTTCTCCTTAGAGTAAAACCTCCACTCCATTTCCTCTCGACTTACATGGGAACCCTTCTACTATTTACTATTGAATGTAATATTTGCCCTTAGGCTCCTTGTATGGAATTAAAGATGTCTTTTCCTCTATTCTCACTTGGTTAAGAGGCTTTTTGGGGTTTTTGTTTTGTTTTTTGGTTGTTAAATGTTTATCTTAAAGTGAGGGGAGGTTAGATTTTAAGTACTTGTAAGTATTTCAACCTTTGATATTAGGGGTCAAGTGAGATAGCAATAGCTATGTATTGTATTTATCTGTTAGTATGGTGAATATATTATATAAACAGAAATCTTTAAATTTATTTGTCTTGCATTCCTATGATAAGTCCTATTTGGTCATGAGGGGTTATTTAAAAATATGCAACAGGATTTGTCAAGATTTTATTTGGAGTTTTTGCATCCGTATTAAATGAGCATTTGTGGGTCTTAAAAAAAAAAAAAGCTACCCTTACGGCGGGGGGGTGGTGATAAATTAGAGTTTGGGATTAACATATACATTCTACTATATATAAATAAACAACAAGGATTTACTGTATAGCACAGGGAACTACATTCAATATCTTATAATAATCTATAATGGAAAAGAATCTGAAAAAGAATATATATATAACTGAATCACTGTGCTGTACACCAGAAACTAACACAATGTTGTAAATCAACTATACTTCATTAAAAAAATAAAAATTAAAAAAAGAAAAATAAGCTACACTTACAGACTACTTATCTGGCAACAATGAGTAGATATAATAATGTCAGCTAACATTTATTAAACACTTGCTATTCCAGCAACTGTGCTAAGCACTTGATGTAAATGATCCCATTTAATTCTCATAAAACCTCTATAATATAGGTACTATTCACAGTTAGGGAAACCAAGACTTGGACAGGTTAAGTAATTTGCCCAAGGTCATACAGCTTATGGGTGGTAGAAATACCCTGGTAGATTGAATCTAGAACAGAGATTGACAAACGTTTTCTGGAAAGGCTCAGAAAGTAAATATTTTAGGTTTTGAAGGCTACATAGGTCCCCAACACATGTTCTTCTTTGGTTTTTTACAACCTTCCAAAAAGTAACAATTATTTTTAGCTCCTCTGCCAAAAAAGACCCAGGCCCCGTGTTGGATCTGAATTGAGACCTGTAGTTTGCAGACCCCCTACTCTGCTTTCTTACTATGACACCCTATTGCTTCTCACCAAAAAAACATGTATTGAGAACTTATTTATGGGCTAGGCACTGTGCTAAATACCTCTCATGTATTATGTCATATAATCCTCATAAACAGCCTCTGGGCTCACTTTATACCCTCATTTTATAGATGAGAAAATAGGCTTAGAGAGTTTCAGTCACACGTTCACAGTTACAAGGCTAGTAAGTACATTCCAGAGCTGTGTGGCTCTGGACCTTGTGCTTTTTATCCACTGCAATAGAGAGCCTGAGGAGAGTGAACTTGGGCCTGGGGCAGGGATTAGAATGAGACGGCTAGTGTGTAGAGTTCAGCATTAGCCTGAGCAATTAGGGTTTGGTGTAAAAGACACTAGAGCTTCATAATCCACTGGGTTTGACAATTCATTGGCTATCAGGAGAGATGGATTAGTGAAAGATCACTCTAAGGACGGAGCTTGAATGATTCAGAGAGCAGACGTAAGTAAGTCAGGAATAGGCTTGGTATGAGGGGATAAGCAGACAGGCCGATAAACTGTGCAGGAGTGGCAAGACCCCGCATAGCTTTGGCTGCATAACTAGCTGTGTTACTACAGGCAAGTAATTTAACATAGCTTGGTTTCAGTACGCTAAAGTATAAAGTGAGGATGTTGAATTAGATGGCCCCTAGGTTTCCTTCTAGTAATAAACATTTCGAGTCACTGAGGAGGAGAGGTAAGTTCTAGGAAACTGCAAAGAGAAAGAACCTAGAAAAGGCTTCCTGGGAGAAAGATTTCAGAAAAAGAATTAAACACAGGATTCTAAAAAGTATATTGCGATTCATCTGCCATATTCCTCTAAGCAAATAAAGATCAAAGAGGATATTTGTGTTTACAAGGTCAAAGTAAATGAAAGTCCATAATCAAAGGGCTGAATGGCCCTTTAGTGGCTCAGAGAAGGATCAGAAAATGCAGGGGAGAAAATCAGCAGAAAGAATGACTAACATGATAGTGTGTTAGTTTCTGGTTCCAAAGAATAAGAAAAAATGGGAAATGAAGCAAGATGCAGAAGTACGAGGGCCAGAATCAAAGAGCATATAAATGAACAGGTCACTATGATTATGTGGGTTGCCTACTTGGGTAGGAAAAGAGGGTATCGATAACCCATCAAATTACCTAGTAAAATTTGAAAGGAAAACGAACACTGATATTCCTGGGAAAAGACATAGAGGAATTAGTTTCAGGATTGTAAGAACATAAGTTTCTAAAGCTTTTACATTAAGCACAGAAGTGTATGTTTGGAAGCAAATGAAACGAGAATTATAATGAGAAACATAGCAGTTTTATAATCTGCCTCTGCTATAAAGTGTTAGAGAACAAGAATTCTGTTATTTTTTTAAAAACCTTTTTAAAAATTAATTAATTAATTAATTTTGGGGGCTGTGTTGGGTCTTCGTTGCTGCACGCGGGCTTTCTCTAGCTGTGGTGAGCGGGGGTTACTCTTCGTTGCGGTAGCTTCTCTTGTTGCGGAGCACGGGCTCTAGGTGAGCAGGCTTCAGTAGTTGCAGCACAAGGGCTCAATAGTTGTGGCTCACGGGCTCTAGAGCACAGGCTCAGTAGTTGTGGCACGTGGGCTCTAGAGCGCAGGCTCAGTAGTTGTGGTGCACGGGCTTAGTTGCTCCGTGGCATGTGGGATCTTCCCAGACCAGGGCTCGAACCCATGTCCCCTTCATTGGCAGGTGGATTCTTAATCACTGTGCCAGCAGGGAAGTCCCAAGAATCCTGTTATTTTAACATGTTTTGTTTATATGCTGCCAACATTGAACTTGACATGAAGGGAAGAACATCATTTCTTTTTTTTTTTTTTTTAATTTTATAGCTACTTTATTTATTTATTTATTTATTTATTTTTGGCTGTGTTGGGTCTTCGGTTCATGCGAGGGCTTTCTCTAGTTGCGGCAAGTGGGGACCACTGTTCATCGCGGTGCGGGGACCGCTCTTCATCGCGGTGCGCGGGCCTTTCACTATCGCGGCCCCTCCCGTTGCGGGGCACAGGCTCCAGATGCGCATGCTCAGTAGTTGTGGCTCACGGGCCCAGCTGCTCCGTGGCATGTGGGATCTTCCCAGACCAGGGCTCGAACCCGTGTCCCCTGCATTAGCAGGCAGATTCTCAACCACTGCGCCACCAGGGAAGCCCAAGAACATCATTTCTGATAGCATGTAGCATCAGGACATGTTCCCAGCATACATGATTCTCTGTAAAGATCTCTAAGGAAAAGATAGACCTACATCACCTATCATGTTAAATCTGTTGTGAAATAATACCAAGAACATAAAAATAAATCCTAGTTTCATGTACATGAATTAAAAACTAACTATTTGATTCATTCAGCAAATACTCCGAGTTGGACATCAAGGAGCTTCCTTTCAATTATCATTTATTCTATTGGGTATAAATGCTATGTTTCTCAATACTGGACATGAAAAGAAAAGAAAGATTGTTAGAAAAATACAAATCAAATACACTTCTGAGAAAATGGGAAGCTATTAAAATTATATCAATTAAATAGAAATCTACCTGTAGAGTATAAAATACTATGAATAGATCATCTTTTGTGATTCCATCTATCCTTACATTTCTAAAATTCTGTTTTGGAATAACTGCCCAAGTTCATTGCCTAAAATAGCTTTTCCTTTGATTCTTCAATGATCTTACGAAAATGAAAATATGTATAAAGAATTGCATAGAATTGATTAGACATGGATTAATATCTACCCCCAAACAGTTTGGGGGTATAAGAACAAGTTCTTTCAGAGAATGAAATTCTCTGAAATGAAAATTTTAGACTGATTTAAACATATTATTTTATATGCCAGTTTAGCATGATGAATAATGTATCACTGGATTTCTCCCTTTCTCTCTCCCTTCCTCCCTTATTCCTCCATTTCTTTCTTAACATACATAGGTAGAATGTTCTGTCCATCTCTCTCTCTCTGTCTGTCTCTGTCTCTCTCCCTCTCCCTCCCTCCCCCTTTCAAAGTAACTCCAAGGGAAGAAGTACTCAGGTGGTTATATGAAAAAGTCTAGGGTATGGAAAACTCAAGAGTTGTTTACCTAAACACAGCAATACACCAATGTAATATAAAAAAATTAAGGCTTACATATATGATATTTCAATTTTTCAGGCCTTATATGTGAACTAATTTGGAAGAAAAGCCTTTTATACATTCTAGACTTTCTGTGTTTTCTAGCTACAATCTTCATTTGCAACTCTGACATGGCAAACTGCTGTTTTCTACATTTCATTTATGTGGGTGCTTGCTGCATACCAATATGTATTTCCTCTCTTTACAACCATCTACTACGAGGATGCATTTCTTTATTAGTCAATATATATTCTGTAGGTTACATTCTGCAAATGTGAACAGGGACAAAATGCAATGATATACTCCATAACAATGCACAGATGTCTTAAAGAGTTTGGTAGAAATCAGTCACCAGGAGGCTGAATGTCTAAGAATTGTAAAATGCATTTGGATGGACAAGTAAGAAAACAGGTTTAAAAAAGTAGTAAAATTTGTAATTTGTGATTTCCTTATGACCAGGGGATGAAGTCAAAGAATAACTGTAGTAAGCGATTTACATTTAAGTACAGAAAATGCAAAAGACATCATGTATATAGGACGAGAGGCGATATGGATGTCAAGAAGAACAAGGAGGGAGAATTCTAATGAATGATCTTCAGGTGAAAAGAATCAACGAAAAAAATCCAGCTGTGGTGAAATGCTTTCAAATTGCCATTTATTCAATTGGTGCATGGAATAGGTATTTCTCAGTGCAAAAGGTGCAAACAGAAAATTATTATGAAACAGAGCAGGATTCTTGGCAAAACACCAATGAAATATACTTTTCAACAGTAAGGAGAAAGGAGGGTGTGAAATAATGTCAATTAGAGAGAAATACCTGCTCCTGGAGACTCTCAGCACTATTCCTGGAAGAATAACCACCTCGCTTAGAAACCCTGAGAGTTCTGGGAAACAATGACCACAGAAACAAGACTTACTGATTTAACTGAACACTTCGGTCGTGTCTAAGAAACATGCAATGATTACAGTTATATCATAAGACAAGAAAAATATGTACATGCAGGAGTGATATTGAAAATGTCATATATAATCATTAGTATGGAATGGACACAGAACAATCAGGTACAAGCAATGACCAATCAGAACAAAATCAGAAGGTTTAAAATGAAAAGGCAGGAGTGTACTAGTATATATTGGCTGAATATCACTGCCTAGGGGCAATGACTAATAAATTCATAAGAGAATTTTCAATGCATATTTCTGAACACCTCATTGACCTTTTAGTAGAATTTTAATTTCCAGAAAAATCTAAAACAGTAGAAATAAATGGTGCAAAAATCTCAACTTTTAAAGATTCACCTTCATAGGACATTTGCCAAACCTTTTACTGATAATCATCTGTAACTGACAAGACATAAGAAACTACGTTGCCTCAAATTACTAAGAACTACAAAATACTTCGAAAGTAGAAAAAATTCTAACACTACAAAACTTGTCCCCAAATCAATTGCTTGGCCAAAATCCAGAACAGCAAATTAACAGCAATAATGGATGTAAACAGGTTTCCACCCATAGATTTAAGTGCCCTTTTGAAACGATTTTTGAAAAGTTAAGAGACCACAAGGGCAAACTGTATGCTAAAAGCAGTCTGTGAAGATTTCCTAAGGACTCTGCAATCATTCTATACAAGTTCTAAAAGTATTATTCAGAACTCAAAGTTCCAATAATAGATGTTATGCTTTGAACAGAATTAAAGCAAAAACACAAGAGGGGAATGATGAAAGATATAGAGGGTCTATACCTAGGGAAGATTTAACAGCTAGAAGTTGTCATAAATTACTACACTAAAAAAAAAAATGTATGAATTTCAGCTTTCCAACTTACAAAAGATGTGAGATATAGCAAAACTATCATCAACATGAATTCTTGAGGCCTCAAACATGTTAATACCAAATTAGAGACTAATTAAAGAACATAGATTATACCCATTCACTCAATAAAAATTTATTGAACATCTACTAAGTGCAAAGCCATGGAAAATACCAATGTTTTTCCAACACAGATCCTAATTTTAAGATATGTGTAGTGTATTTGAGGATAAAATACAAATAGGAAATTAATAAATGTTAAAATGAGAATTTGTTACTTTTCATCTGGAAGAACTGGGGAAGGCTCCATGATAAAGTGCGTCTTTTTATTTTCTCCAGTTTTACTGGAGTATACCTGACATTAAAAATGTATATACTTAAGGTGTACAACTTAATGTTTTAATATACCTGTACACTGTAAAATGATCACCACTATCTAACTAATCAACATATCTGTCATCTCACATAATTACTTTTTTTTTTTTGGAGTAGGGTCTTGACACACAGGGTTTATGGAATTGGTGTTCCAGGTGGAAGAAATAATACTAACACCAATAGTAATGATAATGATAGATAACACATTGTTTTTGACACCCCAAGGATCTCTGTTTATGAATTAAGCAATTTTAATCCTCCAGAAGCTCATGAAGCCAATTTTTATTAATTGCATTTTACAGATAAGGAAACTGAGGCACAGAAAGGCTCCAAGGTTAAATACCTATCAAAGGAGTAGATTGGGATTAGAACTTGATCTGTCTGATCACGGAGCCTCAGTTCCTAGACAGCCTCTTCATAACAGAGCAAGGGCAGAGGTGGGTGGTGGGTAGAGTTTAGTAGGAATGTGGTTGGTGAAAGACTAGAGTGGTAGTTAGGCCAGAACGGTGGCTTGGGGCCTACTCATTGTATTTAGGAAGGTTCATTTGAGGTACCCTCATCCAAAGCATGTTTATATGGACAAGCTTTACTCCAACGTTTCATTAATAACATAAACACTAAGAGAATATAGTACTATCATCACAGAATTCCATATATGTTATCATCATCAATAACACAGTACTTGGAAGTCCTAAAACTGCTAATGAGATTAAAAGTTATCTTTTGAATAGCATGGACATAACAGAAATGTTTTAGTTTCAACTACATCTACAGCTACATCTTCAACTACATCTATTTCAACTACATCTTACTTGTGATACTTATTTTTTTATTACCACTCAATGCACAGCTCAAGTCTTTTAGAGTATCATTTTATTGAACTTAAGAGTAGATTTGCCATTAGTTCCATGACCCCTGTTTTTCTCCTCTGGCCTTTATTTCTTATGCACAAAATATTTAACCTGAAGATAGACCAGATAGAAATTTATTAAATTTTAAAACAGCATAAAACTAGACATAATGAAACAAATGCCAAAAAAAAAAAAGACACGCAAGAGGGAGGAGATATGGGGATGTATGTACATGTATGGCTGATTCACTGTGTTATAAAGCAGAAACTAACACACCATTGTAAAGCAATTATACTCCAATAAAGATTTAAAAAAGATAAAGTTCTTAAACCATTTTCAAAGTGGCATGTATCTTTTTGTTGTTGTTAAAATTTTTTTATTGTGGTCAAATATACATAAAATTTACTTTTTAAACCACTCTCAGTGTACAACTTAGTGAAATTAAGTTCATTCACATCGTTGTGCAGCCATCACCATTATCTTAGCTCCAGGACTTTGTCATCATCCCAAATTGAAACTCTTTACCCATCAAACAATAACTCCCCATTAGCCTCTCTCCCAGCCTCTGGCAACCTCTGTTCTTAAAGTGGCATGTATCTTTAACCTTTAATGTAAAGAACATTATTATAGAAAAGTATTGAAATCATTAACTGATTCATGTCATGCTTTAATTGTGAATTTCAACCTTGCACGCTCTCCTATGACCCCCAAATGCACACACATCACTCTTTACTATAGAACTCAGCACCAGTAGATATAATGTAAATGGTTACTGAGAAGCAGAGTTTGCTGCATTCTGTTTCTAGCGAGCCACAGAGCTGCACAGTATTTAAGGAGTTGTTCATTATGTAATAGGAACTTTGTGCTTAGAACAGCTCCACAGGGAGAAGCAATATAGCCAGATGTAAAAATTTTCTTGTTCCACAATGCAGAAGTTTAATTTTTGCAGTATAATTTTTCTCATACTATCATATTTTTACATGCTGGATAAGAGTTCCCACAAATTCTAGATTGTGCATCTTGGCCTCTTGCCATCTTTATTCTGCCCTGTTCCCTTCTCATGGTTGGAATGGAACAGAGGAAGGACTGGCCTCTATGGCCTTGTTCTGATTTTGACTTACATTACATTTTGAAAGTTTAGAGTAATAGGGGCCATATAACAATATGAGTCAACCAATAATTCTATAAATTTTTCTATGTAAGGGTATAGGTTCTTTAAATGCAAAATGAGAAACACAGCATTACCAGGGAAGGCGAAAATGCTCCATTAACTTACAAATTCATTCTTCCTAACTTATAATGCTTGTTCACCTCCCTGTAGTCAAGACACTTCTCTATTTACAACCTCCCATAGATAGCAATAAAGCTCCCAGGCCCAGCAGAAGCATAGCAATGAAGAATGCCACCAACAGAGGACATTTGTATTTATTTTAGTCTAGCCACCATTATGTTTTCTTAGCCTGTGGTGTGTTTTGTGTGCACATTTCTGTAATGTTTTATAAACCTTATTACTAACACCACTATGTTCTAAAGGAGAAAACAGTGAATGCTGCTTTAAGAAAAGACATATGATTACTATGGCAACAAAAGAGAAACTTGGCTTTTTGTAGAAAGATGTACATTGTATACATTGGTCACCTGTGTATGCCATTTTGGACTTGGAAAGAAATGACCTTCCTTGAGAACCAATTCTGTTTGTAGATTGAAGAGATTCTTTATTGTCTATAAATTGCAACATCTTAGACTCTTAAGAGTCTATAGGACCTTAAAGTTTATCTTGTTTATCCAGAGTAATTCCCTCTGAAACGTCTTGTGGCAAAGACTGCTGATTGCCTCCAATATGTTTCCTCCCCTCTTCCATAGCAATATAACCCATGATTTTAAGTTTGGTACATGGATGCGTGGAGTAAAGAATATATTTCTTAGCTTCACATGCAGGTAGATATAATCATGTGACAAAGTTCTGGCTGAGGAACTATAAGTAGATACTTTATAATTGATGGCAGTTCCCGAGAGTTTTCCTTAAAACTATGATGGCACATGCCCTTTGTGCCTTCTGCCTTCTTCCATCTTGCTGGGGGCTGGAACCCAGATGTGATGGCTGGAGTAGAAGCAGACATATTGGGCCATGTAGTGACAGTGAGAATTGAGGCCAGCATGGCAGCAGAAAACAAAATAAAAAGGGACTGAGGACTTTGTGAAGCAGAAGAGCCTAACAAGCCCTGACCTACCTACTTCTGGACTTTTACATGACAGAGAAATACATTTGTTTCTATATTGCTTAAGCTATTGTTAAAGTGCATTGCATCCCTGTGAACTGTAACTGAGCAATGTAGAAGTCCTATTAGCTGATCAGTCAGACTGAAAAATGATGGAAATTAGTGAAGCCGTCCATGTCACTTCGCAACAACTCTAAGGTTTAGGTTTGCCTTCCTCACACTGAGCCCCCTGTAACACTTGCCCGTGGTTCCCTTCCACAATCTTGCTTAAGTGTACTGTCTCCTTTACCCACCCTCCCCAAATGCATGAAGAAGCTGCCCAGTATTTTCAAGTTGTCTTCTTACTGAACGTTCTATATTCTTTCAAATATTCCTCATATAACGATCTCTACACCCTTCACAATCTGGACTGCCCTACTACAGAAGTATTATCATTTGTCAGTGTCCCTGTTAAATGTGCTGCTCACAAGTCAATACAATGCCACAGGTGTGATTTAACGAGGGACGAGTATACTGAAAACAGTTGTTAATTGCATTAATGCAATCTAGTACTGTATTGCCTTTTATAGCAAGCCACAACAGATCACACTGGAGATTAACACTGAGGCTGTGGTTACCTAATATCCCAATCTGTTTTCATACTGTTAAAAATAAGACGACAGGCCCCAAATGGAGTCTCTGAAGCTAAGGCCCCCATCACCAAACCAAGACTCAATCACAGTTTCGGCTCTCCCAGAAATGGAATCTTTAGTCAATCAGGAACTGCCTGATCAGCACTAGTTAGATAATCCGGCTGATAGACCCCTGCCATCCCCTAAAGGAAAGTAACCTTGCAATAATCGATCTGCTTTTTTGCCTAGAATAACTTCCCTATTCCTGTTCCTTTCTGCCTATAAAAGTCTTTCATTTTGTACAGTTCCTCAGAGCTCCTTTCTATCTGCTAGACTGGATGTTGTCCAATTCATGAATCATTGAATAAAACCAATAAGATCTTTAAAATTTATTCAGTTAAATTTTGTTTTTTTAACAATATAAACTGCCAGGAAGTCACATGTTTCTTAGTCTATATTTGTACACGGGATTTAAAAAATCTTAACAGCGGGACATTTTACTTACTCTTGTTAAATTTTGTTATTTTTTTTTTAATTTGGGTCCAGCATCCTAATCTATTGTAATCTTATTTGAATCTTGATTTTGGTCTTTCAGTGTGTTAACTCTCATTTCACCTTTGCATCATTTGAAAAGTTAATAACTACACATGTTCTATGTTCTTATTTAGAGCATTGATGAAAATCTGGGTTACGTACAGGCAGGGAGGCTGCCTATGGTTGTGCAGGTTGTACACTGCACAACTTTTAGGGGGCACCATTTATGTAGAAGGGATGGGGAGTCAGGCAATGCAGAAGAACTGAATCCAGTTTGTGGTGAACCCACTGAAAACCTCTGAGATCAACAGTTTAAGACAATACTCCTCCTTAGGCCTGGCGATTGAAACACCTCTAAACCTACCTAACTGTACTTCTATCAGTGTGTAATTACTCATGTTATTTAAGAAGATAATGCAGGGATCCATGCCAAATGCATTGCTAAAATTCAGATACACTACTGCAGCATAACACTGCTAAAAAAAAAAAAAAAAAAGGAAGCTAGCAAAGTAAAAAAAAAAAAAAAATCCACAATACTGAGAAGAAAACTTTACAACATGACTCTAGTGACTACCAAATTCTAAAGTAAAGGAAAAGAAATATTTGCTCGAAGTTTCAAAATATGGTTTCTCCTAGATTTATAGCTCTTTAAATAAAAGTGACAAGCTAAATTAATGTTTTTAAAAAACTTGAAACTATAGGGGAAAAAATTCAACAAAGTGCCAAGTGGTGGACATCTAGCTAAATAGTAAAAAAGTACTTACACTGATGCTTTGTTATTTAAAATCCTTTTCCCTCAAAGAGTGAGAGTGATAAATCATAAGGACTATCCCAATACATTTTCAATTAAATGACTAAATTAATGTAGAGACATTTAATTAAAGTTCCACTAGTTTTTCCAAATGCTGTTAATTATGCCTCTATCTAAAATTAAATCTCTCCCCAGACCCTTTTACATTTCTTCTGCTCATCTGATACAGATATAATTAAAATGCTGCAAGTTCACCTAAATGCATCCAAATATTATAAAAGAAAATATGAAAAGCTGGAGTTTCAGTAACTATTTAAGAAGCTGGTGTTTTAATGGGATTTCTACAATCCTTAGGGAAAACCAATAGATGCTAAGTATGCATGCATACACACACACACACACACACACACACACAAAACCTATCTCAAAATTCCTCAGAAAATAAATGTCTCTCTTTATATCTAAGGCTCTTCAGTGAATACCACAGACAAATATAGTTTCAAAGGTTTTCTATGAGCAAAAGATAAGAATTTTTTGAGGCTCTGGGTAATTAATTTCAGGAACAAGGTGTACTCCAGTTATAACCGCTCTGTGCTACCGTTTTCAAAGCAATACAGGTTTCCTAATGGCATCTCTGAAAGGCACTCTTTTTAAGAGAGACAATTCAGAATTCAGGCTTCCTGGTATTGGGACCAAACTCTGTGGTAGAAAAAAGCTAACCCAGACAATCCTAGTTGGGTTCCCTCTGCAAGTTATTCTCCAGTGGCTAAGAACGTTCATCCTAACTCCCAAATTCGTTTTATTATGCATATGCAAGAAGAAAACACACTGATCAAAACTGGTCTACCAACAGCAGACTGCTCTTATTTCCTTTCTCTCAGAATCTTATTTGATTCTGGCAGTTGTCAATTTAATCGCTCTGCAAGGGATAGTATTCAGCCATCTGAAAAGAACATGTTCTCTATTTACCCCAATCTGTCCCCCAGACCCCTGAACGTTCATTATGCAAATGTTTCTTTAAGAACCAAGAATTCTTATGGAGTCAAGAGGTGAGCTGGGTGCAGGCTGGAGTCTTTTGGAAGTGTTTGATCTCTTCTCCCAAATTCCTTCTGAAATTGAGGGTGGTTATCAGTTAGATCCCTTAAACTATAATTTGCTTAATAAAATAATATCCTGTAACCAGCCTTCATTGACCAAGCTTGCTTTAATTATTCTTGTAAATTGCATACTCTGCAAGCTTCACAAAGCTTAGACAATATATCACAAGACTCCTTAACTGTCCCCTACAGATAACACCTCTGACGTCTGGGTCGCTCTAGTAATGGTTGCTTAAATTGTTTTTCAGGAACATGGAGGTAGTCTTGCCAGTTCAAACCAGTCGACGCCAGCGACCATTCAACTGGGCCTGCTCAAGTGTCCGATGGATGACTTTTTGACATCAGGAGGCCAGAAACTCCACCCTCAGATCATGCTTACCCCACCATCTTCTGAACATGCATCCCATGAAGAAGCATGTAACTCACATACACCTGCACAGAACACCAATTACTCCTCTTTTTTCTTGCCTCCAATCACCATTCCTCCTACCTCAGACCACCCTGCTTCTTTATTCTATAAATATCCCAAGCTCCTCGCCGCTGGGGAGGTGGATCTGAGACTTGCTCTTCCGACTCCTCACTTGGCTGCCTTTTGAATAAATCTTTTCTCTGCTGCTAACCTTGGCATCTCAGAGTTTGCCTTGCTGCGTGTTGGGCAACACTTTTAGTTCTAGTCCGGAGACTGGCAAGTTGGGAGGAGACTTTTTCTAACTCACCAACATAACCAAAATCTGGGTCTCAGAATTATGATTTAGGGAAAGTCTCCTACAGATACATCTAATTTCCCAATATCCCTTCCTATTCCTGGTTTTGCTTTGCATATAGCCACCCTCCTTCCATTCCTTTACTCAGACCTGACTGCACTTCGTTATTGCTTGGGGAGCTTTAACAAATACTGATGCTTGGAGTCACCGCCGACTCCCCCCGCTAACTGACTTGCTCTGGGTGCAGCCCGGGCATCAAGATTTTTCCAAGCTCCCCAGACGACTCTAGTGTGTAGCCTGTGCTTTACGCCTGTCAGGGTGCTAAAGCAACCTGATAATAAAGGTTTATTCACTGATCAATTAAGGGGGTTACCACATCTCAAAGGGATGTTCTGCATGCTTAAAGGACCACTATTAGAATTTAAGTTAAATGGTGGTGTTACAACGTCTGTAATTAATTTTAAATACTTCGACATAGATAGTATGACATTTTGTCTATGCGGTTAGTGCAAGCTTAAACTATAGAGGCAACTGGTTACTTTAATCAAGAATTTACACCCCAGCAGAGTGCAACCCTCATCACAGGTAAAAGGTTGAAGCCCAAAGACTGTGACTACTGTACATCTCTATGAAGCTCAGTGGTCTCTGTAATGCACATATCAATGTCACAAATCTGTGTGTGCTGTAACGAAAGCTCCTTATGGGCTCTGAAGGGGAAGAGAATATGCCACCCCAAAACATGCCTCTTCGGCATAGGGATTGTTTTGAGTGTTTTTTTTTTTTTGATAACCTCCCATAACTGGCCTCCCCCATTCCCCACATCTTCCTTAGTCTTGAGCTGGAGATGGTATTTAAGGTGGTGGCTTGGGCCATTTTGGTGAGTTGCTCAGTTTTCCTGGGTTTCTCCCATGTATACAGGGAAGAACACATGTCATTAGACTTCTGTTTGTTTTTCTCCGTTAATATATCTTTTATTACAGGAGGTTCTCAGCCAAGAACCTAGAAGGGTAGAAGGAAAATTCTTTCTCCTCTCCCACATCTACCTCAAACTTTTCTGTGACTCTCCATTATTTACCAAAAAGAAGCTAAGACTCATGTAGGACCAGATTGATTTAGGTCAGTTCACAGCAGGTGGGATTTGAGGTACTGTGCCAGTAAAGAGTGGTAAATGGATAAATATTTGGGGTCAGGGAATCTCCTGTACAACTATTCAGTACCTCTGGGTGATTTCCTAAACTCACTCCCCATTTATAAGAGGGGACTTAGCAAGAATAGAGACTGAAATAAAGTGGTTTTGTTTTAAGCTTTCAACTAATAGTGCCCTACTTTCAGCTACTCTGTCAACTTATTCAAAGACACACTGAGAGGAAGCAGGAGTCCATATTACTGCACAGCCTTTTAAATTCATCAATATGAGGAGCCAGGAAATGGCTTGTTCTCCAGGGCTCTTTCAGTTAGCTTGCATTCCAGGAATGTTAATTTGTTCCAAGCAACATTAGAAATTAATGGGGTAAGTGCTGGGCAAGTGTAGGTGATTGGATAAAGGCTGCCTTCTTGAGTTAATGCCTGAGAACTCAACAAGCCTATAATTTCTCAAGTCCTGTTTCACTCAAAGTTTGAATGCAAAAGTACTAAGGACCGTAGTGGAAGGATATCTTCTCTACCTTAAACAATGCGGTAAACAATAGTTCCTGATAGTACTACAACATAACTATCTATAGCTAATTAATACAGCAAATATATTATTACATCTTATGTTTCTACAGAGACCTCTAGGGAAAAAAGAGCCTGGCTTGCAAATACAGTATATTGTGTACATAGTGAGGTAATCACAATACAGGGCAGTTAGATTTAAGAGTAATGTACAGGGTGAGAGGGTGAGAATCACAAGAAGGGAGTTGTGTCATCAGTTTCAGAGAAGGTATTTAACTGCTCCAGAGCCATGTGACTCCGTGTGTAGCGATAGCGAGAACTCCCTTCAGGGCTTTACTGGTTGAAAAATAAAAGGTTCCTCCACTTCTTATGTAATTGTTTTTATTGTGGTAAAATACACATAAAATTTGCCATCCTAACCATGTACAGTTCGGTGGTATTAAATATATTCATAACGTTGTGCAACCATTACCACTGTCCAACTCCTTAACTCTTTTCACTTTGTAAGACTGAAACTCTTTACCCATTGAACAGTAACAACTTCCCCTAGCCCCTGGCAACCACCACTCTACTTTCTATCTCTATGATTTTGACTACTCTAGGTAACTCATATACGTGGAATTATACTGTATTTGTCTTCTTGTGACTGGTTTATTTCATTTAGCATAATGTCCTCAAGTTTCATCCATATTTGTAGCATATGTCAGAATTTCCTTCCTGTTTAAAGGATGGCTAACTTCAAAGATCCAGAAAATAACAAGTGCTGATGAGCATGTGGAGAAATTTAAACTCTTGTGTGCTGTTGGTGGGAATGTAAAATGGCACAGTTGCTATGGAAAACAATATGGCAGATCATTAAATTAAAAACAGAATTACCGTATCATCCAGCAATTCCATTTCTGGGTATGTATCCAAAAGAACTAAAAGCATGGTCTTGAAGAGCTATTTCTATACCCTCATTCATTGCAGCATTATTCACAATAGCTAAAACCTGGAAGCAACCCAAATGCTTGTGGACAGATGAATGGATAAGCAAAATGTAGTTTATACATGCAAAGGTTCTTATACTTACATGTCCCCATCTACATTTGTTGCCCCTCTTCTCTTTATTTACAAAAGCATGAGAACTTCATCCACAAATGATTCCATTGAGATTTAACCCTTAGTTTATCCAAAGAGAAGTGTTGTAATGTGCCTCGAATATCAGGTGCGTGCCCTGTGCACACTTTTATGCAAAAGAGTCTATACGTCTTAGACCCTTAGCTCTCCTCCAGTGAACGTAAGGCCTTCTGCCTTTAGTGGTGACTGAGGTGGTATCAGTTATCAGCACTGACTTCTTTACTAGACACTATTGGGGGAAGCATGTGATAAACAGGTCACGTGATCCTTACTGTCCCTGGACTTATGAGAACAATAGTTTTCAAACTTGGACCATGACCTATAGTAAGAAATACATTTATCACAGCCACTCAGAATACGTTCTGCATGTATTGTGTGTGTGTGTGTGTGTGTGTGTGTGTGTGTGTGTGTGTGTGTGTGTGTGTGTGTGTGTGTGTGTGTGTGTGTGTGTGTGTGTGTGTGTGTGTGTGTGTGTGTGTGTGTGTGTGTGTGTGTGTGTCTAAAATATCACTTCCTGGGAAATCTTCCCAACCTACCAGACCAGGTCAGGTCCCTCCATTATACTCTCTTAGCACTCTGTTTTTCTCCTTTCATTAAAACTGGAATGAACTAACTATGCAATAAAGATGTCGATCCCATCTCTCGTGCTGGATTCTAAGACTCCATGAGGGCAGGGACCTTCTTCCTGTACTACAGAACAGCAGTCCAGGGAGCAATGTTATATACACAAGAACTGCTTAATAAATACTCATGACCTTGTGAAAGGCATAAAGGTCTCACTATGGAGCAGATCCCTGGGTTCTCTACTCATTTTGAAATCTCAAGGTGGAACCCAAGTAAGTGTTGGCATGGCTTACAGAACAGCAGCACCAACATGGTGGCAGGGCCAAGAGGATGCACATGGGGGCGCAGAAGTGTGATGTGAGAGGGGGTTATGGTATTAATAGGCCCACCTTTTCCCCTTTTTTATTTTCTCAGAACTTGAAAATCTTTCTGGCTGGTATCCGTTCATATTTACTGCCTCTCTCTTGCTTCCTCTCATTGTTTCCTTTATCCTGTCATAACCAAGTTAAGGTAGTTTTACTGATTTCCTTTCTAACTACCTTACTGTCTGCAAAGAATATCAAGACTTAAAAAAAACTGGTATTTTCTAGAAGGTTGAATAAAATATACAATTGTTTTACTGCTTAATTTCTTTATGCTGCTTTGCTCGGTGGAAAAAATCAGGAAGTTATATGTTTGTTTTGGAAAATGGGGTCAATGAAGATAGGAAACTTACGAACTTTTTCTTGATCAACCACTGAGAGAAAGTTTTTCTACAGAATCTCAGAATCACATTTACATGCAAGGAGTTGGTCATTTTATTAGTAAGATGAATTAAACTGCATGTAGATGTCCAGAATCGATTAATGGGAAACCTGGAGCCAGAATCCAAGCTGCTTTTGTCAACTGCCTCTTTCTCAAGAGTAAACACCTTCAGCTCAGTGACAAATAATGATTGTCAGGCAATGTTTATACCATTATCCCCTCAAGTAGGAAGCTGATCCAAAGCAAAACTCCCACCTGATATCAACGAGAAGTCTGGTTTTGGATCACCACACAGGATCTTAGCTTTAGAAAAGAACTGGTAAAAAAAAACAAAAAAAAGCATGGGGCATGCAATGTTGATCATCATGTTCCAGCAAAACAAGGTACTCCCAGGACGTGTGGTAACAAAGGCCTAGGCCACCATGGTGCCTACGATCCTCATATCATAATCAGTGTTCACATATAACATGTTCTATGACGCACAACACAGTCAAGTTGTAAGTTGCTGATACATGCCTCTCCTGTGCCATGTAACTGCCACCATTAGGCATTTATGGCAGTGCCCTTGCCCTGCAGACATGCATATCCCTCCGAGGCATACTGTCTAGCTATAACAAGAGTCCTACCTGGTTGCAGCCATCAACAGACTTCTCTTTGTTATGTCAACCTGAAATCAGTACCCTGCTTGCTTCCAGTACCACCTGAAGTCCAAGGATTCAAACCAAGTTTCATCTCCACTGCCATTCCTCATGTTTGAAACACGGACCACAGTGCAATATTAAAACACGAATCCTGGAACTCTGTTAATGTTGTGACATAGGTGAGCAGGGGCCAATTACTACTATTCTGACTGTTCAGAGGAGAAAGGTCATCATGCTAAGGGGCACAGAGTTGAGTTCCTATTTGGGGTTGCCTTTCAGGTCCCCTCCCCTTGCAGAGATCACGAAAAATATCCAGCTATTTCTCAGATGTTATATTTCCTTTCTCTTCCAAGAGGTTTTTCAGGTGAATACACAAAAATACTTTATAAAACCACAAAATAATAGAGGGTAAAATAAGCTTTGGAATGAAATAAGCAAATGACGGATATAAAGACTAAATGTTACATTTTTAGTCCATGATTCGTGAAAAGAAATGAGAGAACTTTATTTAAACATGGTTATCTTTTCTGGGTGAGTTTTATTAAAGAAGATCATAAAATAATGAAAATCATCTGTACTTTTAAAATCTATATCTGTACCAATTATTATATGCAGATATCAGTGTGTTTAGATAAACGGTTTCAAGTACAACTAAATCTAAAGAGCGCATCAGAAAAAAGAGCCCCAAGCAAAATATATAAACAGATATTTCTCCAAAGAAGACACACAGATGGCCAAAAGGCACATGAAAAGATGCTCGACATTCTCTAATTGTTAGAGAAATGCAAATCAAAACTACAACGAGGTATCACCTCACACCGGTCAGAACGGCCACCATCAAAAAATCTACAAACAATAAATGCTGGAGAGGGTGTGGAGAAAAGGGAACCCTCCTACACTGTTGGTGGGAATGTAAGTTGATACAACCACTATCGAAAATAATATGGAAGTCCCTTAAAAAACTAAAAATAGAGTTACCATATGATCCACAACCCCACTCCTGGGCAGATATCCAGATAAGACAAAACAGTAAATCAAAAAGATACATGCACCCCTGTGTTCATAGCAGCAATATTTACAATAGCCAGGACATGGAAGCAACCTAAGTGTCCATCGACAGAAGAACAGATAAAGAAGATGTGGTACATATACACAATGGAATATTACTCAAGCCATAAAAAAGAATTAAATAACACCATTTGCAGCAACATGAATGGACCTAGAGATTACCATACTAAGTGACCTAAGTTACACAGAGAAAGACAAATATCATATGGTATCACTTATATGTAGAATCTAAAAAAACTATACAAATGAGCTTATTTATAAAACAGAAACAGACTCGCAGACTTCAAAAACTTATGGTTACCAAAGGGGAAGTGTGGGTGGGAGGGATATATTAGGAGTTTGGGATGAACATATACACACTACTATATATAAAATAGATAATCAACAAGGACCTACTGTAGAGCACAGGGAACTCTACTCAGTATTCTGTAATAACCTATATGGGAAAAGAATCTGAAGAAGAATGGATATATGTACATGTGTAACTGAATCACTTTGCTGTGCACCTGAAACATACACAATATTGTAAATCAACTATACTCCAGTACAAAATTAAAAATTAAATTTAAAAAAAGAGCCCCAAAATATGTTACTATTGCAAAATGGCCAAGTATGATACAAACAGGCATGTTCGGCTTTCAGATAAACAGCATAAATCTTTGAACAAGATATATCTTTGTTTTCCATAAGGAAAAAACATGGTGTAGTGAAAAGAGCGTTGAGTTGGGTCTGAGTTCTGATCTTACTTTTAACAAATGAGAATATCGTGGCTAAGTCATCCAGAATCTATTTTCTAATTTATAAACTAAGGAGTTTGGCCTAGATAATCTCTAGTTTTTTCTGGCTTCAAAATCCCTTTGTTCTACACAGGAGGTGACAAAATATTTATCTTAAAGACTACAGACCTGTATAATAGGTTGGATTTTTACTTAAAGTGGCATGGACATATATACACTACCAAATGTAAAATAGATAGCTAATGGGAAGCAGCCGCAAAGCACAGGGAGATCAGCTCGGTGCTTTGTGACCACCTAGAGGGGTGGGATAGGGAGGGTGGGAGGGAGACGCAAGAGGGAGGGGATATGGGATATATGTATGTGTATAGCTGATTCACTTTGTTATAAAGCAGAAACTAACACGCCATTGTAAAGCAATTATACTCTAATAAAGATGTTAAAAAAATTGTTATCAACCATGAGAAATGTATAGCTGCGAATAATTTTAAATTCCTACTCTGTTTAATTCAAATTTAAGATGTTAAAATAAAGGAACACACACACAAATAAACCTGCAACAACACTGAAAAAAAAGCTGTGGAGATGGGGGTAAGGTGAGACTTCAAGAAATGTTTAAAATTTTACCTCGCCCTCATGCCATAGTTAATGTTGATAGCCAATGGCTAAATGGTAAAAATAAACGAGTTTTTGCTAATGTCACTTTAGGAAACTTTTACCTGTTCTTGTGTCTTGCCTTTTAAATATACAAATTAAAATTTTAGAAAAATAGAAGAGCTCAGAATTAAAAGTGATAGGATAAAATACATATACTACCACATTTTCCTTCCACCAGTTGCTTTGAAAAGTATGTTTTGAATCAACAATATCACCTATTTCTGACACTTAGCTCTTTCCCCTCATGAAATATACAACATAAACTTTGTCACAAATTGAAACTAATTAAGGGAAAACAAAAACATGGCTCCAAGACCTAAATTGTCATTAATTGAGAATCATCTGTATGTCTTGTTAGGTGGCTATAAAGATAGTTAGCATTATTAATCATGTACTATAATCTCTTTGGCTTCCCTAAGCAATGTAGTTTTACTTTTACTCAGATGATTATTTGAGTTATGTCTGATTCCTCCTTCAGACTGAAAGCTCCATGAAAGGAGAAATCACGATTCTTTTTTTTTTTTTAAATTTTAAAAAAACTTTTTATTTTGAAATAACTAGATTCACAGGAAGCTGCAAAGAAACATACAGGGAAGTCCAGTGTACCATCCTCCCATCCTCCCCCAATGTTAACGTCTTACATGACTCTAGTACATTATTAAAACCAGGAATTTGACATTAGCATAATCATAGAATTTATTAAGATTTCACCAATTATATATTCACTCATTTATGTGGGAATGTGTGTATAGGTACCACCACAACCAAGATACTCAACTGTGCCATTACCACAAAGGAAATCACTACTCTTTTTGATCAGCATGTAACCCCCAGTATCTAGCACAATGCTAGGCATGTAGTGGTGGTTCAATAAAGTAGGTAACGGATGATTAAATTTGTGAAAGAATACGTGAATAATATGCAAGCTTTCTTGAGAGTCAAGGAAACTGCCAGACTAGGAAGAGGGATTACGGATGGTGGATTTTTTCTTTTAGTTGAATTCATGCAAGGCAAAAGATGGTTTGTTATTTCTGTTGTGTAGAATCTGCCGACTACTAAAAGGTTATGAGACTTTTCTTCTAAGCTTAAGGATAGGTCAAGGCTGTAAGTGGCAGTTCCTGGACAATAAACGAAGTAGGTAACTTTTATGTTTTGTTACTGCCGCTTTTAATGACACACAGACACGTATACTAACCCAGGCAAGACCCTTGCTGCAAAGGTATACGCATTTTTCTAGAAAAGGTCAAACTAAAATGAATTAACTGACTGGTATCATGTTATCATCTGTCTTCCATTTTCCACGAAGATGTATTCCACTTGCTTTAGACTTTGGCAATTTAAAAATTCGTGATCTTAATGTTCTCGGAAATGTACAGATTTTATAGCTTAGATTTTAAGAGACACCATTACCCGACAGGGTAATGACAGTTTTATCTGCATTGGTGACTGGATTTGCTGTGATACTTAAATAATAATCCAAATCAAATGATAATTCTTTTGAGAGGATGTCAGGAAAGGAGAAAGAAAAGAACAAAATACATAGCATTTAACTTGGTTTAAAAACACAACACATTGCAGCTTCCCATGGCTTCTTATTTTACTGGAAAAAAAGTCCCTTAGCAATTCATCTTCCTTTGGGCGCATGAATGACATTTTACTGTGATGTAGTTATAAGAAACAAAATCCCTCGGAGATGCTGCCTTAAAATATTTCTCTTTATAATGTTCTGAGCTCGACAAACCTTGGTAGAAAACAGAATACTCTTAATTATGAATAAATTAACTAAATTAGTAACATGAGATGGATATGCAATTAAGGGATTGTTAATTGAAACTGGAAACACAGCTGTATACAGCTTAGAGATGAATCATACCAGTAATGACGCAGATGTTTGTAAAATGTGATTATCTTTAGTGGAGACAGCACTGCATCTCCCAAGCCCATTCTTATATTGTGTCACTGAAATGGTTTTTAAACCCATGAACACCAGGAATCAGGATCTCAGGGATGGCAAATTAGGCTCCCTGGATATGGGAATTAGTGTTGTCTGAACGTCAGCAATTTGATTCTCCAGCTTTCAAAGAATGTAGATATGGAGCCAACAACAAACATCTGTTAGTTGCATGGTTCTCAAAAACGACAACAACCAAAAGTTGCTGGCAAACCAGTGCCTGCTTCCATCTGAGAAGACAGTAAACTAACGGCAAGCAGTCACACCGCGCTGTGTGAGTGTGACAAACTATAGAGAATGCAGCCCCAGGGCACAGTGCCAGAGACCCAGTGCACACATGGTGAACGCACCCTCTGCCGGCGAAGGCTCTCAAAGGTCTTTTTCTATTTTCTAGGCAATCAACCCAGAAGGAAAAACAAAATCTTCGCAACTAAAGGAAGCAGGGGGAAAATGCTGTCATTAATCTTGCTGAAGGTTTAAGTGTACTCAAATTATCAGTGATTCTACAGCACTTTGGAAACTTCCATTTTTTGCTTATCATGCACAATTTTGCCCCGTGTGCAACTGCCATCTGTCCCAGGGAAGGGGAGTGCCCCGATGGATCTGGGTTTTAATGGAGTTGCATGGTCTTTGCCCAGGCTTCTCGTGGACAAGGTCAGGGCGAGGGGCTAGATACTACGTCCTAACCATAACTTAATGATTATGGAATGGGGTGCCAGCTCAATAGACTAAATTTCTCTGAAACTCAGTTTCTGGGTCTCTGGACACAAGCCTATGGCACTGAAACCAACAACCCTGTCAGGCTGGATGGGGCTTACAAATGTGGCAGACATCAGTTTCACTACGTGAAGGGCAAACTTACAACTAAATTGTGGGTGGAAAAAAAGAAGTAATAAACAGTTTTAGATACTGACCAACAGAAAATGTATTTGTCAGCTTAGCTTAGCTCCTCTTTCAAAGTTTTCAATTCTCCTAACAAAAGCTAGTTCTTGAAAGGAAACAAAAATAAAACAGGAGATAGTCTTACATTAGTCACTACCTTCCACTATCAAAAGAATGCAGAAAACTTAGGAAATTTTCCTTATAATTCAGGAGAGACCTTTTATGCATTCTTTAATATAGTATTTGGATGATGTGAGCCCCAAATAAACAACTCAGCTTTTCACTTTATGCTGGCCGTGGGCATACCGGGCAGAGCTATGTGTTTGTTAACCAAAAAATGCACTTTTCCGAATGAATGAAGAGACAGGTGCAAACATATAAAAAGATACACCACTCTACATTGTTTGCTGTCTATGTTGGGTGCCTATAAATATGGAATTTGTTAAATTTTGGTCACGAAGCCTTTCTATCCTATGTGTTAGTCTCTACAAGTACAGGCTTTGCCTGTGACTTCAGTATTGATTTGCTGTTATACAGGTTCCAACTTCTCTAAATTTCATTACCTGAAGGGACAGCTTGCAATTCCATACACAGGTATAATAAAAGCAAGATGACTACATGTATACAGTGAGCTTTGAAAGGGCACTTTTCCCTCAATATGCAGGGCCAAATTCTTCATGAGTCTACTAGCCTGTTGCAAATGGTGATAACAAAGGTAGTATCATATATTATTTACCAGCATTCGTATTAGTATTTTCAACCTTGAACCTACCTATAATCATACTAGTATCAGAACCCATTTGTGACATTCCCAGCTATTTGCCTACCTAACAGCTATTCACTTCTTATTCTTTGGTAAAGAATCTCCATTATGATCAGCTACTGAGCATCAGTGGACCCAGTGCTGGGGGAAAAATTAAAATTGGGTCTAATCCAATCACAGTAGTACTATTCCTTGTAGCCGGTGGCTCGTTTAAAGCAGGTACAGTGAGACCCAGTTCTGGCTGATACATAAAGGAAAATCTGCTAGGGAGCTTCTGGGAAATTCTTTCTTCTCCAGCACACCCCCCCCCACATGGAGTTATCCTTGTACCTTATTCCTTTTCTGCCTTGAATATTGTTGTCTGAGGATATGTTGCTTGGTGCAGTGGGAAGCCATCTTGGAATCATGGGGAGAAAGACAAGAGACTCCCAGAGAAGCTGAATTGCGGTCCTACTATAGCTCAGCTGCTGAATTAAACAGCCCCAGAGCTGATGACCTTTGGGCTGCTGGCTGGGTTAGGCCAGCGGCTCACAAAGTGTGGTTCCTGATTGCAGTAGTATCAGCATCACCTGGGAACTTAACTAGAAATGCAGACTCTCAGACCCTATTTACTCCAAACCTACTGAGTCAGAAACCCCGTGTGAAGCCCATCAGCCTGTAGCTTAATAAGCCCTCCAAGTGATTCTGATGCATGCTAAAGTTTGGGAACCACTGTATTAGATTATCCGATGTCTCTATTTAAGATAGCATTTTCAAAACTTGCCAGGTTCCCTTGGGGTTCATGTTTAAAACATAAATTCCCAAACCTATTGAATCAGATTTGCCAGGGGGGCTTGGGAATTAGCAATGTAATCAGGAGCCCCTGGTGATTCTTGTGGCCAGAAAAGTTTGGGAAAAACAAATATAAGGCCCTTTAAGTCGGGCATTCTGTTATTGACTGCTGAAAGCATTCTAACCATCACACCATCTGCAATCCCCTGTGCTCCAGACCACATAGGTAAATAGACACTAGTTCTTGCCTTGGTGAGTATATTGTGAAGTCCTAGTTTGGAGAGCCTTTAAGTGAGGTTTACATTTCTGGGATGTTGGTTTCTACCTATCTATCTAGGGCCGCATCCGGTCTTCATTGCTGCGTGCGGGCTTTCTCTAGCTGCAATGAGCGGGGGCTACTCTTCGTTGCGGTGCGTAGGCCTCTCATTGCAGTGGCTTCTCTTGTTGCGGAGCATGGGCTCTAGGCACGTGGGCTCAGTAGTTGTGCCTCACAGGCTCTAGAGGGCAGACTCAGTAATTGTGGCGCACGGGCTTAGTTGCTCCATGGCATGTGGGATCTTCCCGGACCAGGGCTCAAACCTGTGTCTCCTGCATTGGCAGGCGGATTCTTAACCACTGTGCCACCAGGGAAGCCCCTGAGATGTTGGTTTCTTAACTGTCAACTTGAATTCCTGATCTTTTATATTCAGAACCTGTTCACTCTGACTCCCCACCGCAGCTCCCGTCTGAATTCCTAACCTCTTATACATTTTTGACCCCTGCTATCTGGTGGCCCCATCAACCCCACCAGGATTTCAGAACCCCTCTTAAGTAATTACAGGAGTAATCATGCATTCCTTAACTCTTAGACTACATTCTCAGAGGCCAGATTCCTACCTGCTGAACTTGAACCTGCTGATGCCCAGGAGACTGGGTTGAAAGCAGGAGCAATTAGTCTGTTACAAACTAAACATATACTTTCAAAGTCTGAAAACAAATTCTGCTCAACCAAAAAGAAATAATCTAGAACTCTAAAATATTTAACGTTAAATGGTCTGGAATCATCAATGTTCTTTCAGGTTGAACGAATATTTTGCATTAAAAACTTTGTCCCTTGTTTACCTGGGCCAAATAAGCTAAAAAAGGTAAAAATCATGTTAGTGTAACAGAGTTTCCTTATGAGTGACAAATGTGAAAAGTCAAAAGGAGATTTGAAGAAAATGTTTAATGATGTCTCCTTTCTCCTAATTACATACACTTCATTTACTTCGATTTTACTTGTTTCGCCTCTGCTACACATCCCTACCTATACATCCCACACCTCATTCATTCCAGACTCTAACAACCTTAGGTTATTTCAGATTTCCCTGAACCTCTAAACCTTTGCTTATGCTGTCCTGTCTTCCTAGAAAAGTCTTACATTTTTTTCTCTACCTTTTGAAACCCTACTCATTGTTCAAGTCTAAGCTCAAATATCATCCCTGGGGCAAAATTAATAGCTAACTGTCTCCATGTTAATATCACTTTTTTTCACCTCAAATCTCTAGCAGAGCCCTTACAGTACTGTTTGTAGTTTATCATTCTTGAAGGGGGCATGTGTCATGAACATCTTTGTCCCTACTGCCAAAGAGTCTGTCCAGCATAATGTAGTCACTTAGAAAATACTGAACTGAATTTCACGTAAAACTGATTTTTGGATACAAGCATTAACCAAATAGTGACTTTATTTACTTGTTTATTTTTCAGGTTTTATATAATTCATTGCAAGTAAGAGGCAATGAATAATGTTTGGTTTTTGCTATGTGGTGGAGGTTCCAGCTTGAGTGGCATTGGTCCCAGCTTGCCTGAGAAATTCAGGTAAGTGTGGCAAATTCATGGGATGGGGACTTATGGGAACTGAGAGAAAGCTAAAGTTGTAACCAGTTCTGGAGTTACATATCCAGAAGTGTATTATAGTCATATTGGTGGCTCTCCAGATATCTGTTGCAGGGAGACCAGGAGGTCTCTTGGGAGAAGGACTAAGGAAAGAATATATTATAAACTAGGTACTTCACTCAGTAGGAGTGTCATGTTTTGAGAATGTCATGGTGTGTGCCACTTGGATTCATCCTCTGGTTCAGTCATGTCTGAGTCCTATGGCTGCAAATTAGGATGATCTGAAAGACCATGTGCCGGATGGAATGCTTTCTGCTGCAGGTAATAGAAAACCTAGCACAAAATGGCTTGAATAGGAGTGCAGAGGCAAGAGCAGAGGACTGGGTAACTCAGAAGCACAATGGCATTATTAGGACTCAGGTTCTTCCCATCTTTCCACTCTGCCATCCTTAGGTGAACTCACCACACACTCACAAAAAGCTACTCGAGTTCTGGTTCATTCATTCATTCATTCATTCGTTCATTCAGCAAATATTTACCATGCTAAGAACGGTTCTTAGGTGCCTTGGATACAGTAGCAAACAAAACAGACAAGATCCCCGGCTTCTTGAAGCTTGCTTTCTCATGGTGGGAGACAGACAATTAAAAAAAGCATACTAAATATGTTAATTCTGCAGTATACTATGAATGTTATGGGAAGAAGAAAAACAGGCCAGCTATTCCTATTGCTGAGAACCATACCACCCTAGAACTTAGTGGTTTTAAACAAACATTTATCACTATCTGCTCAGCTGGGTGTTTTTTCTTTGGGGTCTTTCATGTGTTTGCAGTCAGATGGCAGCTGGAGCAGGAGTCATCTGAAGGCTCGACTGAGATGGATGTCCCAGGCAGTTTTTTTGCTCACATCTGGCGCCTCACATGGGATGGCTCCAACGGCTGGGGGCTGGCCAAGCATTTCTGTCTTTTCATGTAGCTTCTCCCTGTGGCTAGCTTAGAGCTCCTCACAGCACAGTGACTTTATGGTAGTCAGACTTCTTTTATAGCAGCTCAGTTCCCCCAGAGTGAGTATTCCAAGTGACCAAGATAGAAGCTGCAAGCCTTCTTCTGATCTAGGCTTGGATCTTGCCATGTCACTTGTGCCTTTGATTTGTAATACAAGGCCAGCCCAGATTCAGTGTGGGAGGGGACTATACAAGGTACACTGGAGGCATGGTTCATGGTGGTGGTGGTGGGGGGACATCTTTGTAGAAGAACTACCATGACAGGGTAAGGGGGATTGAATTGAGATGACTGGGAAGGGGGACGTAGGGCAGGTTGCTGCTTAAATAGGGTAGTTAATTTTCAAGGAGGTTTCTTTAAGAAGCTGAGATTTGAGCAAGACTGGAAGAAAGTGACAGAGTTACTCACTTAGATATCTGGGGGAAGAGCATTCCAGGTACAGGGAAGAAGTAGGCACAGCAGCCAAAAGAAAAAGAACATCCATTTAGTTCCCTGGGTGAGGAGAACCTTTCTCAGATGCTCCACTAGCAGACTTCCCTTTGTATCTTATTGCCAGAGATTGCATTAAATGCCCATGTCTGATGCTTGGCCAGGAGATGGGGAGCAGCAGATCACCATGAAATAGCTCAGTACTGTCATTATTCATTCCCTGGGGCTGAGGCCTTCCTGTGTGAGCATGGTCATCTGGAGGAGGGTAGATCCTGAAGAAACCAGGTCTCTGCCAGCAAGGGAGAAGGGTGTACGTGTATAGAATAGAGGGAGCAGGTTTGGGGAAATGGAAATAATAGTGTCTCCACCACACCCTGGAGATTAAACAATACTCCTTTGGGGCCTAACTGAGGACAACTTGTCCCACCTTCCTAGGGATAGATCCTAACTACCAACAGAGAACTCTCATGCTTGCTATAGGAGCAGAAAAGGCTGGAAAGGAAGCTGCAGTGACCAGGATCAGTATCTAATTTGCCCAGCAGGAAAGGGGCCACTACCCATGGAGAAGAAGAGGGTTTAAGAGTACACTCAGCAGACAGGCAGCAGGTAACATTCAGGAAGAGGAAAGGTAACTCTGAAAGGAAAATTCTATGTATTGCACAGAAATATACTGAGATACATGATGGATAATGGACTTAATGCAAAGAGGCTAACGTTAGAATTCCCAAGTGTAGCACCATAGCTCTAGCTCCGTGGATAACTTTATTGCCCCTAAAGTTTAAGTGTCTGAAGAGAAAACTATGCCTGAGAACTGGGGGTCCTGACTTGTTTGAAGCAATTCAAAATCTTTTTATATTTCCTAAGTGCCATGTATAGAGTGATCCACCCAAATGTGAGTTTTCTATGTTACAAAAAGAAAGTACATTAAGAGGCAATTCAGTAAATATTTATTGATGGAAACAGAAGTGCATATTTAGAAAGACTAAGTCAAACTGAGATAATAAAGAAATGTAAGCTATAATTCAGAGGAAAGGCACGCCAAAAGCAGAGGGAAAAATCTGAAGTTCACGACTGTGCTCTCATACCTTCTTTTTCTTGCTAGTATAGGCAGCTGTTGTTAGACATTATCAATATTACATTAACCTGGAAATCTGTTCAGTTTTAACAAGGAGATGCAGACATGCTGCATCAGTTGAATGTAAGACAAATTAAAACAATTTTATTGCAAATATAAAAGAGCAAGTGTTACCATAACTAATCTTTGAAAGTACCTTTTCTTTTTAAGGATCAGAATAGTTCTTTCGCCCACACATCTAGAAAGAAGTTTGGTTCAATTTTATTCGACATGTATTTAATGGGAACCCACTAGATGTGTAATACTATAAAATATCAGTAGATTCTAGAAAAGAAGAGTCCCTCTTTTTACAACGCAGCAGGGCAGAAAGGATTAAATTCTTATAGAGGAAGAACAAATGTATTAGAAAAGATACTGCATAATCAAGTTCAGAAAAGTGAAAAAGTTTAGAAAGGCTTCACAGAAATGAACTGCAGTTCTAATAATAAACTTACATTTTTATAGTATTTAATAGTTTCTGAAGCACTTTCACAGTCTTTATCGCATTGTTTCACATGGACCTTGCAAGACTGGTGGGATTTGGATAAGTAATTCCTTTTAAAAACGTTTTAGAATATAGAATATTTAAACTGAAGGATGTGTTTTTAGGAATAAAATGAAACGATGTGAGAAGAATATAGAACATGTTTTTGGTTCTGGTTCCATTATTAACTAGCAGGGTGAACTATGACATATCATGTGATGTCTGTAAAATCAAGGGTTGGATTTCTGGACTTCCAGAACTAAAATCCTCTGAACTGATGAGTAGTAACAACTTAAACAGGCCATCTTTCCTCAAATAAGACATGCATGGTAGTACATTGGTCATTAAATGATATAGTATTAAAAATAATTAAACAGAAGCTTTTAAAGAATGATTGCTGAAGTATAAAGAATATTAAAATATTCAGTAATTCAAAGTGGATATTTTTAAAGCAATGAAACACTGACATATTCAGCTCTTTTAAAAGTAGATTTAGCAGCTGTACTATTGGCCAATTAATGCTTGGAGCACCTTGTGCTTTGGCTTTAGGCCCTGGCCAGATTCTTTAGATATAGACTAAGGCTTGAGGCTTAGCCAACTTGATTGCAAAAGCAAGGCCCTAAATACAACTAGGCAAAGTATGATGGAAACAGTGCAAGGCAATCACTGCTATTGTGAAAGAAAAACAAAGTATGTGCAATGTTGGTAAGTGCCTAATAGCATCTCTGTGTCTGGAGGATTGCCCATTATCAACTAATTATGTGTTTCCCTCCAACATTCTTTGCGTATGATCTCCAAATCAAGGCAAAAAACCCAGTACTTCAAAAGCTATTTTAGGACCCCTGCTTCCGAACAAGATGGAGTAATAAGGACCAAATTTAACCTCTGTCTTGAAATAACCAAAACATGGACAAAATACATGTAACAATGGATTGTAAGACAATGGATATCAGACAAGGAAGCACAGTGACCCCTGAGACACGGAAAACATAATGAGGTGAGCCCTAGGATAGTCCCAGATTACTACTTTGAGAGTTTCCAGACCACAGCATGGGGAAGAAGAACCCAGGAGGATCCTGGCAGACTTCCTGAGTTGAAGGGATCGAACTGAGACTCTGAGAAGCCTAGGATAGCTAGAATTCATAGGACAGAAGCCCAGAGAGGAAAGAGCTGCACAGAGAGAGAACCCTAGAGATCTATAGAGGGTCTCCCTCAAGTATTTAGCTAAGTACTGATTAGCACATGTGTGAGGAAACTGTGGGGGGCTGGGGAAAAATCACCAGGAAGGATTAGAAATAACACCATCCAGCACTCATATATGGCAGGGAGCAATGCCTATTTCCTACCAATCATACTGGAGCCCTCAAGATTCAGAGGGCATTGGGTAGAGTACAGAGAATGGTCTTGCCTCAGTTGTGGGGAATAATTAGCCCTAGACTGAGTGTTGACCTAATCCCACTTAATCTTAAAAGACCCCAAAGGATCAAACAGTAGCACACACTTTGGAAAGGGATAAATAGAAATATATTATAGAAAGTTTCTTATATCATATGTGAAGTGGTCTAATTCCACTCAAAGATACACTGTGATAAGTTAAAGATGTATACTGTAAACCCTAAAGCAACCACTAAAACAACAAAACAGTTATAGCTAATATGTCAACATAGGAGATAATGGACTCATTAATTCCAATTAATCTAAACAAAGACAGAAAAAGAGGAACAAAGACAGAAAAAGAGGAACAAGCAAAGAACCAATGGGATGAAGCAAAAATAAGTAGCTTGATGATAGGTTTACACCTAACTATGTCAATAATCACATTAAATATAAATGGTTTAAATATTCCCCATTAAAAGAGATTGTCAGATTGGATTAAAAGAAAGCAAAATCCAATTATACACTGCCTAGAAGAAATGCACATTAAATATAAAGATACAAATAGGCAAAAAGCAAACAAATGAAAAAAAGTTACACCATGCCAGCACTCATAACAAGAAAGCTGGAAGTTACATCATTAGACATTAGGGAAATGCAAATTAAAACCACAGTGAGATACTACTACGTATCTATTGAAATGGCTAAAATATAAAAGATTGACCATATCAAAATTTAGAGAGAATATGAAAGAACTGTAACTCTCATCCATTGCTGGTGGGAATGTAAAATGGCACAGCTGCTTTGTGTTAACAGGTTAAACACACACCTACCGTATAATCTAGCTGTCCCTCTCCTAGGCATTTACTCAAGAGAAATAAAAACATAAGTCCATTTAAAGACTTGTACATGAATGTTCATAGCAGCTTTATTTGTAATAGCCCCAAACTGGAAACAACCCAAAAGTCCACTAAAAGGTGAATGAATAAATAAACTGGAGTATTTTCATATAATGGAATACTAGTCAGCAACAAACAGGGATAAACTATTGATTCACGTAACAACATGGATGAATCTCAAGATATGTATGGTGACTGAAAGAAATGAGACCAAAAAAGAGTGTATACTGTATATCCTATTTATATCAAACTAGAAAATTAAAGTTCATCCACATTTTCTAAAAATTCATTGCAGTGTTATTTATAATAGCCAAGACATGGAGACAACCTAAGTGTCCACTGACAGATGAGTGGATAAAGAAAATGTACAATGAAATCTTGGCATTTGTGACAACACGGATGGACCTTGAGGGCATTACATGTAAGTGAAATAACTCAGAAAGACGAATGCTGTGTTATCTCACTGATATGTGGAATCTAAACCAAATAAAACAAAACAAAAAAATGAACTCATAGATACAGAGAAAAGATGGGTGGTTTCCACAGGTGGAGGTGGGTGGGTGAAATGGGTGAAGGGCATCAAAAGGTACAAACTTTCAGTTGTAAAATAAATAACTTTACAGGGATGTAATGTACAGCATGACGACTACAGTTAATAATACTGTACTGCAACCTACTAGAGAATGGACTTGAGGATACGGGGAGTGGGAAGGGTAAGCTGGGACAAAGTGAGAGAGTGGCATGGACATATATACACTACCAAATGTAAAATGGATAGCTAGTGGGAAGCAGCCGCATAGCACAGGGAGATCAGCTCGGTGCTTTGGGACCACCTAGAGGGGTGGGATAGGGAGGGTGGGAGGGAGGGAGATGCAAGAGGGAAGAGATATGGGAACATATGTATATGTATAACTGATTCACTGTTATAAAGCAGAAACTGACACACCCTTGTAAAGCAATTATACTCCAACAAAGATGTTAAAAAAAAAAGGTTACTGCAAAAAAAAACAAAAACAAAAAAAAGAAGTGACCAAAAGAATGTGTATTAAGAGCCTAAGAGCCATATTGTAACGGAAAAGAATCTGAAAAAGAATAGATATATATGTATGTATAACTGAATTACTTTGCTGTGCACTTGTAACTAATGCAACATTGTAAGTCAACTATACTTCAGTTTAAAAAAAAAAAGAATCTCTAGGAGGGAATGAAAAAGATACAGTTTAAAAAAAAAAAAAAAGAGCCAGATCAAAAGCAGGAGGATGGTGGAAATGTTTCAGGCCGAGGGAGCACAGGCAGGAAGAAGTCTCTAATGGACAAGGAAGATGGGGGTGTGAGACTGGCCAGGGAGGAAGGGCCTGGACCTCCCCGGGACTTATAAGCAGGGTTAGGGGGTCGAACTTTGTCCTAAGGCAAGGGAAAGCCATTAGAAAGCTTTAAGAGGCAGGGAGGTAATGACAGTCAGATGTGCTCTCTCAGAGACAATTCTGCATAGAACAACGTCTATGTTCTGATGCTGTGTAGGTAAGAAGAAAATGTGTGTGGGGGGGAGGGACGGGGTATGTTACGTAGGCATGTAAATGCATTAACAAGCCTGGAAGGATAACAGGCCAAACTGAGTGGGGAGTGTGTGTGTTTGACAAGGGAAAGCGGGGTGCAGGTAGATGGTCAGGCTAAGAAAAACTTTCAAGGTTTATTCTATACACTTAGGTATTATGTGAGTCTTTAAAAAAACATTCTTATTGGGGTATGGTTTACATACAGTGAAATGCACAAGTTTTATTGTACAGTTTGGTGGGTTACGGAAAATACGTAACCTTGTAACTCCTATCAAGATATAGAATATTTCCATCATCCCAGAAAGTTCTCTCATGCCCATTCCTGGTCGTCTTTCCTTGTACCTTCCAGGGACAACTACCATTCTGATTTATTTCACCATAGATTAGTTTTGCCTGTTCTAGAACTTCTTGTAAATGGTACCATAGAGTATCTATTTTTTGGGGTCCAGCTTATTTGCACAACACGTTTTTGGTATTCATCCATGTTGTTACACACATTCATAGTTTGCTCTTTTTAATTCCTTCCATCACCTAGTAGTAATGGATTATATGAATATACCAAATAGGTTTATTCACTCACCTATTCATGGATTGGGTTGTTTCCGGTTTGAGGCTATTGTGAATAAGGCTTCCACGAACATTTCTGCACACACACACACAAAAATACTGTATTGCATATTTGGAAGATGCTAAAAGAGTTTATTTTAGAAGTTCTCATCACAAGAAAAAAGATTTTGTAACTAGGTATGGTGATGAATGTTAACTAGACAAATTGTGGTGATCATTTCACAATAGATACAAATATCAAATCATTGTGTCATATACTTGAAATGAGTATAATTATATGTCAATTATACCTAAAAAAAATTATACCTAAATTAAAATAAAGCGGGGAGAGGAAGAAAAGCTATTTTATCTCATATTCCTCCAAAGGTAATATTAAGTATATTCCATGTCATCAGAGCAGACAGATCATTAATTGTTGATAAGGGTCTAAGATATGAGTAAACCATGTTCACCACAGAGTAAAGGATGCACATTTAATTTTTGATCAATTATGTTTCTTTTTGGAATTTTTGAAAATTATTTAAGCATTGGTAAACTTTATACATCCACAGATCTAGACATGAATACTGTTTCTTCAGAAATAATAGTCTTGTTTCCTAATATACCCCCTGTGGTATAGTTTCCCACTTATTTTAGTTTTCAACAACATTTCTGCTTAATTTCATGCTTTCAGCGATTCAAGAACTATTTATTGAATGCCTACTATGTAAAAGATACTGCCAAGTATCAGTAGATATGGTAGTTAGGGCCCCTGCTGCCTTCACGGAGCTGACATTCAAAGTGGTGCAGATAAACTTTTAATAAACAAACACATAGCTATAGATTTTCGTTAAGTGCCACGAAGCAAGCAAACAGGATGCTGTCTGTGATAGAGAATGATAGGAAATTCTCTTTTGATGTGACTTAATTATATATTAACTCTGCAGTCCATTACTTCAAATGATTTCTAGTTATTAAATTTACATACTGGAATTTTACTACTCTGTTTGTTAGTCCCAAGCTTCAGGCTTTTATTTAGAATAAAAGCTACAGATGAATAGAAAAGTCACTTAGCTAACCTGTCTTCATCCTTTAGGTTTCAGTTGGAAGGCCACTTTCTCTGCATCTTCTCTCATAACACTTACCACAATTTGTAATTATTATATGGGAATTTTTAAACTGTCTGTCTTCCCAAGAAACTATAACCCCCATTAGGGCAGGGAGTGCTTAGTGTTTCCATGACTGCATCCCTACTATATAGCACAGAGTCTGGCAGAGGGTAGGGACCAGAAAAATATTTATTAAATGGAAAATATTGACTGAATGAAGGAGTATTTCTGCACACTTCAGGAAGATTTTGATGATTAATTCCTCCTGGTTCTACAGATGAGATTCTCCTTTTGAATCTGTGAATGATTCAGACTCGGTTCTAAACAGGCTATTCCTGAGAGTGTGGTCTGAGGTTCATATATACTCATCCTACTTTAAATCTGCATTTCCTAAACTCTTAATGCAGGTGATCCCTGACACATGAGTAAATGTAAGGAGAAAGTTATACTTTTTGCTTAAAGGTTTGAACTGTAAATGAAGAGGACATACTGTCATGTGTATCTAACTTTATAGCAAAGAACTGGTACTGTATAGTCAGTCGTTCTGACAGACTCCACAGCCAGGCTGCCTGGGTTCAAATCCTGGCTCTCATTTACCAGCTGTGTGACCTCAGGCCAGCCATCAAATCTTTTAGTTTCTCATTCTCCTCATCTGTAAAACGAGGATAAAAATAATATCTACCTCAAAGGGTGATTGTGAGGCTTAAAAGCATGAATACAGTACACGTAAACATGCTTAGAATAGTGAATGGCAGGCAGTAAATGCTAGATAAGTGCTCGTTATTAATTTCAGCAGTGCATAATACTCACTAAAAACAATTCTTCTCGAATTTATCTTGTGCGACTTCATTGGCCCAAAAAGTATGGCCCTGTATAAAAAAACCTGTATTTCTAATACTTTCTTAATTTATCATATTTTCCAACCACAGCTCTACCTCTGAAATGAATGAATATATTAACTGAAGGGAGAATTTATATCATAATGATCATTATTTTAAGGACATTATAGAATTTGTAAGAATAAAGAAATATTAAGACAACCTACAGTAACTTAAGATTCCCTTTGTGGTACTGACCTTTAAAAATAGCATTTGTGAATTTCATAAGCTGGTTTCCAGTCCTACTTACAGAGTTGGCTTTAACATCCAGCTTTTCATTTGGTCTGAAAGCGGGTTATTTCTAGAGGAATGCGGAGGGAAGGAGAAGAGGTGGAGTCTTTCTGGTGGAAATGTGAGAACAGCAGCTCTTTGAATGTTGTGCATGACGTAGCCTGGGAAATGTGAGCAGCTGCTGGCGGAGTGTTTCACACGCAGCGGGAGAGTGGGAAAAGCAAAGAAGCAAACCACCAGGGCAAACAAATGCAGAAGAATGGGTGGGGCGGGGTCAGGCTGCAGTGAAGGAGGGAGGTCAGGCTGGAGGGAGAAGGACACTTAGAAGAATAAAGAATAAAGCAGTGAGAATTCTGAGGAAAGGGCAAATGTCAGTTGCACACTAAGGGAGAAGGAAAAGGGGCATTAAGGCAATTTTAAGTACTCATAATTATATGCGTATTTCTGAAAAGAAATTAGAGAGATCAAGAGGCTAAAAGAAATACATACATACATAAAACTGCTGTTTAAACACATTTAACAGGAACACATTACATCTTTAAAAACAATAATAAAACTATTATATGTATTGCCACAGTAGCTGGCTTCAGAACTAGCAAAAAGTGTTCCTGATGAAAACAAATCAGAAAGAAAGTAGTACAGAAAGATCAAGCATTCAGGTAACCAAACTCATACTTCATAATGATTTTGGTTCACTTTATAAACTCTCTAAGAAAAATTAATATGCCTTTCATTCTAACTCATAAACATATCTTTGACTCCTACTGGCTTCACTCTCATTTTGTACCTCATAAATTTTTTTTGGTCACACTCCCTACATCATTCGTTTTTCTCCCTGTAATCCCACACATCCTGATGCCTTTAAAAAAAAATAATAAAGTATGCCCTTGAAAACTAGATTCTTCTTCTTTGGAGTGAGGAGGTTGGACTCTGGAACATCTGATCTACGTTACTTTCAAGGGTACCTGGGCAACTTCAGTATCATTCCTCTTGAATAAAGTACAATTAGCTGTAAAAACATTGTAAACCACAATGACTGAGGAAAACGTCCATAAGCTTGACAGTGCACTTTAACCTAAGTGTGTTCTAAGGGCTGTAACTAGCCTGGACATTTAGATGTACACATTCCTTTAAATCTTTAAAGGGACTTGTTCACTTCTGTTTTGTTTTGTTTTTTAAACAGAGATGAGGTTCAGCATAAATGATTGTTCTCTCTTTACTGAAAAGATGTTTTCCTAGAACTCAATTGTCCCTTTTTTCATGGGTCATTCTATTCCTAATGTCAACAAATCCTTCTGTGACCCAACCTTTTCTAAAACAAACACATTCTTCTTTCCTTTGTTCTTTTCATTTCCTTTACCTTCAACTTTAAAAAACTCCTGCCAAAGGGCACATCAAACTCGATGTTATAGTTGAAATCTTTTTACAAGAGCTACCTACAGTTGAGAATGTGTTCGAATAATTTTTCCTACAATATTTTTGGATAGTGGCTTTCAGTCTTTTCAAGCCTGTGGATCCCATATTAACTTTCCACGACTTAGAGGACCCCCACATAATAAAAGTATTACTTAGTATCTGCTAATTGTGAAAAAGTGACCGACCGATAAAAATCTGTATGAGTTTAGTAACCACAGCTGCAGTTACTTATTTATGAAAAATACTGGTATATGGGCAAGACAATTTTGTATTCTAGCTACAGACAATGCTTCATGCAAAAATATATTTCTACACCTCTCCGTAAAACTCTGTGACCCACATTTTGGGAACGAATCTTTTATACGTGGTCACAGATCAACAGCATCTCCTGGGAGCTTGACAGAAATGCAGAATCACAGACTTCAGCCAATACCTACTGAGTCTTGGGGGGTATTTTAACAAGTTCTGCAGGTGACTCTTATCCATGCTAGGTTTTGAGATTTACCTTCTAGACCAGTACTATCCAACAGAAATATAAGGAGAGCTGCATACGCTATTTTAAATTTTCTAGTAGACATATTGAAAAAGTAAAAAAGAAACACTGTCGGTTGTTTTACTTGAAGCTACAGGCTCACTTGGTTCATTTTCAAGAGAAATGTCTAACTTCAAATAATCAAAAAAAAAGAAATGGGTGAGATTAATTATAATGATATATTTTACTTAACCAAATACATCAAAATATTATCACCTCAACATATAATCAATACAAAAATATTAATGAGATGGTTTACATTCCTTTTTTTTTTGGTACTAAGGTCTTTGAAACCTGATGTGTATATTACACTTACAACACACTTCAATTTGGACTGGCTACTTCAAGGGCTCAGTATCTACATCTAGATCATGTGTCTTGAAATATAGTAACTATAAATTCATATTTACATTATGTTTATTATATTTATCCATATTTACATTTTGGATTTATAGTTATAAATTCATATGGTGTTACTAGGAATCTACTAAAAGTTCCCTTCACCCTCTTCTTTTCTGCCTCAAAGACAAGTGCTTGGGTCTCCACCTTCTTGTAGCACAGTAACACTCCTCTGATACAGAATTTTCTGCATGACATTATGCTTATTTTCCGCAGTCTAACTCTAAAGTTCTCAAAGTGTCTTGCAGAAGTCATATATATAACTTTTAACCTTTTAAACCCAGCTGTACACAGCAAGTGTTTAATGCAGAATAATGGTTCTCAGAGTGTGGGCCCTGGACCAGCAGCGGCCTCACTTGGGAGCTTGTTAGAAATGCAGAATCTCAGGCCCCATCCCAGACCTACTGAATCAGAAACTCTGCAAGTGGGGCCCACACACAGTGTGATCATACAGTGATCTGTGTTTTAATAAGTCTTCCAAGTGATTCTGAGGTTCACTAACATTTGAGAACCACTGATGCAGGAAAACATTTCCTTTGAGAATGGCCACAGACTTCTTTTCTTCTGAGTTCTGTGATCGAACCACAAGCAGAATCATTTTTGGCTTTATTAAAGAAAAAGTCAAGGAAGGGCATGCTAAGGAGACATCGGCAGAACCAACCCTCAGCAAAACTGAAGTGAAGAAAGTTGGCTGTCCTCTCCTCACCCTCAGTTGGTAATGGGTCCACATTATTTGTAGGAGCAGACTGCCCAGATCACCTACACTTCCTGCCTAGAAGGGACCCCATAAACCACAACGTAAAATGATTAGCCCAAGATCCTTAAAAAAAGAAAAAGAACATAAGGAAAATGTTCAAAATCCATCAACACATTTAAAGGATCAAATCATGTACTCAATGATGATAAGGACAAACATACATACATATTGGGTTGGCCAAAAAGTTCGCTTGGGTTGTTCTGTACAATGTTACGAAAACCCGAACGAACTTTTTGGCCAACTGATAGATAGATAGAAGCCTGCTTCAAAAACCTATCTCACCCAAGTAAAGAACAGAAACTTCTCCGTTGGAACTTTTAATTCTTTTCAATTAAAAATCTTGTTTAGTTTTTTTAAAAAAAATGAAGCCACGCAAATATTTCTGTTGGCCAGCTAAATATGATTCCATGTCCTTCCACGAATCTTGCTAATCTTATTACATAGACCAAACTCCCAGTCAGAAATTATTGAAGAATTTGTAAACCAGAGATCTGAAAAGGTACTACTTTTATAGTATTAGTGTCGCAATAGCTCATATATATATATATACACACACACATATATATACACACATAGATATATATATTTGTTTATAAGATGGAGAAAGGGAGGGAGGGTGGGCCATTATGGAAGTAATGAAAGAAAATTCATCTATAAAACTTTGCTTAAGGGCTTCCCTGGTGGTGCAGTGGTTAAGAATCCGCCTGCCAATGCAGGGGACATGGGTTTGAGCCTTGGTCTGGGAAGATCCCACATGCCGCGCAGCAACTAAGCCAGGGCACTACAACTACTGAGCCTGTGCTCTAGAGCCCGTAAGCCACAACTATTGAGCCTGTGCGCCACAACTACTGAAGCCTACGCGCCTAGAGCCCGTGCTCTGCAACAAGAGAAGCCACCGCAATGAGAAGCCTGTGCACTGCAACGAAGAGTAGCCCCCGCTCGCCACAACTGGAGAAAGCCTGCGCGCAGCAACGAAGACTCAACGCAGCCAAAAATAAATAAATAAATTTATAAAAACAAACAAACAAACAAACTTTGCTTAAGATGGCGTAAGCAGTGAAGGGAGTTTTGGTCACTATGTCCTTGGACCAGATAGGACAATTACAATGTCTGCTTGCTACATAGTAGATGCTTAATCAGTGCCGACTGAATGAAAGAAGGAAAGAATGAAAGAAGGAATGGAGTATATAGAAGATGAGGGTCTACATCCCTGTGACAGAAAGTTACCACAGAGATGTGACGATGGAGTATTTAACTGCCCGCATGACCTTGGAAGAATCTTAGGAAACCTTTAAAAACACATAATTCATGATGCTGTCCTTAAACATATTTAAAGAATGTCATGCATGGAAATGTCTTCATATTTACTACTTTTCAAGTGATTACATTTCATACATCCTACAGTCAACGAAGCATTTACATTTTATATTAAAGTGTATTTGCAGCTTCTGTTGCTATTCATGGGTTTACTCACGATGCAGAGAAATGGGTAGCACATTCCCTAGTAGTACTTCCCTATAGGACTTGTGTTTGGTGACTAAAGAGCACAACTATGGCACTAAAAGTGTGTGCAATGCTTCAAAATTAGAAAGGTTTATCATCAGTTTTTCTTCCCATTTGGTTTCAATACCCATTTCTACTGGATCAGGTATTAACATTGGTTCCACTTTGAGAGCTAATTCATTAAAATCACTTTTGGTTGATTTTAGTACAATTGCTGAGTTATAAAGACAATGAGGAATATAATGCTGTATAATTTTATATTTGAAACGACAGGTGTGATTTTAAGGGGTACAGTGAACTGGGCTCATTAATCCATTGGTTTGTAAAGGAAGCTTTCAAAGTTGATATCCCTGAGAATTGTTTAAAAAAGAAGTGAAGCATGAAAAAAAAGTGAAGTATTGTGTTGCCCAAAATGGCTTTAAAGTATGACTCTGTTAAGCCCAAACTTAATAGGACTGTGAGAAGAGGCAACAAAAAGGGTAGGGAGTTGCAGTTCACAACTGATTCAGATCGTGACCGACACCTAAAAGCTGTGTGACTGTCATTGTGTCACTTATCGTCTCTGTAAGTCTCAGTTTCCTTACTTGTACAAGGGAACAGTGATACTATGTAATCATAATACATAATCATAATGTTTTGAGGATTAAGTGAGGTAATGTACATGAAAACTCTTTGTAACTACAAGGAATGATGGTTTCCTTTGTCAAAAACACATTGTCCGATGGTCTCACAGAAACATCCACACCAACGTGTCTACTCCGAGGGAGAAAATAGGATTTTATTCCCACAGAGAGTTTCAAATGGCCAAATCAATGTCTCTATACTTCTATTCGTGGATTCAATATAAATCCAGAACTCTCCATACATTCTATTTCTATGTACAGATACTCTGTGACTGGGTCTTACACTGCTATTGATGTCCATATCTATGTGGTTTATGTGTTCCTATCATTTTGAGAGATATTACACACAGCTAAAAAACCAGCATGCCTTTCTTAAGGAAAAAGTAATGGATCATGTAACTAAACCCAGGATATTCTGATATCAAGTAGACATAGCCTGGTAGTATGTCACTCTACTTCTTCTGTTACACTATTTGCTCAAATGTAAGACTCTTTTTCTTAGGCTTATATCTGCCTTCCCACTACCCCAAGTCTCCATTCTTGGTTTTTCTTTGTCTTATCAGACACAGAAGCAAAGATGAACTCACACTTTTGTCATGATTTTAGTTAACTGACATAGCACTGTAAGTGAATGAGTTCTTTATTTTCATAGAAATATGATGTCATAATAATGGTGGGCTCACACTCCCCTCCACAGAAGCTGGGTAATGCTTTAGTCTCACATACATTCTTCTAAATGTAAAAGGTTCTCAACAGGATGTATGAGTTGCTCTTCCAGTAATGGGGATAAAGTTGTTTGATATGTGCCTCACTTCTTGCTTTGTTCACTTTCTGAACAAGGACTCACATTTATAATATAGCAGAGTGGTTAGAATGCTGGTCAAAGGAAAAAATGGAATCAACTTGACTCAGTTATGTGCAACCCCAAACCTTGTATTTCTCAGCTTTCTGCTAAAAACACTTTTTAAGCCTATTCTTAAGGTCACGTTCAAAAACAGCAACGTGTGAAATTTGCCACAATAAGAGCATATGCCGCAAACTGAATTATTTAATATGAGAAGGCTGTGTTATATGTGTGTTGGGGATGAGGGGTTGAAAAGTTAGAACTATATTGATAGAAGGAGGAACATAATCCCAACAAGTCACGTTTGTATTATGAAGAGGAAGCAACTCCATTGATTCTAAACTAAATTTTGTCGTATGTGTATCTCCCCCAGATATCCACATACACAATCATAGGATTGAACTGGCTGTGACCTAAGACGAAATGCATTATCTCGTTTTACAAACGAGGAAATAGAAGCTGGGAGACGTCAAATGGCTTTCCCAAGATAACATGGTCAAATAATAGCTGAGCTTCAGCTAGAAGTTAGGTATTCTACTATTCACTCCTACACTCTTTGTACGACATCACACTATCTTCTTTTATGTACTTCCCTATATTTATAACCAAGTCCTTATTCATTTTAAAGAATGGATACAAATTAAGCTATTAATATTTTCTCATACTTTATATTTAAATAACAGTGCAACTCTGATGATCACTTAGCATTGATTTTTTTTAACTTTTCCTATCATAATATTTTTATCTCATTTGTAAATTTACATGCCATTGTCACAGATTTATATCACATTCTGAAAGCAAATGTGGCATTCAGCTCACTAAAAGAAATTTTAAGATAATAGTTCAAGAGTGCTTGAATGGAATGAATGTGTCCTTTGGTTTTCCTTGGACATTTATTACTTTCATTATTTATGTTTAAAATGAGAAACATACTAAGGATGAAACTGATAAGATTTTAATAGTACTTAACCACTATGGAGAAAATACACACAGAAATGCATGCAATCTCTTAAATATATTGTCTTGCTTTAGTCAATGCCACTTACAACCATCTATCATACATGTATTTCAAGACTATCCATCACAACAAAAATTAAATTATATGAGATCTCAAGAGGTCTTGAGTTTGGAACTTGTTTTTATTAAAGATCTAGCAATTCTTTAACAGGACTTTCAGTCACACCCCTAAATGGACTGCCAATAGGAAAAGTAATCTGGTTTATCATTTTTTTTCTTACTGAAACACTGGAAACAAATATTTTTGTTTTTATTTTAGTATACAAATATAAATTATAATATATTCATCTCAATATGTACCCATTATAATAATGTTTACTTAAAGAGTATTGTAATGTACAAAAAGCCCATTTTATAATATTAAGGGAGGGAGTTCCCTGGTGGCGCAGTGGTTGAGAATCCGCCTGCCAACGCAGGGGACATGGGTTCAAGCCCTGGTCCGGGAAGATCCCACATGCCGCGGAGCAACTAAGCCCGTGCGCCACAACCACTGAGCCTGTGCTCTAGAGCCCGCGAGCCACAACTACTGAGCCCACGTGCCACAACTACTGAAGCCTGCGCGCCTAGAGCCCATGCTCCACAACAAGAGAAGCCACTGCAATGAGAAGCCTGCGCACCACAGCAAAGAGTAGCCCCAGCTCACCACAACTAGAGAAAGCCCGAGCGCAGCAACAAAGACCCAGTGCAGCCAAAAATAAATAAATGTATATAAAAAAATATTAAGGGAAAATTACAAAATGCAAGATAATATCTGCAATTACAAAACTTAAAAATGATATCTGCAATTTAAAACAGACTGGAAGTAAAATGTAAACATATTATAAGTAGCTGAATCTGGAAAACAAATATTTTTAAACCCAGTTTCCTCTTTCCTCTCTGTCCCCAGAAGCATACTCTGTGCAACTTATGAAACCAGAAAAAGAGAGAAACAATTCCTTAATGCTATGGTCAAACCAGTTTTAAGGTTTGGGGGTATAATGGTGGCCTTCACGCATGGAACATATAGACACACCTATTCCACCATTACATTTTCTGAGTTCTTACTGTGAGCCAGGTACTGTACCAATAACTCTACCTGAATTAGTTCCTTTAATATTACAGCAAGCATGCTGGAGACGAGGAAATGGACAAAGAGGTCAAGTGACTTCAAGTAAGTCTGATTCCAAAACCTGTATGCTATAATAATAACAATTATAACTGCAATAACACCAAGAACTAGAATTCACACAGTGAATGTGGCTAGTACTTTACTAAGCATTTCCCATGTATTTTGACTTACTCGTCCTGATAATAGACAAATGTTTTAGAAACATTTAACATCCCCATTTTCTTCAGATGAAACACTGAGGCACAGAAAAGTTAAATAACTTGCCAGAGGTCCCACAGCCAGTAAGTGTGACCTTGAGCACACCTACATTCCCTTTATTTATTATGCAAACCTATGAAAAACTTCGTTGTGTGGGTTTGTGATAGGATGATCTTTCTTTAAAAGATTTAGAATGTGTCTTACCATTGACTCTTATTTAAATTAGGATTCCAAAAGGAAAGATGTTTTAAGAATCCAAGCAATGATAGTACAAAGTAATTGCATGCCAGTAATTTAGTTCTTCCAGCATGATTCAGCGTTATCTTCCATGTTTATTGCAAGATAGAGTAAAGTCTAACTCTAAGCCATTAAAAAATGAATATTAATAGGCTTGAAAACATACATATAGGGAATTATTAAATAATACAAAATATCCTACACTCACAAAATATTATCATGAGTATCACATGAAGAAATTATTTTATTGTTCCTTACAAACAAGCTTTATCTGTATATTCTCTTACTGACAGAAGGAACCGCAATGCTTATAATATGCCTACCTGCAGAAGCTTCCATCTGGTGTTCAGGTCTTCCAGAGTGCTGAGGTTATATGGTGACAGCTGAATGCCCAACGTGGTGAGCTGGCGAGCAAGGTCATTGACGTGGCTTACATTCTCTTTGAGAGGTGCAATTTCTCCTCGAAGTGCCTGTGTGACATAGTCAAGGGCAAAATGGAAGATAAGAACATTTAAAGCAAAAAAACAGGCACATGGGAACTACAAAGTATCGTATTTTGTTGGAGGTGTCAGCAACATTTGCTCTGTTATAGTGGTATTATGACAATGAACATTTGTTAATGGGTGGATAACTAATATCTATTGAGCACTTCCTAGGTGCCTAATCCTGTGATGAGCTCTGTCCAAACATAATCTGATTTTATTCCTACACAAAAACACTATGAGGTTGGTCGTTGGAGAATTCTCATTTTATACATGAGAAAACAAAATTGCAGAGGTTAAACCTTGCCCAAGGCCCCATGGGTCCAACTTGAGGAACCGGGGTTACATACTCAGGTTTGTCTGCCTCCAAAGTGCATATTCTTAACAATTATATTACTTTTCCAAAGAAATTCTGGATTGGCAAAGTAACAGGAAAAATACAATGCTGCTAGACTCTAAATTCTACTCATCTCACAACCAAAAATGGATGCTTTCTTTTTTAACAGTAAAAGATGTACTCAATCATAAAATATTACATTCCTACTTTGTACCAACTACATAATAAATCAATTCATTTAGAGATTAGGGTATTTTGTCAGATCCTAAGAATGACTTCCAGGTCTCCTGGTATTTTAGTCCTTGTAGTAATGACTGAAGAAGGCTCCCATGGGGCTCCTCAGCTGTCTCTGAAGCACTGCAGCAGGATTCTGTGATGCAATGCATCATGACAATCTGTTGAGCGGAAGAACCCTATGCAGATACGGGGAGGATATTACCATGCATCATATCTACCCTATTGAGATGACGTTTATGGATCTTTAACGTGATGCATGATGTCCCAGTGTTCCAATGAGCAATTTCTAAGGGACGAATTCCCTCACTTCGGAGAACAGCTTGTGTCATGCAATGTCTGTGCACAAGGACAGCATCACTTACTTGGCTATACGTGCTGTTTTGACTTGCTTGATCTGGGCAGGTGTTATTTTTGTGGTTCACTTTGTTGATAAAACCATTGTTTACACTGACTTCATCTATAACCTTCCAGTTCCTTCTGACTCCAAATGACAGGAACCAGTATGTACATTCTAAATAAGAATGGCATTATCCTCTCAGATCAAACTGAATATCTCATCACTAAAATGTGGTATCGTATGGAGTATAAGACTCTTATACAGTTCTTAGATAATACAGGACATTGTGGCAATCACTCTGTTGAACTTACAGTTTTTTAAAAAGTGGTCATTAAAAATATTAAAGAATCATGGGTTTCCTTCTGGGAGTGATAAAAATATTCTGGAATTAGACAGCAGTGATGGTGTCACAGCTCTGTGACTATACTATACACCACTGAATTATACACTTTAAAAGGACGGATTTTACGGTATGTGAATTATATATCAAAAAAATAAACAAAGAAAAACAAAAGAAACCGTTCTGACTGAGCACACAGATGCGAAAAAATCATATCAGATGTTTTTATCTTTATTCGATTTCATGTCAGTGGAATGTCATAGGAATCATTCTGAAACTAAGAAAGTTTTTATAGGAATTGATAGTAAATATTATTCCATTTCCTTATAAATAAATACATGGATTAAAAGAATCATAGTACGTGCCCATGGAGAGAGGCAGTTAAACTCCATAAACGTGAATTCGTATCTCTAAAAGGAAATGATCCATAATCACTCTGTTTTGCGTAATAGAAAGGTTAGAAAACAGATTTCTTAAATGCCATTTGGGGAAACCTGGACAAGAACAACGATTCCAAAAACGGAGCCATTGTCTTCTGGGTAATAACATGCGTTTCTAGTAGCCACAAGTAGATATCACATGAGCGGGAACCGTAAGTAGGAACCATCGCAGAGATGGCAGGATTAGCCAGCCAGGCAGAATCTGACAATAGCGCAGACTAACCCTGTACACTAGTCACTGCCTTCACTAGTGAGGCTCTCGGCTGTCGAGTTCAGTATCCATGTCAGTTAAGTCATATCTAGATTTCAGCTCCCCTTGGATTACATAATGCACATGGTTCAAGGGTCTCTTATTAGCGTATTTTGATTTTCACTTTCTTCCCCAAAGGCCTGGACACAGATTTTTAATCTTGCATGAATGTTTTGGAGGATGAAGGAGATTAAAAAATAAGTTCCAGCATTCATGATTAATCACAACACTCAGTCTCCTTTCCCCTCCCTCCCTCCTCCCCACTAGCCCCCACCCCAGCCCACACACACACTCTGTCATGGGATTTTGTGGCTTCTGTTTGTTTTTTTTTTTTTTTGGCTTGTATCTACCAATTACAGTAGAAGTTCCCTTAACTGATCTCCACTTAAGACTCATCAGATTAGCCAGGGTCTTCATTTGTCTGGGAAACATACTGACTGGTGCCTCTAACAACCTCTAAATAAGATGTTAGCAATACCTGTCAGTATGCATGGCGTTCAGCTCTCATTAGTTGACTTGTCAATGTGTGTACGTTCTCAAACCTGCTTTTGCCAATTAGTACTGCAATTACATAATTTAATGAAAGATTTCCTAAACCAAAGAAATATAAGTCTAAGAAGAAAATAAGTTATTATTTCTGTAAAAATAAGGTTAAATATTCTGGAAAATTGCTTTCAAAGAAAAAGAAAAAGAAGTATTACTGAATTGGGTGTGGACAAGACAACTGTAAAAGATTAGGAAAACAACCTGAAAATTTTAGAAAGGTTCTGTATTGAGAATGCTTCCCATGTTTCCCAGTGGGCTCTGTCTGCATTAAGGAAACCTGAACTGGAAATCAAAACGTCTGTGTTATCAGTGTGATTTATGGAGAGCTCTAATCAGAGAATTTACACTCAAAGAGAAAACCTTCACACAACATTAAGATATTAGTGACTACTTTAACATAAAATAAAATGTTTAAGATATATTTTTTATGACTCCCTAATTTAACTGACTTTTTCAATTAACTGTTAAACTCTAGGTCCTAACTGAGTTGGAATAGAGAGCATCTATTTTAAATTTTGACTACTATGATTTTACTACCACTGCTACTGCTACTACTGTTATTATGAAGGGAGAAAAGCCATATGTTCTGTTTAATCTGAATGCCTAAGTCTCTGTTAAGATAAACGGAAGTTTTGATTAGGGGGAGGTCAGTTGCTAAAGAGAGAATTTGGTGCAGAGGTTCACTTTGGGGCGATAATTGTGATGGGCCTGAGCAGAAAGAAGAACTTTAGCCGGCTAGAAGTCATTGGGAGGGCACTAAGCACATGAGAATGGAGGAAAGGAGATAGCTGATGGCGGAAAAGAGGAAGAGAAACAGGAGGCAGGGGAGTGTTTAAGGCAGTCTTCACTCTGACATCTGACCTAGGTTCTGGTGGCAGCTCCATACCACCTGAGGACGGCTCACTGCTGTAAGCTGTCAATGCCTAAAAGTGTACATAACAAGAAGCACGGTCCCCTAAACACTGAGTCACAGGACATACTATGCGAAGAGTGAATACAGGTACCGTCTCATTTAAGTGGATGTAACATTACGTTTGACTGTATTTCAAATATTAGCACTTCTAATACTGCTAATTTAATTGTTAATGCACATAGACATTTACATTTAAATTATTAAACACTAAACATAAAATGTCTAAAAGTATGGCTCACTCTGAACAATATGATGTGCTATTTAAATACTACCAGAATGTCATTAGATTTTATTCTAGTTTGGAAGCAATAAGTGAGAGAACATTCAAGCGAGCCATTATACTCTGGGTTTTCTTTGAATCACTTAAACATCTGGAATATGTTCACCATGAAAGAGCAAACCAAGTCTAATTTTATTATGACTAGTTTCATGCAGGCAGAATTTTCACTTCATTAAATGCTGTCTGATTATAAATATAAAAGTACTGATTTAGAATGATAATAAGTCTAATATGTCAAGTTTTTCTTTTTTATGATGTTTAATTGCTTGTCAGAACTTTGCTTCGATCTTTATGTAAAGATTTGTTCAAATATAGATTCAGAAGCTCAGCCATCAACCACTTTGCAACAAAAGGAAGGGATTGTCTATTAACAAGGGGACATTATTTCTGAGGGAGCAATTTTGACTTGATAGTTAAGCACTATTCTGCAAGGCACAGAAGGTCAATTTGGAGCATTGGAAAAGGTAAGTTGAGGCCCTTTGACTTTGGGGGCCTCCGTGAAGTAGGAAGCAACAGACCTGGCATATAATCAGCGTGCAATGAATATTCATTGAATGAAAACATGAATTAAGGGGAAGTGGGAACATTTGAATTAGTTGTGAGAGAGACTGTGAGAGGGAGGCGACCAAAGAAACGCAGCGAGGTTGCCAAACAGTGTTGAGGGCTCATTTGAGGCTGAAGACCACAATTTTTTAGCAGAACCAATCTCCCCAATCTTCTCTTTCTCCAACAGTGTTCCATGCAAGCATGGAGAAAACAGTTGAACCAAGTTTGGGATTTTGTCAGATGGTTGTGGCACAAATACCTAGGGACAAGAGAGTTTAAATTTTAGCTAGAATGTGATTGCAAAACACAGCTAAACTGGATTCAAAGGGAAGTGAAGCAAGATGAGGCTTGTAGATGGAGAGAAAGTAGAGGGGTCAACGGTGGAGGTTCAGGACAAACCAAGAAAGGCCATAGCAAGATTAGCTGTACAAGCAAGCAAGAAGGAGAGGAGACTCTGGGATGCTTGAATTAGCTCTGCCATTTAGGAGTTTATTTATAAATTGTGTGATGTGATATATATATCACAGTTATATGTATATATATCTGATATATATACACCACCTTATTTATATATTAATGGTGCTCCTGAGAATCTGAAACTCTTCCCTTCTTAACGATATCAAACACTGTTCCTGAAATCTTAACCTACTACTTCATAGAGGTCCTATCTCACTTACTAGGAATTCAAAATTAGTCTGATCTGACAATGAAATGTCATTCTAGGGCTATATACACTGGGCAGAGAAATTTACGTTACAAATACTATCTAAGAAACGAAGTAGGGGCTAACCGCATTTGTCTCTACAATGAAACCTTGCTGAACAAAACTGTGAACCAAAAGCCCGAAAAAAATAGCCTAAAAAGAGTAAGTGTTAGGAGAAGTCCCAGGACGCTTCATGCTGGGTTAGGAGCTGAGGGGGAGGAAATGGAAATCATGTCCTGCAAATCCAGGTCTTTGGTTCTGGTACTGAGGCTTCTACATGTGGCTCAGGGAAGGCGTCACAGAACTCAGTTACCCAGAATTGGGCGGAGGTACAGCCCAGCTATGTTCTGCAGCTTCTGCATTTCTGGATGGGAGTGAATGGCCACCACTGGAACCAAAAGAGTCAAGGACCATATCCTGCTTTGCCCAGAAGCTCAAAGCCCTCCTGGAGCCTCTTAAATAGCTGGGGGGAATGAGCTACTCAAATGTGGTTGGACCAATAACAAAGAAACACAAGAGGAGATGTAGGCAAGGCTTTCCATGAAATGCATCAGGCTTGGAGACTTCCACTGTTATCTCCTATTCTTGACTCTTTACTCTGGTTGGCTTCCCACCTGGTACAGTGCCCAGGATGTAGGTTCAGCCTTTGTCTCAGATACCGACTGCCTTCGGGAAGCAGAGTCTGAGTGCTTTTAAGAGAAGAGGAGTGAGAGAAGCAGGAGGTCAGGGCAGAAACGCTAAGTAAGGATGTGGTCTCAGGTGGAAAACAGCATCAATCTGGTCCCATAGGAAGCTCTGGCGCACAAATTATACCATAAAATGTCCCACCTTAAGACAAAGAGGTTTGTCCTTTTCTATTCCAATGTCCATCGGTTATTGGCTGCTAGCTTCCCCCTGGCAGTCTTAGAGGAGAAGGGGTGGTATGAGGTCCCAGGCAAGGGGCCTTCCTTTCGGCTGAGGAAGGTTTTCTGGAAAAGGGTGCAACTATGAGTCCTTATCAGCCAGCACTCAGAGTTGCTGTGTGATGAGTGTGCCGGCCAAGTAGAGGAATCTGGCTGGGGTGCCAACGGCATCCACTACATAGACTAACGTCATCCAGTTCCCCAACTTCCTTTTACCCTTGGACTTTGGGTGTCACTTTTTTTTTTGTTTTTTGTTTTTTTTTGCAAGAGACTTCTTATGTGAATTCTCATTGCTAACATTATGAGGCTATCCCATCGACTTCCAACAAAACTGAGACATTCCACCCTTTCCATAAGTTCTGCCAAATACTAAGGGATTGTGTGGAGTTAAGACACAGGTGGTAGTTTGCAGACTGAATGAGGACTTCCCTCTGCCGTCAGGATCACTTTTGCCTCTGAGACATTCTTGACAATAAATTATGCCACTGAAACATGTATTCTTTTTTAATAGAGATGCGACTGCACTGCATTCCAGCATCAGTTTTTACTGTGGCAGCCTGCGGGCAAAATATTATGCTTTTTTTTTTTCATTGTCTTCCTTGCGTTCCATTTTCAGGGCAATTCTTGTACATGTTCATATTTGGGCATGATCACTTTGGACGAGCAAACTGAATACGGACATAAATAATGAAGCAGATTCAGACCTAATGACCTAGATGTAGCACAATCAGGATGACCTGGGGTAGGTTAAATTAAAAAAAAAAACAAAACGATTTTCGGAAAACAATATGAAGTTTGTAGGCATGAAAAAATCTAGCACTTTTATTTCCCAAACAATTATCAGTAATTATTTTAACTATGGTTTCCCCTCAGAGTCACCACACTTCCAAACTTGTGGCACTAAAAGAATAGCAATTAACTGCTACATTTTTTTCCATAAGGAACCCTCATGTTTTTATGAAAAATGATCTCTAGTTTCTCTTCATATTATTGGAAAAGAGAGTGCACCCAAATACAAGAGCATAAATTCTTTTTTAACATCTTCTCACTTGCATCTATCATAATTCTTCATCTTTCAGGACATGGCTTCACTACGAAGCTTATAACTCCAATGCTCCTAAAGGCTGAATTATAGCTTAACCACACTTATAGTATCTGTCTTCTTTCTTTTTTATGCATGTTCATTTTGCCTTCACAAATATAAATTGAAAATGAGGAACAGAACGGAATTGATCACAAAGGAAAGGTTTTTGCCTATAAGAACAAGTTGTACACATTTGAGTTATTTTAATTTCCTTGGAAACTACTTTCTATAATCCTAACTCTGGATGCTAATTATTTCTTTTTTATAGAAAAATGAAGCAAATAAACCAAACCAAAACAAAAACATTTCAAGCTTTCCATAGCTTTCTAATGACACAATTAAAACAAATAAAAAAGGTAGCTCATGAGTGCTTTACAGAGGCTAAATGCAAAATAAGCACAATTAAAATAAAAAGGTCTCTGAGTATAAATAAATCATTTAAGCAGACCACGTTCTTAGGCTGCTAAGGAAACAGAAGAAATGCCAATATTTTCTTTCTGAGAAATTTTAATTATATGTGACAAAACATCAGGCAAAATGGCAGTTAATGAAATCTATTTACTTATTTAAAAATAAGTAATAATCCATAAACCATTAAAAACATGAATCACAAGGACACTGATAGTCAAATTCAGGAGTTATTTTAGATTAAGTTTTACATTTAACAGGTTTTTTGAATTTGCAAACATTTCTGTCAGTCTAAAATGTTCACGGTCTGTGCCCACATTTGCCACTACCAGTGCCCTGGCAAAGAGATGCGGTCTTGCTCTCACCTTTCCCTTCATGGCTCAAAACATCTGTCTAAGGCAGTGACTCTCAAACAACAGCATGCATCATAATCACATGGAGGGCTTGTTAACACAGAGACTGCTGGGTCCCACTCCAGCACGTGTGATTCAGTAGATCCAGGGTGGGCCTGAGAATCTGGCGCTTTGAACAAGAACTTAGAAGATGCTGCATCCCTAGAACTCCCCAAACTTATTCTTGACTTTGCATGCTGTTCTCTCAGCCTGGAGTTCTCCATTGGCACCCTCTGCCTAGCTGACTTGTATTCTGCTACTCAGATCTCAGTTCCTGTGACCATGAAAGACAGCCCATCCCTGGTCGCCCTACCTGAAGAAAGGTCCCCCGATTTTTCTCACTCTCAGAACCTTATTTTCCTTCTTAGCACTGATCGCAATTTGTAAGTGCATGCTTATTTGCCTATTTATTAATTCATTATCGGTCCCTTCACAAGACCCTAACCTTTATTAAGGCAATTCGATATTATTTTTTTCACTAGGGTATGCCTGTACCTAGTACATGATAATCCCTCAATTAAAGAATAAACAGTCAAGAGAATTAGGCACTAATACTTTAGATCAACAGCTATTCTCAAATTGCTTCATAAACACAGTTTCCTACAGAAATCTGATGCCGAGTTCCTAAGTGAAAGAAGAGAAACCTGCTTATTTCCTTCAGATTCTGTATCTGAATTCTTTGGATCTATTACTTGATTTATGTTGGAGCATACACTGATTTCTGAAGTATCTCTAACGCTCTGGGCAGGAATGTAACTTTCAAGTTTTTGGTACTAACCAGGGGGTTTTTATAAAAATGAAGCAAGTGGGAAAAAAAGGGGGAGTAATCTATTTAAGGAAAATATGTTCTTTTGGTAGTGATACACGTGGTGTAGCCTTCTGCAGGGCATTTTGGCAAGACTGAATAAAAGCTTTAAAAATACTCATACAGGAAAAGATGGGAAGGCTACACAGCGGGGTCTCCATTTGGAGGTATATAGTGACCTGGCCAAGGAGACAAGGGGACTGAAATCCAACCTGGGCTCCACTACTGAACTGGTGAACTCTGGCACAGGGCTGGAGATCTCTTCATGAAAGAGGTACCTTTTTCTACTTTGCCCAAAGAGGCACTTGTAGGGAATGAGATTATAGATGCTGAAGGTGAGATTATGGATGATCTCTGTTTCTCTCTCTCTCTCTCTCTCTCTCTCTCTCTCTCTCTCTCTCTCTCTCTCTCTCTCTGTCTCTCTCCTCCCTCTCTCATTTCTGGGGTTTTCCACTAAAGAAAAAGTTTATTTACAAATATTTTTCACGCATTTCTTCTTGTGTAAAAAGGGGAGTGTAACATGGACACACCCGGGCTGTTGCAAAGATGAACGAGAAGGTTGGGTCTATTTCTCCTTCTTTTACTACACCTGCAACCAATTAAGCATTGTTTCCCACAATGTGGGGAATACCAAGTCACACGAGCCCTGTTGAGTCTAACTCAGGGAGACTTGGCAAAGCAGAGGGTAATAAATTCATCCAAGAGAAAGCCACAGACTAAGATTGACTAAAATCCTTTCTCTGGTAGCTGAGTCTTTGGCACCAACTTCTAATATCTCCCTGGGGTAAACCTGTCTTTCCTCACTCCTCTATCATGTAGCTTTGTAAGGGCTCCTTGAACTAGACATTGGGATGTAGGTACATGAAACATAAAGGAAGCAGCAGCATGGTGGGAGGAGGAAAGCTATTTGTTCAGAGCTTGAACAAATGGCAAGAGGTAGGAAAGCGTAATGTCTTTGGGGAGGTGCAAATAGTCTTTAATAAGTTGAAGCATGAGGTACAGGGCAGTTGTGGAAGACAAAGCATGGGCATGTTCTTCGAGCAAGACTGGTGGGTTTGAAGGAGCTGAGCTTTGCAGCACAGTAATGAAGGTTTTTGCAAAGGGGAATGGCATACTGTCAACAATCCTTTTTGTTAGATTTTAATTGCTACTCACTTGAAAACACTTGTTTTATATGCACTATGTACTATGTATACATCTACTATGCACTGGGAAAATGGAACTCTCAATGGGTTCACAATCATTAGTGGAGAGAGACAATTTAGTGGGTTATTAAAAAACAATGTAATCATGCTATGAGAAGTTGTGTCTCAGGGCTTGAAAAGTGCAAAGAAGGCATGCTCAACTGGAAAATGTCAAGTCGAGGAGTGAGTGTAAGCTAGTGGCCATTTCAGAAAGGAGAACAATTGACAATGAGCGTTTGGAGATTCAGGAAAAAAGTAACAGTTGCTAGCAACAGGATGGTGGCAAATGGGAGCAGGTTATCTGTAAAATAATTTCTAAAGGAAGAAAGCATTTTTCCCTGTGCTTTTGTAGATGTTTATTTATTCACTCATTCCAAAAAAAATATTACTGAGTACCCATTATATGCCAGGGAATATTCTAGGCACTAGGCATAAAGCAGTGCACACAAGAGACCAAGTTCCTATGATCCCACAGCTTAACTCTAAAGAACATAATTTCATTTAAATGATGACTGTTATTATAAAGGTTTATAAAGAAATAAATTCCAAGCCAGAATCTGTCCATAGCTATAAAATGCAACATTTTTGACCCAGAAAATGGAGGACAGCGTATCGTGTTGTATATAGCAGTTCCCACGAGATCCTTTTTTCCCATTAAAACAAATTAGGCTACCTCTGCATGTAGGAATAATAATTAATAGAGGAATCTAGGGTTGTGAATTACCTATGCAATATACTACACCCAGTTTGCTTTATACTGGACACATTTATTTTAGTTCTATGGGGAAGGTACTCACTACTGAAACAAAATGGAATTTTGCTGATTTGATTTTTCATCCAATATATTGTTATCAACGTAGAAATACTAAAGCAGAACTGAATCAGAGATGAATATAAATTTTCTAAGAGCCGAGATAGAAATAATTAAATGGAAGAGGGCTGAAAATGATTGTAAAATGCTCTTCTATAATTTTTTAGTTTTACTTTCAGATTACTGTAGCTCCTGAATTTAATAAATGTTTTTAGTCTTTCCAAAATGTCTTTCTTTCTTACAAATGGAACAACAAAGAAGAAAATACTCCACTACTTAATGTCAAATGAAATGAACATAAAATGGATTTTCTTCATTAAAATCTATGCAGCAGCATGTTTAAAAATTAGATTGATAATTTTTTCTTATAATGGTTCATCTTCATTTCATCGTATTCCTAGGCTGAAAAGAAAGTCTTACGTATTTACCTCTAAGCAATGTTTCGCCTCCAGATATATTAGCGGTTATTATTTTTACCTCAACATATGTGTGTGTGTGTGTGTGTGTGTGTGTGTGAAAGATCTAGCTACTTAAGTGGAGTCAAGAGTTTACTCTGTTCTTCATTTTTTTCACCATACTTTGAGAAGTTTACTTTCAAGATATTCCTCTGATTTTTCTGATCACATCTTCAGGTAAGATCTAAACTCATATCCTGTTATGTTCTGTTATGACAAGTGCTATCACGATAATGTCCACTTAAGTACATGTGAATGAGGAATAAATTACTACGGACACAAATGTGTCTAAGTGTCAAGCTGTTAAATCAATGGACTCAAATGTTATTTCAAAAAAAAATTAAGCCATTGGCCAAATCTACCTTTTAAAAAAAGTGATTAGTATTCAACTAACAAAGATACCAGATTTAGTATTCAACTAACAAAGATACCAGATTTTTAAAAAAAGTTTTTTGCTCATAATTTCTTTCTTTCTTTCACATCTTTATTGGAGTATAATTGCTTTACAATGTTGTGTTAGTTTCTGCTGTATAACAAAGTGAAACAGCTGTATGTATATATATATCCCCATATCCCCTCCCTCTTGCGTCTCCCTCCCACCTTCCCTATCCCACCCCTCTAGGTGGTCACAAAGCACCAAGCTGATCTCCCTGCACTATGCAGCTGCTTCCCACTAGCTATCTATTTTACATTTGGCTTCCCACTAGCTATCTGTTTTACATTTGGTAGTGTATATATGTCCATGCCACTCTCTCACTTTGTCCCAGCTTACCCTTCCCCCTCCCCGTGTCCTCAAGTCCACTCTCTACATCTGCGTCTTGCCCCTAGGTTCTTCAGAACCATTTTTTTTTTAGATTCCATATATATGTGTTAGCATATGGTATTTGTTTTTCTCTTTCTGACTTGCTTCACTCTGTATGACAGACTCTAGGTCCATCCACCTCACTACAAATAACTCAATTTCGTTTCTCTTTATGGCTGAGTAATATTCCATTGTATATACGTGCCACATCTTCTTTATCCATTCATCTGTTGATGGACACTTAGGTTGTCCTGGCTATTGTAAATAGTGCTGCAATGAACATTGTGGTACATGACTCTTTTTGAATTACGGTTTTCTCAGGGTATATGCCCAGTAGTGGGATTGCTGGGTCATATGGTAGTTCTAGTTTTAGTTTTTTAAGGAACCTCCATACTGTTCTCTGTAGTGGCTGTATCAATTTACATTCCCACCAACATGGAGAAAAGACAGCCTCTTCAATAAGTGGTGGTGGGAAAACTGCACAGCTACATGTAAAAGAATGAAATTAGAACACTCCCTAACACCATACACAAAAATAAACTCAAAATGGATTAAAGACCTAAATGTAAGGCCAGACACTATAAAACTCTCAGAGGAAAACATAGGAAGAACACTCTTTGACATAAATCACAGCAAGATCCTTTTTGACCCACCTCCTAGAGAAATGGAAATAAAAACAAAAATAAACAAATGGGACCTAATGAAACTTAAAAGCTTTTGCACAGCAAAGGAAACCATAAACAAGACGAAAAGACAACCCTCAGAATGGGAGAAAATATTTGCAAATGAAGCAACTGACAAAGGATTAATCTCGAAAATATACAAGCAGCTCATGCAGCTCAATATCAAAAAAAAACAAACAACCCAATCCAAAAATGGGCAGAAGACCTAAACAGACATTTCTCCAAAGAAGATATACAGATTGCCAACAAACACATGAAAGGATGCTCAACATCACTAATCATTAGAGAAATGTAAATCAAAACTACAATGAGGTATTACCTCACACCGGTCAGAATGGCCAGCATCAAAAAATCTACAAACAATAAATGCTGGAGAGGGTGTGGGGAAAAGATACCAGATGTTAACAGTAATAGATTTCTGTTTTCTTTTGCAAAAAAGGAGCGTGGGACTTCCCTGGCGGTCCAGTGTTTAAGACTCCGTGCTTCCACCGCAGGGGGCAAGGGTTCAATCCCTGGTCCAGGAACTAAGATGAGATCCCACACGTTGCGCAACGCGGCCCAAAAAAAAAAAAAAAAACAGAAAAAAAAAAGTATGTATCCTCAAAAATCTGTAGGAATGATGCTGTATTGATTATCTAAAGAGGAGTACTATTTCAGTTTACTATTTCAGTTGAGAAAGGGTTTAAAATCTTTAAAAAAAAAACCCCACAATCTTTTCACTAAGAATTCAAGATTTTTTTGAAAGTCAAAGTGGGTCAGATTTCTTTAAGACCCATCTTGCACAGGACACTCAACCCCAACCTGCAGGCAATTTTTACACTGAGACAACCTTGTAAACATCTTCCTTTAACCTTTATAACAAAATGTCAGGGTGGTTCCAAAGGTAATATTTTATTCACTGTGTAAGTCAAAGGATCAATAGAACTTATGCTCGTTTGTTTAGCTTATATTTCTTCTAACCTTATGCTTTATTGGATGTACAAAAGTCACCATTATATTGGATAACCCTTGTAGTATGGGGTTTCTGTAAGTTGAAAACAATGAACCATTCTTTTTTGGCTTTAGACTTTCTCTGCTGGAAATACTGGAAGCCAAGGGCTAACTGACAAGTGGTGGGGGAAGGAGGTGAAATGTTTTGCATGTGGCCTACTTGACCTTGGGCAGACAAGGGCCTGAAACCACGGGGCAATTCAATGGGTATATTATTTAATGAGACCTAATAAGATTTAGGTTGACAGCAATGTACAGACTCCAGATTGGGTAAAAGCCTTTAAGAGTAGGAAAATAAGTAAATAAAATGAAACTCAGTGGTGGCTTGTCACCTCATTTACCTTAGTTTCTATTTAATCAATATACTTTGGCACATATTGCTGATAAATTGACTTTATTCTCTTTGCTAACTTGCTTAATATGCCATGTTAAGATCACGATGATACGATTTGAATATTGATAGGGAAAAGTTCCAAATGAGCCCACTGAGTCTATAATAATGTGGCATCTCAGGGAACAAGACTTCTAAAAATAAGTGTTTTGAAATAGGACCAGCAGGCTCTTAACCATATGAAGAAAAAAACTTCACCATAAAAAATCAATTCTTTAAAAGGAGAAGAAATCTATCTTCGTGTTAGATTCTCCAGCCTCATTCTGGTTAAGAGAGTTTGACATTTCAGGGCTGAACACACCGTGGAAACTTAATAAATACTGAAGCTTACAAACAAACACATAACTGATATGTGGACCAATTTTTGAAAACACTGAAAATCAATGTGCCCTTACTCTGCCTAATTCAGTTAACTCAATTATTTAATGTATACTTGAGTGGGTTTATACATAGCTATTTCATTTTTACATTAAACATTAATCAAATTACTTTTAATGTAAAATGTCCTTGATTTCCATCCCCCTATCCCCCCAAGATTCCAGGATAAGGGGGAGCGTTTGTTTTAAATATTGCTTGTTTAATGTTAAAGCATATTTTAACATATTTGTTGCTATTATATTTCACCCATAATTTTCATCACATATACCACTCACCCTATACCAAAACCATAAACTTTTTCACAGGCATTTAATAGAGTGATTTTGCACCACCTTTAGGGAAAAAAAAATCCCTCTTCCCCAATTACTGCAGTTAAGACTATTTCCTACTTTCTCATAGTCATTCTCCCAGTTTCACCCCATATCCATCTCCATTTCTACACACAAACATACACCCTCCCATCATGAACACAGAGCCTCAGTGGCTTGACAAGATAAATTAGAAAATGTAGGAATTCCTGAATAAGTTATCAGCTATTCACACCTAGCAAGCAGGTTTTAATTTTAAAAAGTTGAATAGTCTCAACTATTCTGAATGTCCTCAATTTCAGAAACTCTACAAAGTACTTGTTTATAATCACTATGTTTGGCAGAAAATTATGAGGAGTATTTTAAAATTTAATTGCTTTTATTGGTAAATGTGATAACATTTAAACAAAGTGAATATTACGTGACTAAATATCTTAATTTTAAAGTATTAAGAGTGGGAAGGCAAGTTCAGTTCTAAGTCTTTTGAAGCAACTCAAAAATTGTATGAGTGCCATTAAAATGCCAACAAGAAAACTGGAATAAAGAACTGTGAATGTCTTTCACAAGAGAGATTCAGAAAGAGTAGGCCGTTATTCACTTCAAGGTTTCAGAGTGAAACTCTGCTCCCTACCTAAACTATCAATCACTCTCACAGGAGGCCATGTGCCTGCATTCATTTCTAAATTAAATGTTCTGGATGTTGTTAGATATAAAAGAAATAACAAGTGATATATTTATTATTTATAATTGGAGAATTACTAACAATAAACAAGTATGTATTTATGTATTCATATATATACTGTAGTTTTACTATGGAAGGATGTTTCTCAAAGCGTCCCCGGGCCAGCAGCGCCACCATCGCCTGGGAACTGGTTAGAAACGCAGATTCTTAGCCCTGCTCCAGACCTCCTGATCCAGAAACTCTGGGGAAAGGCTTCACCAGTCTGGGTTTCCACAAGCCCTCTAGGTGATTCTGATGCACACTAAGGTGACAGTCACTGCCACAGAAAATTCTTGACATTCCCAATGACTATGTCTGAATACCCAGAATCCTCAAATTGACAAATATCTGATCAACAGAGACACTTAGAGATTATGCAACTATAAAGCCAAAATTGCTTATAAAGCCATTTTCTTTACTAATAATCACCACTTTCTTAGACATTTCCATGAACTCTTCTCTTCTATTACCAAATCCAAGAAGTACCTAGGATAGGAGGTAGGTTGGGCAGGGGGAGGGTAGATTTTTCACAAAGAAACAAAATCTTCATCACCTCTAAAGAATTACTGCATGTGCAAGAACAAAACAGCACTGAAAAGGCCATGTTGAGACACGGAGCCTGAGTGGGCTACCAGGTTCGCTTACTGGCTGTAGGGGACACTTTTCCTGGCCTGGGCATCCATCCCCCAGCTGCTATGATGGTCGCCTACTAATGTCTCACAGCTGCTTCTCTTCTTCAGAAAGGCGATCTCTGCTGATAGGAGCCCCCTATGCCAGGAGGTAACACACACTCCTGGCCTGGGAGGTAATTCATGTCTCTAGTGGTGGGCCACAGCCAGTGGTGTGCTGGAGCAGAGCCCAAGAGTCAATAGTGTGTGTCTCTTCCCAAGTCTGCCTTCGGTGAGGTCATGTTGGTAGCTTGAATCAACCACGGTGGGGGTACTTACACCACGACAATTGGAAAACACTACAAATCAGTGTTCACCTCAGAGCTAGCGGATAAATGTTTACTAGCATACCGCCGGCCACAGCCAATGACTGGCTGGGGTATAAAAGACCAGCTCTTGCTGTGTGGTTCATACTCCAGAGCTCTCTCCATTTGAATCAAGACACAAAGCTAGATTTTGCCTGAGATGGCATGCTTGCTTGGCTCTTTCATCTCCGTTGTTATGCTTCCGTAACTCCCACACAGGCTTCTCCTGAAAGCGGACCGTCTATAAACCCTGTTCTCAGGGTCTGCTTCCAGGGAACCTGACCTATAACACCAGTTAAATCATTAGTTAAGTGACTGCTGCACAAAAGCCTCAAAGAATATATGTTCAAAATCACAAAGAGCTACAAGTCATGGACCTTTTGAATCACAATGATCAGATGAAAGCGCGAACGATACATTTGAAATGGCAAGGATCTACTCTTTGTGTATGTGCACATAAAAGAAAGAAGTTGTTGGAAAAAGATGAAGCCAGCACAAATTGGGCAATTTTTCCTATCATGCTTCTCAAATTATGCTTTCATACCCATAGGTGAATATACTGGAGGATTCATTTTACTTAATATGTTGGAGAAAAACATCTTTATATTAAAACACAACAAATCCATTTTGGAGAAGACTACAAAATTGAAATGAGATTTAAAAAATAAATATCAAAGAAAGCTCATGCTCGTGGCAAAAGGAGGTAAACAGGTGGAAGGGGAAGATATCCAGCTTCATCTCCTTGGCCATTAAGAGAACTGAAGTAGAAAAGTTTGAGAAGCACTGCTTTTGGCAAGTACTGTTGATAGAAAAATCCATAGTAATTGTAAACTATAACTAAAAATATTAGTTTAGTATGGAAAGATCTTTTGTGAAAAAGTTTTTTCTCAGGACCCATTAAAATAAGAGTTACATTAGTACCATAGGCACATCTGTTCCCATAATACTCAGAAAATTGGTTAACCAAGAACAATTACTCAATGCCATGGCTTAACTTAGTTAAGGTAAGATTGCATAAGGCATAATATTGGTGTCAGTGTTAGCTGTGTAATTCTAAAAACTGTAATTGCCAAGTATGACCGGAACACAATAGGCGCCCACTCCTTAGGCTATTTGTTCTTAAATTATTCTTTGTTGTGCTTCTGGTAGGAGAGTAACATAATTGTGAAGTTTAAACTTGTTGTAACTTCGGTAGATGTCAAAGGAGAATAAAAATACATACTGATTCCATATATATGCGTTAACGTATGATACTTGTTTTTCTCTTTCTGACTTGCTTCACTCTGTATGACAGACTCTAGGTCCATCCACCTCACTACAAATAACTCAATTTCGTTTCTCTTTATGGCTGAGTAATATTCCATTGTATATATGTGCCACATGTTCTTTATCCATTCATCTGTCGATGGACACTTAGGTTGCTTCCATGTCCTGTACAACAGAAACTAACACAGCATTGTGAAGCAATTATACTCCAATAAAGATGAATTAAAAAAATACATACTGACTGTGTGCTCCCATCTTCTAAGGAAATACGGAATTTCAGTTAAATAACTCACATTTTAAAACTGTTTCTAGTTAATGTGTTACAGACACCCATACATGCAAGCTAATACAAATTCTTGCTCTCTCAGCTTGGTGCTAAATAATAATATTCTCAGGAAGACTAAGATGCCATTAATATAACTCCCAATACGATTTTATTCATGAAATAAACATTCACACTCTGTAATGAGATCAGATTTCTCTGGGTATAGGTTTTAACCGTATCATAGATGAATGAATGACTGAGTTTTTAGATCTGTTAATGCTGATACTATATGACTTAAGTTTTTGTTTTGAATAGTCTTTTTATTAGCCAAGACTCTTGAGGAATACTGTTTATAATCACTACCAGCCACAAACAAAGCTTCTGGAATAAATCCACAGTAAGCAGGATTGGCATATTAAAGGATCAGTTTTTGACATGGTTGTTTTCAAATAGTAGGAAGGATGATATTCTCTGGAGGAATTTTTATTATCTAATTAAATATTTCTTTAGTAGAATAATGTCAGATGAACTCATTAGCTGAACATCCTGATTAGCCATGTTCCCCTAAATATTCCATGACCAGAAGAAGAGCTGTACAACTCTGATTTAATGCAGTAACAATGGTAACCAATTCTAGCTGCTTCTTTTATCACACTCCATCAAAGGAATACAAAGAAGTCCAAATTAAAATCAGTTCAGTAATAAAAAGAACATGTGCGTTTTCCAACTGTTCTAAAGCCTCTTCCTATCTTTAAGCAAAGTTCACTCAGTAATTATCTTATTTATGAAACTAAGAGAAGGATGTTTCTCTTATGAAATAAATGGCTTTGTGCTTTGAATGCGGAGGGCATCTCAAAACAGTCAAAAAGGAAGCAGTGTTGAATGTCATCAACTTATTTCCTCCCACCCACTGTTTTAAATCATTTGCTTGGTTCCAATGTATACTACACTTACATAAGTTGTTTATGAAGAGCCAAATTAATAGTCTTTGCAATTGTTTTCCTTGGAATTTGGAGAGCTGACAAATGAATTAGTAGAAAATGGCAATTCTACATGAATTAGCTTTTAAGTCTCCCTAAGAGGCTGATGCAGAACTTAATAAGAGACTTATTAGGAGAAGTAGGACAACTTAATTCAGATTGATTATAGACTTCGGTGAAGACAGCTGGGGTTCAAATGAAACTGAAAAAGAACTTATATGCACTTCAAAGTATGCTAAGCAGATGTCTGAAACAATTACTCTGTACTGCCTTTTCAGAAGTTTCAAAGGCAGGATGGGAATAGCATGGTAAACGAAGGCTCTGTTTGCCTAAATCGAGGTAGGGGCTTTAAAAACACACACAGCACTATCTAAAGTCAGATGCCTTCGGTAAGGAACGTGATTTGACATTGCTACCCTAAGTAACTTGCTTTTAACTTTATAAACAAAGCAGGAAATGAGAGCGAATACATGGGAACTAAGTAATAAGCTCTCCTGGCAACACTAACTTACACTTAATTTTATGTCAAACAAATAATTTGGTTAGGAAATTTAAGATGATTAATTCCTACTTTAGTTTCTAAGCTCTAGTAAGGCCAACAATGACCATTCTATTAAAAAATAAATACTATACTTTTGAAGCATATAAGTGAGAATTACTATAATATGCCTTCTTATAGATATATTCCCAGATATTAAAGGCCAAATCCTATGCTTTAAAACATCACAATTGTATGCTTTGAAAACTAGATAAAACCCTAGTTACTCCATAGGACAGGCACCAGTTCCATTTTTAACCCAGATTTATAAAGGATTATATCTTTTTTGTTTGTGTTTTCTTCTCCATCAAAGGCTTACATAGTACACATAGCATTCGTATAAAAACAATAACAAAAGCCTCCACAGAGCAATTCATTTGTAGCCAATAACAAGTAACAAAATATTACTAAGCTTTCCTTTTCCTACTACAGGTAGTACACCTTATTCATTGTGGAGATATGGATCCTTTATTCAGAGTGAGGAGAGCTTACATATTTTGAATCATTTTAAGGGCTGCTCTGTGATGGTTCTGCCTAACCATGCATCCCCTATCTCTGCAAGAAAGGATTATAAACTTTCTCTATAAAACTCATATATAAGAAAGGATTTAAGGTCAACTCATATAAATGACAAATATAACAAAATTGATAAAATAATAATAAAATATTAGAACCAGGGTTAAGATGAGAAAAACAGTAAGGGAAGACAGAGTTATGTGAACACGGCTGAAAGCTGCCAGCTTCCAAAAGTGAGTATGAAATCCTAATATGTTACATCACATTTCACATTACCTATCAGGAGGAAACATACTTGGTTTTCTCAACGTCAAATTCTGAGATAGCATTTCTTTGACAAATTTCTCAGATAAGCCAAGCCACAGGTAGTCTGAAGGGAAGCATGTGCCAGTTTTCTTCTTACATTTTTAGATGTGAATGTTGAACATTGTCAGTCAGGATGGCATGCATGGTGGCTTCATCGTCACAGCCCCTCTTCTACTATACACATCACTACATTAGTCTCAATTATAATTCCAAAAAGGTCTAATTAAAATATTCTGTTGTAAGAACTTTAAGGAAAAACTCACAGAGTCCCTGTCCTTGACTTTTCATAGTAAAAAAGGTCAGTTGAAAGTCTGATTAAAACACAACAGAAAAACGTAAAATGCATAACTACATAGATGTGACAAATTTGCATATCCCAAGATGTCAGCCTGGGAGAGCCTAACCATGGTGTGTGAAAAACTGTGTTTCAAGTCAACTGGCAAACTAAGGGCAGTGAAATGTTTCCGGCTCAAGAATGATGGAGCAATCTGTGTTAAGAAACCATGGTAGATTAGAACAAAGAGACAACTGGGGAAAACAACAACTCACATGAACTTTTTCACACAGGAATTGTTCTTAAGAACAAAAATGTCATATGTAGACTTTAGTTGCAAAAGTTGTTCTACTTTATTAAAACCTGCATATGTTCCACTTATAGATCTATGTAGAACACTTAGTGATTCCAGGAGTTATTCTCATTCCCCATTACTACAAGGAAAGTAAGGACATTTGTATAGTCACATAAGCATTGGTGTTATTTCCAGTAAAGTGAGAAATCATGATTCTGCCCTTAAAATATTTGATAAGCAGTATGAATCATGAATTTTAAAAATAAAGAGGCATTTAAAATTTAAATTTTATTCTAGTGGTTATTCCTATGAAGCTATATTTGGAAGGGTGAGATTCTCTTAGTGAGCTGAACAGTCAATATTAACATTATATTCCTTTCTCTTGATTTATTTTATGTACACTGTCCTAAAGATGATTACTAGTAATAAGGCCATATCCATAGTGTCCCAGGACTTAGTTGTTGTTTTATCCATTCTCCAAATCCAAAAGCAGCATTTGCTAATGAAATGATGTAATGCTAAATCCCACAGAAACACACATTCCATAGTTACTTAAATAACAACTTCTTTAACAAATGAGATCCGAATGGAGGTGGATATTATGAGACAGTCACTGAGGTGATGAAAACAAACTGAGATGGGTATATAAAATGTTCTTCTGGCTACCTGCCTAGCTATCTGTTTGGAGTTCCCTACAGCGTGGAGCCTCTGAGGGCTTAAATTGCTGAGTAGAAAAATGGGAATAGTGGTTTTCAGTACTCTTCTACTTCTTTTCAAAGTAAGTTTTAGTTAATAAAATTCACTCCTTATAAACTACCACCACCAAAGTTTCAGAGTTTCAAATCTGGTACCATTGAGATGCAACAGAAAAAAAGATGGGTTTTCATTTCCATTGCAAAATGAAGAGGAACTACTGAAGGGAAATAAATATATATGAATTCATATAATCTATAGTTTTAAGATATGCATAAAATATTTGTACAACACTGGTTTAGAAACCAAAATAATCACATCTATTATGACCAGTACACACATATTCTTTTTTTTTTTTTTTAATTTTGGTCGCACCCCACAGTATGTGGGATCTTAGGTCTCCGACCAGGGATGGAACCCGTTCCCCCTGCACTGGAAAGCAGAGTCTTAGCCACTGGACCACCGGGGAGGTCCCATAAGCTCTTTTTAAACAAGCATTTAATGTATATATGTTTTGTTATTATTGTTATATATTTGTTATTATTGGGATGAGGATGAGGAGTCTTACCAATTAGGGCGTGGGAAATGAAATTCGTCTTAGGATCAAGAACAGATGAGAGAGGGGAACTGAAAAGAAGACTGCAAATAGGGTTGGGTAAGGGCCAGTTGCTATTTGAGCTGTTCTGCTTTTAGTTAGTTTTTGTTATTAAGTCATGCTGTATACATTCTCCATCCATATTCATTATCCTACTAATGCTCCTGTGTGATAGATATGGCTCAGAATGAATCCTTTATGTCTGCTCTAAAGCCTAGACATTCAGCCACTTGATTTATTAACTAATTTACTTCCTTTGGGACATTCTTTTAAGTTGATTTGCCATTTGGGGGAAGCATTTTTAAAAATTTAGTTCCTATATTTTTGGATAAAATTCAGTATTTTTAATGCTGAATAGGTAATACATTTCAAAACATTAATTTTTATGTACACAGAAATGTTAACCATTGCTTTAAATATTAGACATGAGGTCAGAGAATGTTGGCGAAGATATTTTGGAAGTTATAGTCAAATTTTTAATCTCCTTTTAAATCTTCACCTACTATTATAATGAAGAGCTTTTCAATTCAACTTTAGACTGTAGGCTTCATGAGGACAAAGACCGAGTCTGTTTCATTTATAACTACATGTATAGCACATTTTACAGTAGCTCACAAACAACTGTTGAGAGAAGGAATAAAGAAGCTGAATTGGATCCTTGCTCTTAGGAACCTCACTTACTTTCTATGGAAGAAAAAAAATACATAAGTGACTTGCCACAATATATGTGAAGTTTAAGTGTGACAATTTAAGCATGTGTGGTGATCTATGAAAGCACTGAATTAAGGGCAGTTTCTTCTGCTTGGTGGGAGTTGGGGGTGGAAGACGGGGAAAACTCTAAGGACAGATGCCATCTGAGTTGGGCCTTGAGGGCTGAGTGGAAGTTCACCAGGCAGATAAGGTGGGCTGATCCAGGCAGAGAGAAGAACATATGCAAAGGCAGAGAGTTATGAAAAAAGGTGGCATATTGGTGTAAAGGGGGATGTGGTCAGTGTGTCCTGAATGGCCTAGAGGACAGAAGCAACAGTCAGAAATTTAAGCCAGGGATAGGAAGAAACAGGGCCACCTGCCCTCTGCATCCACTGGACTTCATCGTCAGGCAGGCAGCTTCCTGCAAAGAGTTTGGATTAGAGTTGGGAAAGAATGGAAATACAGAAATATCAATAAAGAAACTGTTCATTCATTCATTTCACTAACCAAATATTTAAAATGCAGTGTTTGTGATATGCCAGCTACACTGACTGGGGAATGGGATTTAAGGATGTATAATAAAACAACCTGACTAACAGATGCTGGGGACCAGAACAGGACATTGGTTGAAAAGAGGAGAGAAAATATAAAGGAGATATTCTGAGGTAAAATGAGCAATCAAGTGCAGTCAATGAAAATGTAGAAGGATTTAAGGACGGACCTCAAGTTTCTAGCCTGAGCAACTTGTTGGATTATGATCCATTAACTGAAATAGGAAACACAGAAGAAAGGGCAGGTAAAAAGGGATATCGGTAGGGGAATGGGTAAACAGGAGAACAAATGGACTTGCTTTCAGAATGGTTGCATTTCAATTCTAATGGCATATGGGTTAGCAGATCAGAAAAGAGATTCAGACTAGAAATTTAGATTTGTTACCATCCATGCCATTTCAAACTAGGGAGCATTTATACCATAAGAAGAGAACTGAGCTAAGGTTTTTATAGAATAAAAAGGGAACTGAGCTAAGGTTAGAAACTCAGGCATACCAACATCTGAAGGGGGGGGGTAGAGTTTCAGAACTGAGGAAAATAAAGGAAGGAGAAGAATGTGGATGAAACAGTGTCATGAAAGCCAAGGGAGAAGAGACCTTCCAGAATGAGGGGGCTGGTAAACACGCCAAATGCAGGTGAGGATTTCACTTCTTCTGCATTTGGATCTGGGAGGACTTTTGTTAGTTTTGACACTAGATAAATAGACAAAATATGTTTCAGGTTGCTGGTTTTCAAAATGATACTCCTAAATATGTATATTTTTTCTTTATAAATACATTTATCATCTTTGTGCCATAAGGGAATTTAATTTTGGTCTCATGGACAGTATTCCAAATATAGAGTGATATTTCCTAATATCTGCAGTGGACTAATCCAACTCAAAATTGTATTATATACCATTGCCTTCTCAGGGAAGGGCAGCATTACTGGTCTCAGCTCACAGAACCAGAACTCACCCAAGTCATATAATTCAGTTAGCAAAAAGGCCAAAACCTAGACTCCTGGCTCTTGATTAAATGTTGTATTTTTCCCTACTGTGATACTAAGAACCACAAATACACACACGCATACACATGTAAATCAGACAATTTTAGTACACTTAGGTTAATTCCCTGATAGCAAAATCAAAATGATTTTTTTGCCCTGTAACTTCTTAATATTTCATTTTATATTACTGAAGACAGACATGATTAGATCACTATCTTCTCTTAGAGAAAATACCATGTGCCAGAAGACTTTGAATTTGTGAAAGATTTCGAATGCTTAAGGGTCCTATTTTTAACTTTGTGAGAAGAAAATACTGCAGATGAGTTCAGATTAGAACCTGTTCTGAATCTCTCAAAGGGCCCTGAAGCCAAGCAGTAGACGGTACCTTGACTTTCTCGAGGTGATCTTGGAGGGAGTCAATGAGGAGATCGCCCACGGGCTGCCATGATCCCTTGATCACTTCAGCTTGGCGCAGTTTGAGGTCCAGCTCATCCGTGGCCTCCTGAAGTTCCTGGAGTCTTTCGAGGGCCTCATCTATTTTTCTCTGCCAGTCAGCTGAGTGCAGGTTCAATTTTTCCCACTCAGTGTTGACCTCCTCAGCCTGCTTTCGTAGGAGGCGTGTGACATTCTGGGCTTTCTCCTCAGGAGGCAGCTCTAAATTGGTAATACAACAAGGTTTTAGGCCACATTCATTTTCGTGTTAAAAAAAAAAAACATTGTTGAAAAGGTCATACTGGAAAAAAGAAAGAGTACACTTTAACAAGAGGCCAACCTACTGATTAATGGCTCTTTTATACTTTGGCATACATTTTGATATAGTTTAGCACATCTGAAGTCGTGTCTTCCTGAGTGAATCTGTTCTACTTTATATCAATCAGATAATCCAAGATTCATTTAAGCTACTGAGTAGAAAAATGTTAGGATGCACACCACAAGCTCTAATTTACTTCAGGCAGGCTCTTAAATTGAAAATTAGCTTGTAGTCTTCGTGACAATAAACTTCCTCCTCACAGATTATCTCTTTTGTTTATTATTTTCTAAATGTTTCAATAATTGATCGCTAATCTCTTTTAATGTTTATTTATGAATGTGCAAACAGATTTATGCATGCTGCTTTATGACTCCTTTTTCTTTTTCAACATCAAGGTTTAATTTGAATTGATTCTATTTAACCTAGAAAATATGAGAGCTATCCAGACACTGCCAGCAAAAATGGATGGGTCATTCTGTCACCACTGATCCTTCTATCAATATGTTATTACAGTTCCACATTCAATTACCTCTGGGCTCCTGGTAGAGTTTCTCTAGTCCTTCCAAAGGCTGCTCTGTCAGAAATATTCGTACAGTCTCAAGAGTACTCATGATTACAGGTTCTTTCGTTTTCAATTCCCTCCTGAAGGCCTGTGAAATGAGATGAAAAGAAATGCTTATGTGGCTTGTGGCATTCTTCTCAAAATTAATCCTGGGTACTCAGAACTTGGTTATAAAATTCCCAGGTCAATTTCTATCTCCTTTATTTATAAACTGATAGTCATAAAATGATAAAGAAGGCTCGACAGATCTTTCTTTTAATCAGGAAAACACTGTGTTTGTAAAATTATTCTGGAGAGGATAGGGGAGCTTTCAAGATATGTTAACGTCCTTTGATTAAGATAAGAGTGATTTATTTATATAACTTGACTACCAAGCTTGAAATCTGGAGCTAAAGTTGTAAGATATATATTGCAAGACCCTAGCAGGGGGCTTCCCTGGTGGCACAGTGGTTAAGAATCCGCCTGCCAATGCAGGGGACACGGGTTCGAGCCCTGGTCTGGGAAGATCCCACATGCCGCGGAGCAACTGGGCCCGTGAGCCACAACTACTGAGCCTGCGCTCTAGAGCCCGCGAGCCACAACTACTGAGCCCATGTGCCACAACTACTGAAGCCCACGTGACTAGAGCCCATGCTCCGCAACAAGAGAAGCCACCACAATGAGAAGCCCGCGCACCGCAACGAAGAGTAGCCCCCGCTCGCCACAACTAGAGAAAGCCCGCACACAGCAATGAAGACCAAAAAACAAAAAACAAAAAACCCTAGCAGGGCTAATGAAACTTACACACACCCAAAAGAACAGATATCAAGACCATAATGGGAAGCCTAAAGGGCCACTTGGAAAAACTTAGGTTGTACTGAAGTATACAACCGATCTAATTCATAATCACCAGTTAATTCTGTCGAAATGTCTGACAACGAACATAATGATGTGTTAATAGTAAACTGATAAAAACTAACAATGAATAAACTAATAAAAAACTAAGTAAAAACTCAACGCTTTTGAAAAATACCCATTACATTTTCCATTGTGACTTCTTTGAAAACAAGAGAAACGTTTTGAGGTATACTGAAGGTAGAAATTGTGGGAACAAGTTTCTATAAAAGAGTGAGCCTAGGGCTTCCCCGGTGGCGCAGTGGTTGAGAATCTGCCTGTCAATGCAGGGGACACGGGTTCGAGCCCTGGTCTGGGAAGATCCCACATGCCGCGGAGCAACTAGGCCCGTGAGCCATAACTACTGAGCCTGCGCGTCTGGAGCCTGTGCTCCGCAACAAGAGAGGCCGCGATAGTGAGAGGCCCACGCACCGCGATGAAGAGTGGCCCCCGCTTGCCACAACTAGAGAAAGCCCTCTCACAGAAACGAAGACCCAACACAGCCAAAAATAAATAATAAATAAACAAATTAATTAAAAAAAAGTGAGCCTAGAACAGGTGTTTTGAGGTCATCTAAATTAGTTATCAATTTTAATCTCTAATCTGTAATCTTCTTTGATACAGGGGATTAAAAAAAAAGCAAAATGCACACTTTCTGCCTTCAAGAAGTTTCTGAACCAAAAGGAGGGAGAAAACTAACACACTAGAAACAAAGAAAACAATAAAGTTCATATATAACCAAGTGCTAAGGGTTGTGAGACATCCTGAGAGGCTAGGATAAATTAACAGATATTCTGAAACCACTGAAGATAGTTATTAACCCAGATGCGGCAATCCCAGAAGGGAAGATGTTAATTAAAGTATTAAATATCACATAAATGCTAAAAGACCAGTGTAAAAACAACAGTAATAATAATTGCCCTGATCTAGGGCTTAATTATTCATATCTTTTTTCAATTCTATCCTATTTTTAGTAATGTTGCCTATTGAATTTAAACCGTGCTCTGTTACTGGGAGAAAACTTAGCAGTATCTCCTTTAAACTTCAGATGTATCATGTTACAGGAGTGCTCTAGAAGTGGAACGTATGACACATTTATAAATAAAATCCTAATGGTGTTCACCATTCAAAGGAATCCTGAGTCTGATACTTGGCAAAATGATTCACCTTCCAAGTTATTTATAGTTTAGTAGAGAGAGGCAAGGTTTTTGAGCCAAAATAATGAAATTCGTTAAGTGGAATATTAGGATTCAGCCTGTGGATAGGGATGTAATTTCTGTATAGTAGGATATTCTTGCACCCTTGAAATCATACAGAGTAGGTGGGTTATCTACTTTGCTTACATGTAAAGCTGATTTTCCCTCTAATATTTCATTTGCAATCTCTGTGTTTGTGTGCGTGCGTGTGCACTCACACACACGTGAATGTATGTGTATATGTGTATACATTTCTTGTATTCCTGTAGTTTTTTCAAACATCTAATTTTTCTAGCTTCAGGAAAATTATTATTTTACTTTGTCTCTCCATTTGGACTTGACAATAGGAAGCTGATACTGATATTACTAATTATAAAAATAATAATGGCTCCCTTTATTGAACTACTATGTGTCAGTGGTTATACTAAAGACCAGAAATACAAAGTTGAATGCAAAACAGCCCTTCCTGTGTAGGAACTTATAGTAAATAGTGGAAGAGTCGAACATGTAAATAATTTCAACACAATGTGGAAAGTGCTATAGGCTTGCACAATATGGGAAAGGAAATTGGGAAAGGCTTCTTGGAGAAGATAGTATTCAGGAAGAATTCTAAAGCATGAACATGATGAGTTAGCCAGGGAAAAGCAGGTTAGAGGAAGAAGAAAGAAGACGAAAATGCAGGTGCGAAGACAGAAGGCTACTTCAGTGCGGCATGTGCAGTTATCTCAAGTAGGCCGGTGTTTCTAGAAGATAAAGTACAAGGAGAAGACATGTCCAGAGATGAAGCAGGGTACTGTTCTTATCTTAAACTATATTAGACCTTTAAGTCAGGATTTGAACCTCACCCTATGACCATATACGCCCTGCTAAGAAGTCTAGGTGTTGTCTCATAGGTAATCAGGAGCCTTTGAAGGGATTTAAGCAGGGGAGTGGCATGGGCATGTGTGCATTTCAAATAGATTTCTCTGACATTAGTACAGAGTATGTATTTGAGAAGGACAGAAATGGAATCAGAGAAAACGGAGGCAATTGCAAGAATTCAGTGAAAGATTATGAGGATCTGAACCAGGGCAATGGTACCAGGGCAAAAAAAGAGACAGACAGAGTAAGGAAATGTTTAGAGAGTAGAGATGTGGGAATTTGGTAACCGAATAGATGCTGGAGAAGAGAAGGGGAGGAGCAAGGATGACTCCTAGTTTCTAGCTTGAGTAAAGGAGTGAACGCTGGGTGCAATTAAACTAAATGTGAGGAAATAAACTCTCCTGGATTTCTCAGTACACCTATAAAAAGTTCTAGCCTCGTGAACACCTTCCCATACCATGGGAATTAGATCTGTAGTCATCTGTCTAGTTAATTTCTCTGATCCAGAGGGCCAAATGGTTATAGCCCGGAGTAGTTTCCTAGGTTAAGCTCCAAGTTGTCAGAAAGACTGGAGTAGCTATCTCTGTAGGTATTTACATTTCGAAAATATAAAGCCAAGACCTTGGAGACATTTCTAGGTTGTAAAACCTGAGATGCATGGGGCTAGCTGGCTCCTAGAGAAGTTGGAGTTGGGACTCAGGCCCATCACGTTTCCAAGGAGACCCTTTCAGGGGGGGAGAAGAGGACAATTGCCTACTTCTCCTTTATAAGCAGAGAAAAATCATTTTTCCCTGGTTACTTTCCTATGGAGCACGCACCCAGCCACTCATGTAAGAAAATTTTCATCAGATCTCACCATGTCTCCTTAGGGGTAAGGCTTGAACAGAGGGTGGAAGGTAGTGATGATATTTACTGTAAAGTAATTCAAGGAGATCTGTCTCTGATCCAGAACATCTCATGTGCACGTTCAGCATAAAATTAATAAAGATGAATATTAAAATCCCAGACTCCTATGAGGGGGGTCTGTATGGGGAACAGAGTAAGAGGATGTGATATGCTCAGCTCGGAGACGTAACATTCTTTCCAGCAGGAAACAAGTTTCGAATCCAATGTTTAGGGAGAAGAAATGAGATGTAGGAGTCATTCTCTCACCAAGCTAATATCCACTGAGTGCCTACGATTATGCATACAGGCAAGGATTAAAATTACATAAGTAGATGAGATTGCTCAGTGGAGTGAGAGGAAAAGAAAATTCTGGAGAACACAGATAAAAATGTAATGAGCAGATAGAGGAACTGGATCCAATGAAAGGCCGAAAAGGACTGGATAGGTGTAAAGACTGGGGGAAGTAAGGAGTGTAAAACTACTGAAGAGAGAGTGAGAGTTTGAGAGGAATAAAGTGACCAAGAGTGTCCAATCATGACACAGAAGTAAAGCAAGATCAGCACTGAGAAGTGTTCATCAGACTCGGTGAGAGCAATTTCAGTGGAGGGCAGTAGCCTTGGAAATAGGTTTAGTTGAGGAGTAAGTGGGAGAAGGAGGAGGCATTTCAAGTGACAACTATTGGTGGAGTATCTTTTTTTCTGAGAGGGAAAAGAGGAGGACAGGACAGAGAGGGTCGCAAGGCAAAGAGAGATACATTCTTTTTAGGATAGGAATGGTTTGAACACAGACTGAAAGATGGATAACCAACCATCCTTGTTTGCCAGGTACTAAGGACACGGAACTTTCAATGCTGAAACCAGGACAGCATCAGGCAAACCAGGACAGTTGGTCACCATAGCAGAAAAGAATATATTAAAGACCTCGGGGGAAAGTGGAGATAATTATTGGAGCAAAGTCTGTCAAATAAGGAAATGGATCTTAAAGGTCCCATCAAACTGAAAAAGTTCAAGACACTGTTTGATGATGCAATTCCATTGTTAAAACCAAACAGCAAATAATTCAAGGCTAAGGACCACCCATCCATTGTGAGAGACCACTTGTTTGCCCCTCGAGTTGTTGCCAAGGGCTTAGCTCCACCACAGCTGCACAGTTCATTTCTTAAATATGAGTCACTGAGGATTAAGATGAATCTAAAGAAAAGACAAAGGAAGTTCTGTCGTTACAAAGACATAAGCACCATTATTTTCACATCGTTGCCAGAAATTAAGAAAAGAAAGTAGATGGAAGACAGGGTTAAGTGACTGTATCTTCAGAATTTAAGATTTAGACTAAACACACACATAAAACAACTGTAAAAACCCCAGAAAAAAGGGAGAAAAAAACTATAAGTAGGAATGTCATGTTAAACATGGTTATATGAAAGGTCCTCTTCCATTTATTCATGTAACAAATTTTGAGCACCTACTATGTACCAGACTCTGTTGTAGGCAATGGATATCATTGGTCCTTGTAGCATGGAGTTTAAAAGAGAGAGGCTTATGTAGTAAAAATAATAACAACAAGACAACAAAAAACCCCATGAAGATGTTGCATTAAAATAATGAAAAATAGATTTTTCAATATCTGATCAACTTACCATAGACTGCATGTTACAACAGTTCACCACGTTTTAAAAGTAAGGAAAATGGGGCTTCCCTGGTGGCACAGTGGTTGAGAATCTGCCTGCTAATGCAGGGGACACAGGTTCGAGCCCTGGTCTGGGAGGATCCCACATGCCACAGAGCAACTAGGCCCGTGAGCCACAACTACTGAGCCTGCGCGTCTGGAGCCTGTGCTCCGCAACAAGAGAGGCCGCGATAGTGAGAGGCCCGCGCACCGCAATGAAGAGTGGCCCCCGCTTGCCACAACTAGAGAAAGCCCTCGCACAGAAACGAAGACCCAACACAGCCAAAAATAAAATAAATAAATAAATTTTAAAAAAAAAGTAAGGAAATGGAGCCATTTTTAAACAACGACAACATTTCAACGTCAAGAGCCTTAACCCTTTGATAAGTGACTTGTTTCTCAAAAAAAAGTCTATTTGAATGACACTGGGGAAAATACATACTCATATACAATACTGATTTTTGTCTCATAGATTATAATTAATATTTTAAGTCAGATAAGTTGGTTCATTCATGTGCTGATGTGAAAAAGCTATCAGATATAAAGCCCTTCTCCCATACACATACAGAGTGCATCTTTACCCTATTTAGATGTCAATATTCAAATGTTAAGATATTTCCTTCTTGAATCTTTTCAACAGATGAAGTTATTTTCTTTAAAACCCATCTTTTCCCCCATACCTTCTTTTTTCCCTTTTTAAGATAGCCAGGCCCAAGGCTCTGAAATAGTGATGTGGAAGAATCAGAAGCAACTACTAAAGACGTAGAGTACCTCTGTGAAAAGAAAATAATATTCTATCTCACAAATGAGAAAAAGTTAGGCATGCTAAACTGATAATTTTCCTTCAGCTCCTTAAGGTGCACAAAATTAACTTATTTGAATCGTGCACTACAAAATTACAGTAGCAGCAAATCCCAAGGTAAATCCATTTTATTGTGAAGGTTAAATTGTCTGATGGATAGTATTTATACATCACAAACACTAACCAACTGGGTGACTTGACTGCTTGCTGATTAATTCATTCATTCACAAATATTTATTTTGAATCTATTATGTATAAGGTAGTGCAGATGTAGGGACCTAATCTTTGTCCTTAAGGAGTCAACAGTTTGGCTGAGTAGGTATGTTTGTATAAAAGCATATTTTTATTCAATTAATGTTTTACCAATGCAAAGTAAAGTACAGACAAGTTAGGATTTACCTAAGGCCATCAGTTCGTTAGTCACTTAGAATCCAAACCCTGAAATTCTTAAGCCAGGCTGAAACTGAGTAAGAGCAAAAAAATTAAAGTTTCCTGAATTACAAAAAATGTGGAAGACACATAAGTGGAAAATCCTAATGACCATGAAGCAAATGAGAAACTTAAAAAACCTGAAAGTCACAGAGAAGAACCAAGTCACTGATGATTCATTTTAAGCCAGGCTGAAAGTGAGTAAGAACAAAAAAATAAAAGTTCTCTGAATTACAAAAAATTTGGAAGCCACAAAGGTGGAAAATCCTAATGGCTATGAAGCAAATCAGAAATAAAAAACCTGAAAGCGATAAAGAACCAAGTCATTGATTATTCTTTTTTTTTTTCTGTCTGTCCTACTTGTGGAAAAAAGAATTAGGGCGAATATTACCACAAATACCTAATAATACATAAAGAGTAGCTCAGAACCATGTATAGAGGGGATGAAGGGTGAGATACTGATTTGCTTGAGATACCTCAGAGAAGAGAGGGGCAGGAAGAGAAGTCTGGGCACAGGTACAGACATTACAGAGAGACAAGCTATGTTGCTTTCACCTAGAGACAGTGGTCCTATAACTAAGGATGTAAGTAAAAGCCCTTGCGTTTCAAAACAGATCTCTTTCAACCGTGTACAGTGTATAGTTTTCCCGGAGCTGAATTTTACCTATATTCCCACTGAAGTGGCAAGTCTGTATTTGTGTCATTTGGACCAGAAATCTGAAGGAATGACTATACGTTATCTCCACATCTGTTAGCAGAACTTTACAGAACCATCCTGAGAGGCAGACGGAAATGGTGAAAAGAGCACTGTCCTGAGCAGCAGGACACCAAAAGTTCAAGTCTGGGCTGGGCCAAAACTTGGTTGCGTGATCTAGGACAAGTCATAAAATCTCTCTGAGCCTTCCCATCCTCATTTGTAAAATGTAGAGGTTTGCTAAGTACCTTACCTAAGTTCTAACATCCAGTTCTAAAATTCCATAATCAACACGTTTAGATCATTAATTGGCCACAGGCCTGTTACATGGTGGCAGTTTGAGATAGTCTTTCATTACTAATATTAAGAATTATAGCCACAGCTTGGCACATAGTAGATAATCAATAAATACTGTTGAATAAATAACAGAACGCCCAGGTAGAAAACCAGAGTGTGTTATATGGAGGCCAGCTGGATTTAGATGCAGTCGGTGCTCGAGGGTGAAAGCCTGGTTTCGTGAATTAAGAGAGAAAAAAAAATGAATGCTGTCAGTTGGGAAAAACTGAGAGATCTTTTTCTGGGTCTACTCTTATGTTCCAGATCCAAAGCTGAGAGTAATCTTTGAGTCACTAGGTGGATTTTCCTCAAGAGGAGGCCCTATTAACCCTGCCTTCTTAATCCTAGTGATTTCCCCTCTAGAGGAGATGTTCACGTCCATACTTTCGGAAGTTCCATTATTTGAACTGCTGGTTGGGCTTTCCCTCTAGCCTGCATTAGCTAGGAGACGAGAGAACAGACAGACTCTAAATTGGAAAATTGGGACTGACACATACGCACTACTATATATACAATAGATAACTAATAAGAATCTACTGTACAGCACAGGGCACAGGGAACTCTACTCAATACTCTGTAATGACCTATATGGAAAAAGAATCTAAAAAAGAGTGGATACACGTATATGTATAACTGATTCACTTTGCTGTACAGCAGAAAGTAACACAACATTGTAAATCAATTACACCCCCAATAAAAATTTTTTAAAAAGAAAGAAAAAAAATAAAGTGATCCAACGGCGGTTAAAGTGATCTCAACAAATCATTACTGAGTGCGCATAGGACAAGGACGGTAACACAGTCATTTCCACAAATTGATCAGTATTTTAGTTTTGTCATCCTATATTATCATTCTAGTTTCCATATTATTTCTACCTTATCTGCATGCCTCCTATATTGTTTTTACTTCTGATAAGAACGTTGCTGAAATCATTCTCTCACCATAATGACCTTCCTCATTTTAAGAGCCACCATATTTATTGAGTCTCAAGCACGTCAGAAATATTTTAATGACTAACTGCTGATTTAGGGACAATCATTGCTCAATTAATTTGAAACCAAGATCATGGAAAAAGGCAAGGTCCAAATGTGGTTAACTGGAGTACCAGAAATTTTGCCTCTAAGAATCTAAGACAAATTCATAGGGATTTTAGGAAGAAGGACATTTGCCAGAAGTGGCAACAAAAAACCCCAGAAAGACAAAGGGTTCACTTGATATTCATTTGACATAGTTGGTATTAGAGAGGTATGAAAATGGGACACATGGGCTATAAAGAAAAGGTCATAATCATCTTTATTTTTTTATTGTGCTAAGAACACTTAACATGAGATCTACCCACTTAACAAAGTTTTAAGTGCATGATACAATACTGTTACCTACAGGCACAGGATTGCACAGTAGACCTTGCGAATTTACTCGTTTTGCATAACTGAAAGTTTATACTTGTTGAACAACTCCACATTTCCCCCTCTCCCCAGGCCCTCGCAACCACCTCTCTACTCTCTGCTTCTATGAGTTTGACTACATCATCATCTTTAGACAAGATGAAAAAAGTTTATCTTATTTTCACTCTACTTCTAAAGAAAAGTGAAGATAAGGGATTACGGTATCAGACACATCTAGCCATTGTTTCAGGTACATCTAAGCATTGTTTCAGATAGTCAACAACATGAACAACAATATTAATTTATAAGTGAGATTAAATCAATTCGAAGCAAGTTTGAAAAAGTAAATGGACATATTTCAAGCCTGAAATTATTTTTTAAAATATCTAATTTTACTCAATGAAAAAACATTTTGGAGTGTCCAGGGGGGAAATATGTTTAACAAGCTCCTGTTGAGATTTGTCTTTTGGAAGTCTTTCAAACAAAACGTTGTGTTCTCTGAGATCAAGGGCACGGGCTAGCAGAGAGTCCAGCCTGCTTGCAGATCTGTGGTACTGGGGAGGAATAGTTAGTGCCCACGCAGCATCGTGCACAGCTGTTTGACTCTTAATCCTAAGGTTGAGCTGCTTCCAACAACCACTGGGGAAGTCACTTCCTACAGACCATAACGTTGTTAAACTCTGAGCTCACCCTGAAAAATCACTAGTGAAAATTCAATCTGCTCCTAGGGTCATTTAGAGAATTAGGTATTAGGTCGTTGAGCCTAAACCCTAAATTTTGGAAATTCTTTCTGAAGCAATAGTGCAGATAAATGGATTATCAGGAAATCCTGTGAAAAATTAATTAATATCCATTCTCAAGAGGCTCGGCCAAAATTTGAGATTGTCAAGTGTAAGTGGTGAATAATTTCTGAATCACGCCATTTGTTTCTGTCTAACACAATCCAGAAATGGAACTCCTGTTTCTCTCCACATACACACCCTCATCCATGATCATTTTGAAGTCTTTCCTGTTTCCATAAATGGCATCATCATTTCCCCATTTGTTCAAACCACAGACTTCAGAGTCATCCCTGACTCTTTGCTTTCTCTCATATTCCATACCCCATCAATCTTAAGTTCTATCAGCTCTACCTTCAAACTTTATCTTGGGTCATATAATTTTTCATCATATCTATCATTTCCATTCCAGTCCAAGCCATCGTTATCTCCTTCCCAAATGACTTCAACACCCTCCTAACTTTCTCCCTGCTTTCAGTCTTGCTCCTCCTATCATCATTTCTTCACACAGCAGCCAGAGTCCATTTCTAAACACATCAATCAGATCACATCATTCCTGTCTGTGGTTCTCCAGTGATGTCTCAATACACACAGAATAAAATCCACCTCCAAACTATGGCAGAAAAGACCACATTATCTGGTCTTTGCCTCTCTCAACAACCTACCACTAGCCCATCCTGCTATTCCTTGGACACCCCAAACCTGTTCTTACATCTCGGCCTTTGCATTTGCTGCTCCTTCTGCCTAGAATATGCTTCACTCAAGGTCTTTGCTTGGCTCACTCACGCACACAGCCCTTTGCTTAACTATAATCTCTTTAGGTAGGCCACTACCTCTCAGTCTTTCTCTATCCTTATTTTGTTCACTTTCTCTTCATAGAAACTGACCTGACATGATTTTATTTTATTGTTTTTAGTTCTTTTTTTTTTTTTTTTGGCCATGCGGCGCAGCTTGTGGGATCTTAGTTCCCCAACCAGGGATCGAACCCGGGGCCGCGGCAGTGAGAGCACAGAGTCCTAACCACTGGACCACCAGGGAATTCCCCTGACGTGATTTTATATATTAATGTATTGGCTTACTGTGTGTTTCCCTCATTAAAATTTGAAGGTCTGTGGGGGGCAGAGTCTCGTTTTCTTCACTACTGTACCCTCAGCCCCTGGCATAGAGTAGGCGCTCAATAAATAATTACTGAAAGACTCAATGAATTCTAGGAGTCTGAGTTATGGTACAGTTTTTCCTAGAATAATTTTTTTGGGGAAATGGAAGAACAGATAAAAAGATCAGGGGTTCATCTGTAATTAAACAAATGTGTGTCAAAGTGCTTTGTAAAGGCAAAGTACTACACAAATATTATTTTAAGAGTATCTGTCAAGATATCAAAAATATTTTGACATGGTTATAAAGAGGACTGTGGTAGAGAAGTCAGTTTGTAAACTATACATAGTTTATCTTATTATAGTCATTAAACAAAAGTAGCAAATCCTAGATGACTCTGTTCTCAAGTTTTGATGATATAGCTAGTTTTCAGAAGACTTCCTCAAATGGCTAGAAATGTAGCTCTAAAAATAATTTAAAATCTTTTCTATTCAGCATTTCTAAATATGACTGCATAAAATTCCAAACTTATATGAAAGTAGCTTACTCCATTAGTGATGAAGAATCGATCACAAAGATGTCGATTTCCTCCAACCTAGTCACGCAGACATCTTAGAGGTAGGTAACGAACAGTGAACTTTGCAAGGGAACCAAACTTGTTTAGAAACTCCAAGAGGCTAGGTCAATGAATGTTGGAATGAATCACTGTATCACAAGCTTTTTTTGTCATTGTTTTTCAGAGGTGATAGGGAACAATGCATTTATTTGGTAACACAGAGCTGACTTGAATCTTAACCTTCACAAATGGCACCTAAAGACATTTTCTATTTCTGTGGAAATAGAAGGATTCCCTTGATGAGGGAACTCATCAAGCTAACACACATGTACCCAAAGGAAGCAGGCCAGCATTGGTAACAGCATTAGCTTAAATAAATGTATAATCTACAACGTGATTTCAGGGTAATTTTATTGAATTTCTGAACCTCTCCCTCACTTCGTGGTGACTTCTGAGGAGACTGAACATGCATAATATATGACCTGACAAATGAATAAGTAAACTATTTTATTCAAGCCTTTTCATTTGTCAACAGGATCCACACAATTATGGCTTTCTGTCTACTGTTTTAATAATGTATGTATTGATTACTTCCATCTAAATCTTAACCAGAAAATCTCAGGAAGCTTTGAAGGTGTCCTTAATGGTCTCTAGGGAAGGAATTACAGAGAGTTTCAAATTGAAAGATGAAAACCGAATGACAAACAATTTCATTAGTAAAAATGCAAACAAAAAGTCATTACCTACAGTGTTCTTATAATCAAGACCTAATTTCCATTTAAATTTGGGGTGGGATGAAGAGAATTAAATAAACTCATGGTTTATTGCAGTTCTCCTTAGAAATTCCCCACTATGATTTGCTCCTTTAAAACTCTCTCTAAGTTAATCACAGGAGTAGACAAGTAATAAATATCACTTTAGTGACTGCTCAAGTAAAACAAAGGAAGTCAGTTTTAAAAATATATCTGGACCAGAATAATACACACTTCATTGAAAACGAGTCCGTCTAGTGAGGCAAGTAACGAGGAACCGTAAAAGCCAGGATAATGTATTCAAAAGATATAAAAATTGGTCAGTTTATATTTGCTAAGGCACATTTGAGCTTTAATTATTTAGAACACTTCACCACATATGGAACATTATTTTATTAATTAGTCCTCAGAGCCATTCCAGTTGCAGTCGTTATGGTGCCCAGCTGGTTTGGGGAACACAGATCCACTCCCATGGGTGTAAAAAACTGCTTTGGGGAGTGAGACTGCAGTCCCCAACTACCTGTGTGGACTGTCTTATAACTTTACCTACAGCAGAGTAACTGAGATTGACTGTATATTTTTGCTTCAAGAGTACAAGACATATGATATTTTGCTATAAAACTTTATCATTAATCTGCAATGATATACTAAGAAAATATAAATGACCTGTTTTACAAGCATTCTGATTTATAGAAAAAAAGTGAAAAATATTTAATTAGTATTTACACTTTTGACATTTTAATGGGATTTGTATTCCCATAAAAAGCAACAACATTAATAATTTACAATAGATAGTAAGCAGGTGATTTTTAAAAAGTGACACACCAAATACATGGGGAGCAAGGGTACAATAAAAAGTGAGCCATCTTGATACCAAATATTTTATATAAACAGTCTTTGGAGCAAGAGACCCATAAAGAGCAAGACAGTTTATAACCCTGGAAACATGGTAAAGTAAAACAAAAGTCTACAAATACAAACTCTGTTCAAGACTAGATCACGACAGAGTTTTGTAATGATTGTGCTTCCTTTACCTCTTCCTAATTGGATTCAGAAGATCTGATAGAGAGACCCAATTTCAGGGGTTTTCCTTTGTTCTTTTTGTCCACAGGCAATGAGAGCATCACTAACTAGACAGCAACTCCACTACAACTACAAAGGGGCTACTGCAAAAATGTGACAAAACTGAGTAAACAGGGTGCAAAATTGTTCTCTCATCAGCACTTAGGAGTGATGATGTCCTTTGAGGGAGTGTTTTGTGACAAGGCTTTTTCTTAAGGATACAAAGAGAATTTCATGGAAACACTGGACCAGACCACAAGTAAAAACAGTGGGCATCACAGTAGCTTTACACACTATGAAAGATGCTTACTTAGGAGTAAAGAGAAAAAAAGCTGCAAGTGAGGATGGAACATCACCCTTTATTCTTTCTTTCCCTGCCCTGGATCACAGTAGACTAGAGAGGAAGGAACAAAAGATTAGTTCACTGGTTGTTTTCCTCCCTTCCTGCCTCCTTATCTTCTTTCCTTAATTCCTATGTTCCTTTATCTGTTCATTGTCTATCATGTACTAGACACTTTATAAGGTGCTAGGTATAAAAATGACAACCCTCTTCCCAAAAGCAAGCTTCTTGGAGCCCAAGGTTTAGTGAAGGTGGTTGACATTAGTCAAAAAGTCACACATATTCATGATGACAAAGAACATTACATTATAGAAGGAAAAGTACTGTGTTATGAAGGCATATAAAAGGAGATGTGGTCAAATGTGGGCATCAGAGAAAAGCTTGCTTGATTCCTGAGCCAAGATGTAAAGGATTATTAGACATGAGCCAGGAAATTATGAAGGGGGAGGTTTGGGTAGAAAGGGTTTCAGACAGAGGATCGACATGTTCAAAGCCCCACCAGAGAGGAACACAGAGAACTGGAAACAAGCAAAAGAAGGCAGTACAGCTAGCATCAAGACAGCAAGAGGAAGGGCAGTGAGAAAAGACTGGGGCCAGACCAGCCAGATGGGACTTTGGGGTCCTTGCTGAGGATTTTTGGTCTTTCCCCAAGGGCACTGAAAAGCCACTGAAGAGTGTTAAGATGAGGAATGACATAATTCAATTTATATTTTTACACAGATTACTCTGACTGAAATGTTGATTGCATTGTAGGGTGATAAGAGTAGATACAGAAAAGTGAGGAGAAAAGGTCTCTTGTAACAGTGGCAATGACTACAGTAGACAGAGTCAAGAAAGGTAAACTGACCCAGTGATGTGTTAGCGTTGGAAGGCTGGAGGTTGGTCATCCTGAAAAGGTACTATGTCAGTCTGCGCTGGTGTTGTTTGGATAGGAGAAACTCTTTAGTTAGATCCTCCAATCATTAGGGTTTTGTAGATTACAGCAACAAAAAGATAAAGAAGCAAAGGATTTTGGGGTATTGAAAAAGTTATTAAAATGCTTGATGATTGAACCTAAGTTGGACTTGGAGGGAGATAAAGGTAGAGGATCAGTGGAACTAATGTATAGAACAAAGAGTTATCAATGGGCTGGAGATCCTGATATGTCAAAGAAAGGGAGTAAGTGGGTATCTGAATAAGTAGAGTAGCCAAGTGGGGATTAATTCTCTTCAATATGGTGCATGTTACCCATAACTCTAGCATCACATCTCTCCAAAGCATATTACCGGTCATGAGATTCATGAGTAAGAGGACCGAGAACGGTATGTGCTAACATTTTATCGCTGTTAGCAGGCAACCAAAGCCAATAATCAGGGAGAGTGAGGCTGTATTTATAACAAAATGGTGGCTAGAAGGACTGTGGAAAAACTACGTAGACCAAATTCCTCATCTTATACCTGAAGAACAAAGTAGCAATAACCATCCGACTTATAGATGAATAGGGCTAGAATCTCAGTCTCCTGAATCCTAGTGCACTTGTCCAATGATTCATCTTCTTTGATTTCTGGAACTAGAATAAAATTACACCTTTGGTAGAAATTGTCTCATTTCACCGTATCATGTAATGCATTCTATTTAAAATGCCCATCCTTCTCAGTGAATGCTCTTCTACATATATACCAGAGTGTTTTCACTCTTTATTCAAAGTTAGAACACTTTAAAAATTATAGCTATTATATCACACCCTACCACAAAAGCTACCTAAATATTCTGAATTATATGAAGGGGAATGGCTAAAGGAGAAACTGGCAGTTTCCCTGGCAATTTTTTATAGACTCTGGGGTCTTCCCTCATGTTCTCTTCCCTTTTTGTCATCTCCTATATCCTCTTCTCTGGAATAATATAAACCCTTGACCTTTCTTCAAGATGCCAGTTTTTGCTATGTCTCCACAGATATCTTTCCTTTAAGTGCTGACCATATAAAAGTGGCACCATTTTATCAAGCTTTTATTATTTGGTGGTAATTTACTTGGTTTTCTATTCCCTTGTGTTGTTCATGTACCTTTTATTCTCATTTCAAAAACACCTATCAGTATCTACCGTATGGCAGACACTTTGCTAGGTACTAGGGTCTTGGAGGGTCAGCAAGACCAAATCTCTGCCTTCCTCACTCTGAGTCTATTAGAGGAGACAAAAATATAATGAAAAACAAACAAAGGAAAGAAACAATTAGACAGCCTCTTCAATAAGTGGTGCTGGGAAAACTGGACAGCTACATGTAAAAGAATGAAATTAGAACAGTCCCTAACACCATACACAAAAATAAACTCAAAAAGGATTAAAGACCTAAATGTAAGGCCAGACACTATCAAACTCTTAGAAGAAAACAGGAAGAACACTCTTTGACATAAATCAAGCAAGATCCTTTCCTTTTTGACCCAGCTCCTAGAGAAATGGAAATAAAAACAAAAATAAACAAATGGGACCTAATGAAACTTAAAAGCTTTTGCACAGCAAAGGAAACCATAAACAAGATGAAAAGACAACCCTCAGAATGGGAGAAAATATTTGCAAATGAAGCAACTGACAAAGGATTAATCTCAAAAATTTACAAGCAGCTCATGCAGCTCAATATCAAAAAAACAAACAACCCAATCCAAAACTGGGCAGAAGACCTAAATAGACATTTTTCCAAAGAAGATATACAGATTGCCAACAAACACATGAAAGAATGCTCAACATCATTAATCATTAGAGAAATGCAAATCAAAACTACAATGAGATATCATCTTACACCGGTCAGAATGGCCATCATCAAAAAATCTACAAACAATAAATGCTGGAGAGGGTGTGGAGAAAAGGGAACCCTCTTGCACTGTTGGTGGGAATGTAAATTGATACAGCCACTATGGAGAACAGTATGGAGGTTCCTTAAAAAACTAAAAATAGAACTACCATACGACCCAGCAATCCCACTACTGGGCATATACCCTGAGAAAACCATAATTCAAAAAGAGTCATGTACCACAATGTTCATTGCAGCTCTATTTACAATAGCCAGGACATGGAAGCAACCTAAGTGTCCAGCGACAGATGAATGGATAAAGAAGATGTGGCACATATATACAATGGGATATTACTCAGCCATAAAAATAAATGAAATTGAGTTACTTGTAGTGAGGTGGATGGACCTAGAGTCAGTCATACAGAGTGAAGTAAGTCAGAAAGAGAAAAACAAATACCGTACACTAACACATAGATATGGAATCTAAAAAAAAAGAAAAATGGTCATGAAGAACCTAGGGGCAAGACGGGAATAAAGACGCAGACCTACTAGAGAATGGACCTGAGGACACGGGGAGGGGGAAGGGTAAGCTGGGACAAGGTGAGAGAGTGGCATGGACATATATACACTACCAAATATAAAACAGATAGCTAGTGGAAAGCAGCTGCATAGCACAGGGAGATCAGCTCGGTGCTCTGTGACCACCTAGAGGGGTGGGATAGGGAGGGTGAGAGGGAGGGAGACGCAAGAGGGAAGAGATATGGAGATATATGTATATGTATAACTGATTCACTTCGTTATAAAGCAGAAACTAACACACCATTGTAAAGCAATTATACTCCAATAAAGATGTTAAAAAAAAAACCAGTTGATCGCTGTTGGAGAATGCTAATGAGCAAGTTGTTATTTTGAAGACTGGTAAAGTAGAAACATTTACCGCACCTGTCCTAGACGAACTATATCCTGCGTACCCAAATTGTGGATGAGTATACATTTTCTTTTCATAGAAGTACTCCAGCTAATAAATGAAGAAGAAATGATAGAAATAGGCAATCATCACATTGCAACCCCTAGCCATTGATCATTAATAGCTGCGAAAAATCACACACACACAAGAGAAAAGAAGACACTGTGTACCTCCTGGTGATGGAAATATACATTACTATCTATGAAGCAGTCTGACCAAAAAAAAAGGCAAACCCGAATACAATCAAACCTGTAGAACTACACTGTTCAACAGAATAGCCACTAGCCATATCTGAGCACTTGAAATGTGGCTAGCCTGAATTGAGCTGTGTTGTAACCATTGTAACTGTAAATTTTTATATCAATTACATGTTAAAATGATAATAATTATTGTTCTATAGTTATATTAGATGCAACCATTAGAGGAAACTGGGTGAAATGTGTAGGGAGACTCTCTGTACTATTTTTGTAACTTGCTGTGAATCTGTAATTACTTCAAAATAAAAAGTGAAAAAAAAGGGGGGGGGATTTAAAAGACAAATTTGCCAAGTGCAATGTCTGGACCTTATTTCAATTCTTATTTAAACCAAAAAACCCAAACCCCAAAAACCTTAAAACATTTAAGACATGTATATGAGAAATGGAAATTTGAATACTGCCTTGGTATTTGTCATGATAAAATTATTGACATTTAAAAAGTATTATAGGGCTTCCCTGGTGGTGCAGTGGTTAAGAATCCACCTGCCAATGCCGGGGACACGGGTTCGAGCCCTAGTCCGGGAAGATCCCACATGCCTTGGAGCAAGTAAGCCCGTGCGCCACAACTACTGAGCCTGTGCTTTAGAGCCCACGAGCTGCAACTACTGAAGCCCAAGCGCCTAGAGTCCGGGCTCCACAACAAGAGAAGCCACCGCAATGAGAAGCCCACACACCACAACGAAGAGTAGCCCCCGCTCGCCGCAACTAGAGAAAGCCTGCGCACAGCAACGAAGACCCAATGCAGCCAAAAATAAAATAAATAAATTTTAAAAAATATATTATAGTAACAATGTGGTTACCTTTAAAGAGCAAATTCTTATCTTTTAGAGACACTTTATCAAATATTCATGAATTAAATGATCCGTGCCTGAGATTTGCTTTTAGATAATGGAGGACAAAATAGAGGTATAGAAGAAGTAAGATTGGCCATGAATTGATAAATGTTGGTCTTGATGGGTACACAGGTGTTTATTATAGAATTATGTCACTTTAGTATACGTTTAATATTTTCCAAAATAACATTTTTAAATATCACCAAAAGACATGGACAAATCTTAAATGATATCATTAATGCAGATGCTTTTGACATTTAAAATATAATGGCTTGGATTATTTCTAATTGACCCTTGGACTAGAGGAGTAAAAAAAGATTTCTCTTCCACTTGATTTCTTTTCCTTTTTCAACCTAGTTTCAATCAAAACTAATCTTAAAATAGTCATTGAATGCTTACTATGTGCAAATCACTATGCTTAAAAGTATCCTACCCTGTGTACATCATTCTGCTTCTGAACTGCTGGGAAATCGCCTCCAATAGGTGCCTGCCGGCTTAACTCATCATCTTTCAGCTGTAGCCACACCAGAAGTTCCTGAAGAGAAAGGTGCAGACGCTTCCACTGGTCAGAACTGGCTTCCAAATGGGACCTGAAAAATAACAGGAGCAAACTGTCAGAATATCTAGAAAGATAACTGATGGTTCTAACAATCCCACTAAAGGTACATTGGTTGGTTACTTCCACAGCGTGTAAACGTACTGTGAATCACATAGCAGTCCTCAATAAAAATCCAGCTACCTGTTTTTGAGAGCAACAAAATGGGGGTATTTTGATGGCAACATGGAGGGAAGACAGTGTTTAGTTATATGTTTATTTCCACATGCAGAATTCTGAGACTTTTGGCATGAAATATACACTGGAATGGACTGCTTTCCTGTAGTGTTGCAGTCAATGATTCCTAATGTTTCTGGTAGAAGAACCTGAACCCAGTGACTAAAATAAACCACTCAGTTTTCGTGTGACTCATGCTAGTACCGGAATTCTTTCTGCTTTGAGAAATGGAAAGGTCTCTCCCCACATTTGACTTTTCCATTTCTACACCCTAGGCAGACTCTTCCATTGACTCCTTCCATCTGGCATCTGTTCCTTTCTGCTCCTCTTCCCATATGCTTCTCCTCCTTCTCTACCCTTCTTTATTCGTGTGCACCTGGGATTTGTTTTCACCAAGTTCCAACATTTTCCGCTTTGTTTCCTTTGTGTAAAATGTACTGAGACAACAACTCACGTGGAAAAGTAAAATCAGACATTTGCCTGAAAGCCTCCCCCCAAACGTGAATAATTTAGGCAAGAGGCTGAGTGCTTTACCATCAACTGCATTTAGAACACGTTAATCCATAGAAGGCATTTAAGAATATACAAATGAATGATCTGTATTATAAAATCCACATTTCACTTGAGGATGAGAAGTTAAATTAAGAAAATAAATCATCATCCAGAAAACATAGAAACGCGGAATGTTAGCAAAGCTCTATCCTCAGGTAAATCAAGAATTATGCTACATTACTTACATCTTATCAGCAATTATTAATTAATTCATAAAAATTAATGCTGCCTATAAATATAATATAGCCTCTAATGCTGCAGAGATTGAAATGTAAAGCAACCAGGTAGAACAACATTTCCCTTTGCCATTTGATACCTTAGCCTGACATTTCAAATACAATTCTCCTGCTGGCCTTAGTCAAATAGAATCACCAAATAGTACCTAGGTGCTGAAATTAAACTATTCTAAACTTTCTGCAGGATAATTTGATGATACATAAATGTCTTTGAAATGTGCAAATATAATGACCCACAAGCTTAAATTCAAGGAACTTATACTAAGAAAGTAACTGGGAAAGCCTGCAGATACAGGTAGAAAACTGCTATTTACAGCATACTTATGATTGATACAAAGTTTAAACAACTTAAATATTCAGTACTAGGAAATTGGTTACATATACGATGGTGAACTCATACAATGCATTGAATGCATTGTTCAAATCCTGTGAATCCTACGCAATGTTCAATGTGATGACATAGGCAAATGTTCATGGGCATGGACAAGATCATCCTGTCAGTCACTAAGTGAGAAAGTAGGTTACAAAAACGTACATAATCTATTTTTCCAAAATGTTTGTGTGTGTGCACATGCTGGACTATGCATGAAAAAATTCTGAAACGACAACTAGTTTATCCCTCAAAGGTGGATTTACAGGTGATATATTCCTTCATCTTTATACTTTTCCAAATTGTCAGAATTCTCTATTGTGAGCCATATAAACATTACGTTCAGAAAAACTGAAGGTATTTCCATCAGGGAAATTAAATTGGTCAAGACTCTAAGGACATTTGTACCTAAGAAATGAATCATGAAGCATCATAAATATCATGAATTAAATATAATAGTGCAGACTGCATATGGTGTAGAGGTCAGTTCTTTTATGTTTCTGTTCTCTCCTCCTATTTCGCTTTTCCAGGATAAGCCTAAGTGAGAACTCTCTATGCAAGATTTTAGCTGTTTAATGACATGTAATGATTACTGGTTACAGGGATTCCCTGGGGTATCTGGAATTTGCTGCTTGGTCCCCTTGAGGGTGAAAGAGGCTGTCAAGCAGGACATTTTGAAAGGTAGAGGGAGGCATAGTACAGCCATGGAAAGGCAGCACATTGTAGATGAGCCACTGATTAAATAAATATTTACTGAGTCCCTCTCAGTCCCAATCAGGCATGGGGGTGGGGGTAGGGAGGGGGGAAGGTAAGGGAGGATATAAAGATGTCTAATGCCTGGCCTCCATCTGTCCGGTAAAGGAAATAACGCCTCCCTGTGGTGGAGAGGTCTACAGGATTGATATGCCGAAGCGCAGGCGGCCTAAGGTGAGGCCTCCAGGTGCTGCTTCATTTACATAAGGCGGTGATACACCCCCCCACCCCCCCCACCCCCGTTCAGGTTAAATGGCCCTGACTAAATTATCAGCGGGCCGATGAAACCCTTTGTGTCCCCTAGGAGAAAAAAAAAAAAAAAAGAGCGCTGAGACCCAGGGAATTCAGTTCTAAAGGATCTAAGAGAAACTCCATAGCGTGAGATAGGGAAGCTGTGAAGAGCCAGGGACACAGGACGGTCAAGAGAGTTAACAGAGGAACAGAAGGACCTGGGATCACGAGTGACAAAAAGCTCTTGTGTACCGGGACGAGGGGGCCTTCCTTATTCATCCCTAAGGCATGGAGTTAAGTCACTTTTCTGAATGTTTGATCACCTTAAGTACATATCAAATGACTTTCTTTTCCTTGCTAAAGCCTGAGAGTGAAAGGAAAGATGTGATATGAGGTCAAAAACTTATACAAAAAGCTTATAAAAGACAGAGGACACTGGGTAGATGTTGGAGAGGAGAAACTCAGATAACGGCTCCTGATTTAAAACAACACAAAGATCCAATCTAAAGCCATGGTTCTCAAACTTTAGTGTGCATAAGAAACATCTGAGCAGCCTGCTTAAAGTACAGACTCCTAGGTTCCACCCCCAGAGTTTCAGTACTTTAAAAAAATTTTTTTATCGAAGTATAGCTGATTTACAATATTATATTAGTTTCAGGTGTACAGCATACTGATTTGGTATTTTTTCAGATTATACTCCATTATAAGTTATTACAAGATAATGGTTATAATTTCCCATGCTATACAATATATCCATGTTGATTGTCTATTTTATACATAATAGTTTGTATCTGTTAATCCCATACCCTTAATTCATCCCTCCTCTCTTCCCTCTCCCCTTTGGTAACCACAAGTTTGGAATCTAAAAAATAATACAAATGAAAGTATATGCAAAACAGAAACAGATTCACAGATACAGAATTTCTGTAATTGGAACAAGAATCTTTACAACTCAGCAGGTGAGCTCCAGGACCATTCTCTGAGGAAGAATTTCTTGAAGTATTTCTTATGTGCCCTAAACATTACTTGTCGGTCTCCACAGGGCAAAGGTGCTATTTGTCAGTGACATGATTTTGAAGGAGATCTAGATGTAATGAAATGCTCTGAGCTCAGAGAACATTTTCTCTGGCCATGCTAAGCTTGGGAAGTGTTTTCAAGACACGTTTCTAATGCGTTTGTTGGAAGCAGCTGCCCTATTTTTATTTTCAAGATTGTATACCAAATATTTCTAAATGATTAACCTATGTTTGTATTTGGGATTTTTCCTGAAAATGTTTCTTTGCATTTGCAATGACTTTTCCCCCCTGGTTTTAAGGAACCTTAGAGATTATTCAACTCGCTTGTTTTGCAAATGTGGGAACTGAGATACAAAGGTATAAAGACACCTGCTGAGGCACATAACTTGAGCTGTCATATTTAGATACGGGAAATGGAAACTACAAACCTTCCTTATATGAGGAAATCCTTAACCCTGATGGTTTTCACCAAATGTTTTGGATCCCTGAGCAAAAAGGCTTCCTGCTAATTGGCAAATATACTCTCTTTACCCCTAACCTACTCAACAGAGAATAAAAGAGGAGGTTTGAAGCTACACACTTAGCTTCTATCCATTTTCTATTAATCTTTATTAGTGAAGACAAGAGCTTAGGGGTTACTAGCTTTTAACAACGGAAGTAGCGATCTTTAATAAGGAGATAATTTCTATAATTTGTAAGGTTTAGGTAAAATGCAGAACCTTTAGGTGTGTTGGGATATATAGTTTGGGCTTTAAGAAACTCTTCACTGTCAGGGCTCTAAGAATTATAGGGCTGCTAAAGTGAATGTTATTTCTCCAGACACCGATACTTCAAGTATGATTCAGTTGATGCCTAGTTTGAAATCCTTAATAAAACTTTACTCTGAAAGGCATCTATTCTTAAAGCAAAATGTGTTATATTGAAGTCATTTTTCACTTTGACTTCCTTTATAAAACTAACAATATATCCCTGTATATCTTTGGTACCCTTGTGTAAAAAGATAGCATGTAAGCATACAGAAAGAAAAGGTAAGAATGAAGAAATAATAAGGAACCGCAGAAATAAAATGGGAGCTATGGGGCTTTAAATAAAGAGAATTAAGCCCAAAGAGAAGTAAACACTTTTTTTTCCAGATGGGCCATGAACTCCAACTTTCAAACATAATTAACATCCCAAGAGTAAGAAAAGGAAGGTTGGAGATACTCAACATCCAAGTAGCATTTTTCTCTCACTCAAAGGTAAAAAAGACTTTGCTTTCTTTTGCTCTTTCTTTGTCCTCCATTAGAGCAAGACCTCTAATTATTCTAATTTCTAATACCAAGTACTTTCTAAGAGATTTATTGCTGCTGTGGACTACATAATGTTGGTGTCCTCACGTCTCAAATTAATGTTCAAAATTTCATAAAAGGGATTATCTTTATATAACATCTACAAGTTTTTCCCCCAAGTATAACAATCTCACAGAATGTAAGTTTTGCTGAAATTATGTGGACATCATATGTGATTCTCATAGTTAATAATATATACAATAATCTGGAAAATATAATCCGGTGGCAGATTAAATTGAAATCTTCATACATATTTCTCATGCACTTGATCACTTCTCAAATTATTCATATTTTCAAAATTAAAAATGCAAGTTTTGTAGATATAGAGTATTTTAGAATGAGAAACACTTTATTGGACTAATCACCATCCTGATGTTGGATAATGTCATCAGTGACTCTGTGTGTGTGTGTGTGCGCGTGTGCGCGTGTGTATGTGTATGTATACACATAAGTAGAACATTTTCACTCTATTTTTCTCCCACTTAAAGCAGTTAATCTTTTGTTTGACGGCACTCAGCTATCACTGAGTATTTACTTCTCTTTCGTATACCTCTTGGACAAAATGCAATGTGATAACGCATGTGGAACAGATGGCATCTACTTTCCTTGAACTAAATTATGAGATACAATTTCAATTATTCTCTTCTCTCAAAGACATTGTATCAGTATTTACTTTCTCTTATACCATATCTTTGAACTTAATCACTTCTTTTAAACTTTTTTTTTTTAAAGGAATTCCTTTATTTTTATGGCTGTGTTGGGTCTTCGTTTCTGTGCGAGGGCTTTCTTTAGTTGCGGCAAGCGGGGGCCACTCTTCATCGCGGTGCACGGGCCTCTCACTATCGCGGCCTCTCTTGTTGCAGAGCACAGGCTCCAGACGCGCAGGCTCAGTAATTGTGGCTCACGGGCCCAGCTGCTCCGCGGCATGTGGGATCCTCCCAGACCAGGGCTCGAACCCGTGTCCCCTGCATTGGCAGGCAGATTCTCAACCACTGCGCCACCAGGGAAGCCCCAATCACTTCTTTTAAATATAAGAAAACCAAGGTAGAAAAGCTCAATAATTTGCCTAGGTTTATAAAGAGTGATTGTAGAATTAAAAATAATAGAATTGTAGAATTGCCAGGGAACTTGAAGAGACCACCCATGTGTCTGGTCAAACTTCCTCATTTCAGTGAGAGAGAAAATTCAAGTCTGAAGCAGTTAAGCGACTGGCTAAAGATCAGATGCTAGGTAGTAACAGAGCCAGAGGAGAAGCTAGGTCACCCAACTGTTGGTCCAAGACCCTTTCTGCTCTACCTCACTGACTCATTTATAGCTTGGAGTTTTGCATTTATCTAATTTAGCTGAAGGCAGCAAGCACAGCCCTATGAGACAACTCATGAATACTTAAAGGAACTTGCCATCAAGTGTAAATGAGAATAGTACAGGGAAGACCTGGTAAAGGAACAGTCAGAAAGCGAAATCTTGATTATGGAATTTGAGTCAAAATTTGGAGGCTCAGAGGAGAGATGGTATTCCAAGTGTGAGAATCGGCAAATGGATGTACTCATACGGGACAGTGAGAAAATTGTCGGAGAGCAGGAATGGGGTTAGAAAGCAGAATTTACTTGACTCAGAGAATCCATTTTGGGCAGTAACTAGATTGCTGCTTGGGGAGGAACGAAGTGGGAGGCAGAAGAAGGACAGAGAGGGAAGGGGTCAGCAGGGGCTTATTAGGCATAGTTGGTAGAGAGTGGAAGGGTCACTAGATCCTAGTGACTAAGTATAAGCTTCATGAGAGCAACAATTTACTTTTGTCTGCTTTGTTCACTGTTGTATCCTCCGTGCCTGGAAGAGTGCCTAGTACATAGTAAACACTCAGTAATTATTTCTTGAATGAACAAATAAATGAATGAGTGAAATATGGGCACCAACAAGACTGAAGTTCTTGACCAAAAGAATAATGTGATAGAAACAGTGTCCAAGGAAGAATATTTTTGTAAATGTGTAATGGATGGTCTCAATATGTAAAGAAAGAGAGACAAATCTATCCATATGGAATGACACGATGAAGACTTCAATCAATCAATCAATCAATCAATAAGAACCACAATCACAAGAAGAGAAAGACAGGGTAGAAGGAAAATAAATGGAGGGTAAAAGACATAATGTGGATTTAGATCTGCAAGCACAACGATACCGCTTATGAGTCAATGGAACACAAAGGGAAACTTCAGAATCATTTTTGTTCAGACTCAATTTTTTTTCATTAAAAAATGGATACCTGAGATTTGTTTGGAATGTTGCTATAAGAATGAAAATTTCGGATTAACCAAGATGGCGGAGTAGAAGGACGTGCTCTCACTCCCTCTTGCGAGAGCACCAGAATCACCACTGGCTGCTGGACAATCATTGACAGGAAGACCCTGGACTTCACCAAGGAGGATACCCCGCGTCCAAGGACAGAGGAGAAGCCACAGTGAGACGGTAGGAGGGGCGCAATCAGAGTAAAATCAAATCCCATAACTGCTGGGTGGGTGACTCACAGACTGGCGAACACTTATACCACAGAATTCCACCCACTGGAGTGAAGGTTCTGAGCCCCACGTCAGGCTTCCCAACCTGGGGGTCCGGCAACGGGAGGAGGAATTCCTAGAGAATCAGACTTTGAAGCCTAGAGGGAATTGATTGCAGGACTTTGACAGGACTGGGGGAAACAGAGACCCCACTCTTGGAGGGCACACACAAAGTAATGTGTGCATTGGGACCCAGGGGAAGGAGCAGTGACCCTGGGGGAGACTGAACCGGACCTACCTGCTGGTGTTGGGGGGTCTCCTGCAGAGGCGAGTGGTGGCTCTGTTTCACCGTGGGGATAAGGACACTGGCAGCAGAGGCTCTGGGAAGTTCTCCTTGGCGTGAGCCCTCCCAGAGTCTGCCATTGACCCCACCAAAGAGCACCGGTAGGCTCCAGTGTTGGGTTGACTCAGGCAAAACAACCAACAGGGAGGGAACCCAGCCCCACCCATCAACAGTCAAGTGGATTAAGGTTTTACTGAGCTCTGACCGCCACAGCAACAGGGAGGGAACCCAGCCCCACCCATCAACAGTCAAGTGGATTAAGGTTTTACTGAGCTCTGACCGCCACAGCAACAGTCAGCTCTACCCACCACCAGAGCCTCCCATCAAGCCTCTTAGATAGCCTCAACCACCAGAGGGCAGACAACAGAAGCAAGAAAAACTACGATCCTGCAGCCTGTGGACCAAAAACCACAGTTACAGAAAGATAGAGAAGATGAAAAGGCAGAGGGCTATGCACCAGATGAAGGAACAAGAAAAAACCCCAGAAAAACAACTAAATGAAGTGGAGATAGGCAACCTTCCAGAAAAAGAATTCAGAATAATGATAGTGAAGATGATCCAGGACCTCGGAATAAGAATGGAGGCAAAGATTGAGAAGATGCAAGAAATGATTAACAAAGACCTAGAAGAATTAAAGAACAAACAAACAGAGATCACCAATACAATAACTGAAATGAAAACTACACTAGAAGGAATCAATAGCAGAATAACTGAGGCAGAAGAACGGATAAGTGACCTGGAAGACAGAATGGTGGAATTCACTGCTGCAGAACAGACTAAAGAAAAAAGAATGAAAAGAAATGAAGACAGCCTAAGAGACCTCTGGGACAACATTAAACGCAACAACATTCGCATTATAGGGGTCCCAGAAGGAGAAGAGAGAGAGAAAGGACCAGAGAAAATATTTGAAGAGATTATAGTCGAAAACTTCCCTAACATGGGAAAGGAAATAGCCACCCTAGTCCAGGAAGCGCAGAGAGTCCCATACAGAATAAACCCAAGGAGAAACACGCCGAGACACATAGTAATCAAAGTGGCAAAAATTAAAGACAAAGAAAAATTATTGAAAGCAGCAAGGGAAAAACGACAAATAACATACAAGGGAACTCCCATAAGGTTAACAGCTGATTTCTCAGCAGAAACTCTGCAAGCCAGAAGGGAGTGGCATGATATACTTAAAGTGATGAAAGGGAAGAACCTACAACCAAGATTACTCTACCCGGCAAGGATCTCATTTAGATTTGATGGAGAAATCAAAAGCTTTGCAGACAAGCAAAAGCTAACAGAATTCAGCACCACCAAACCAGCTCTACAACAAATGCTAAAGGAACTTCTCTAAGTGGGAAACACAAGAGAAGAAAAGGACCTACAAAGACAAACCCAAAACAATTAAGAAAATGGTCATAGGAACATACATATCGGTAATTACCTTAAACGTGAATGGATTAAATGCCCCAACCAAAAGACATAGACTGGCTGAATGGATACAAAAACAAGACCCATATGTATGCTGTCTACAAGAGACCCACTTTAGACCTAGGGACACATACAGACTGAAAGTGAGGGGATGGAAAAAGATATTCCATGCAAATGGAAATCAAAAGAAAGCTGGAGTAGCTATACTCATATCAGATAAAATAGACTTTAAAATAAAGAATGTTACAAGAGACAAGGAAGGACACTACATAATGATCCAGGGATCAATCCAAGAAGAAGATATAACAATTATAAATATATATGCACCCAACATAGGAGCACCTCAATACATAAGGCAACTGCTAACAGCTATAAAAGAGGAAATCGACAGTAACACAATAATAGTGGGGGACTTTAACACCTCACTTACACCAATGGACAGATCATCCAAAATGAAAATAAATAAGGAAACAGAAGCTTTAAATGACACAATAGACCAGATAGATTTAATTGATATATATAGGACATTCCATCCAAAAACAGCAGATTACACGTTCTTCTCAAGTGCGCACGGAACATTCTCCAGGATAGATCACATCTTGGGTCACAAATCAAGCCTCAGTAAATTTAAGAAAATTGAAATCATATCAAGCATCTTTTCTGACCACAACGCTATGAGATTAGAAATGAATTACAGGGAAAAAAACGTAAAAAGGACAAACACATGGAGGCTAAACAATACGTTACTAAATAACCAAGAGATCACTGAAGAAATCAAAGAGGAAATCAAAAAATACCTAGAGACAAATGACAATGAAAACACGACGACCCAAAACCTATGGGATGCAGCAAAAGCGGTTCTAAGAGGGAAGTTTATAGCTATACAAGCCTACCTAAAGAAACAAGAAAAATCTCAAGTAAACAATCTAACCTTACACCTAAAGAAACTAGAGAAAGAAGAACAAACAAAACCCAAAGTTAGCAGAAGGAAAGAAATCATAAAGATCAGAGCAGAAATAAATGAAATAGAAACAAAGAAAACAATAGCAAAGATCAATAAAACTAAAAGTTGGTTCTTTGAGAAGATAAACAAAATTGATAAGCCATTAGCCAGACTCATCAAGAAAAAGAGGGAGAGGACTCAAATCAATAAAATCAGAAATGAAAAAGGAGAAGTTACAACAGACACCACAGAAATACAAAGCATCCTAAGAGACTACTACAAGCAACTTTATGCCAATAAAATGGACAACCTGGAAGAAATGGACAAATTCTTAGAAAGGTATAACCTTCCCAGACTGAATCAGGAAGAAACAGAAAATATGAACAGACCAATCACAAGTAATGAAATTGAAACTGTGATTAAAAATCTTCCAACAAACAAAAGTCCAGGACCAGATGGCTTCACAGGTGAATTCTATCAAACATTTAGAGAAGAGCTAACACCCATCCTTCTCAAACTCTTCCAAAAAATTGCAGAGGAAGGAACACTCCCAAACTCATTCTATGAGGCCACCATCACCCTGATACCAAAACCAGACAAAGACACTACAAAAAAAGAAAATTACAGACCAATATCACTGATGAATATAGATGCAAAAATCCTCAACAAAATACTAGCAAACAGAATCCAGCAACACATTAAAAGGATCATACACCACGATCAAGTGGGATTTATCCCAGGGATGCAAGGATTCTTCAATATACGCAAATCAATCAATGTGATACACCATATTAACAAATTGAAGAATAAAAACCATATGATCATCTCAATAGATGCAGAAAAAGCTTTTGACAAAATTCAACACCCATTTCTGATAAAAACTCTCCAGAAAGTGGGCATAGAGGGAACCTACCTCAACATAATAAAGGCCATATATGACAAACCCACAGCAAACATCATTCTCAATGGTGAAAAACTGAAAGCATTTCCTCTAAGATCAGGAACGAGACAAGGATGTCCACTCTCACCACTATTATTCAACATAGTTCTGGAAGTCCTAGCCACGGCAATCAGAGAAGAAAAAGAAATAAAAGGAATACAAATTGGAAAAGAAGAAGTAAAACTGTCACTGTTTGCGGATGACATGATACTATACATAGAGAATCCTAAAACTGCCACCAGAAAACTGCTAGAGCTGATTAATGAATATGGTAAAGTTGCAGGATACAAAATTAATGCACAGAAATCTCTTGCATTCCTATACACTAATGATGAAAAATCTGAAAGAGAAATTATGGAAACACTCCCATTTACCATTGCAACAAAAAGAATAAAATACCTAGGAATAAACCTACCTAGGGAGACGAAAGACCTGTATGCAGAAAACTATAAGACACTGATGAAAGAAATTAAAGATGATACCAACAGATGGAGAGATATACCATGTTCTTGGATTGGAAGAATCAACATTGTGAAAATGAGTATACTACCCAAAGCAATCTACAGATTCAATGCAATCCCTATCAAATTACCAATGGCATTTTTTACGGAGCTAGAACAAATCATCTTAAAATTTGTATGGAGACACAAAAGACCCCGAATAGCCAAAGCAGTCTTGAGGGAAAAAAATGGAGCTGGAGGAATCAGACTCCCTGACTTCAGACTATACTACAAAGCTACAGTAATCAAGACAGTATGGTACTGGCACAAAAACAGAACCATAGATCAATGGAACAAGATAGAAAGCCCAGAGATTAACCCACGCACCTATGGTCAACTAATCTATGACAAAGGAGGCAAAGATATACAATGGAGAAAAGACAGTCTCTTCAATAAGTGGTGCTGGGAAAACTGGACAGCTACATGTAAAAGAATGAAATTAGAATACTCCCTAACACCATACACAAAAATAAACTCAAAATGGATTAGAGACCTAAATATAAGACTGGACACTATAAAACTCTTAGAGGAAAACATAGGAAGAACACTCTTTGACATAAATCACAGCAAGATCTTTTTTGATCCACCTCCTAGAGTAATGGAAATAAAAACAAAAATAAACAAATGGGACCTAATGAAACTTCAAAGCTTTTGCACAGCAAAGGAAACCATAAACAAGACGAAAAGACAACCCTCAGAATGGGAGAAAATATTTGCAAATGAATCAACGGACAAAGGATTAATCTCCAAAATATATAAACAGCTCATTCAGCTCAATATCAAAGAAACAAACACCCCAATCCAAAAATGGGCAGAAGACCTAAATAGACATTTCTCCAAAGAAGACATACAGATGGCCACGAAGCACATGAAAAGATGCTCAACATCACTAATTATTAGAGAAATGCAAATCAAAACTACAATGAGGTATCACCTCACTCCTGTTAGAATGGGCATCATCAGAAAATCTACAAACAACAAATGCTGGAGAGGGTGTGGAGAAAAGGGAACCCTCTTGCACTGTTGGTGGGAATGTAAATTGATACAGCCACTATGGAGAACAGTATGGAGGTTCCTTAAAAAACTAAAAATAGAATTACCATATGACCCAGCAATCCCACTACTGGGCATATACCCAGAGAAAACCGTAATTCAAAAAGACACATGCACCCGAATGTTCATTGCAGCACTATTTACAATAGCCAGGTCATGGAAGCAACCTAAATGCCCATCAACAGACAAATGGATAAAGAAGTTGTGGTACATATATACAATGGAATATTACTCAGCCATAAAAAGGAACGAAATTGAGTCATTTGTTGAGACATGGATGGATCTAGAGACTGTCATACAGAGTGAAGTAAGTCAGAAAGAGAAAAACAAATATCGTATATTAATGCATGTATGCGGAACCTAGAAAAATGGTACAGATGAGCCAGTTTGCAGGGCAGAAGTTGAGACACAAATGTAGAGAATGGTCATATGGACACCAAGGGGGGAAAACTGCGGTGAGGTGGGGATGGTGGTGTGCTGGATTGGGCAATTGGGATTGACATGTATACACTGATGTGTAGGAAACTGATGCCTAATAAGAACCTGCAGTATAAAAAAACAAACAAAACAACTAATACTAAACTTTCATTGGGTTATTTGTATGGAAATATGTTAATATAAATGTTTCAGACATTACATGAAATTTCTAAAAATCTTATATTTGTATTTGTATGGAAATATGTATGGAAATATGTTAATATAAATGTTTCAGACATTACATGAAATTTCTAAAAATCTTATATTTGTATTTGTATGGAAATATGTATGGAAATATGTTAATATAAATGTTTCAGACATTACATGAAATTTCTAAAAATCTTATATGTTCTGGTATAATGTTATAAGTAATAATCCTAGTTATTACTTTAAAATGTATATCTCAGAAATAACTAATTTTCTTGTCAACTGCATTATTATGAACTTTCATCAAATCTTTAACCGTGGTCATTTTTAAGTCTTTTGTCATTTACAGACAGTTCTGGGTGTACTCTGATGATTTTGCAAATATGTTCCTATAAAAGGGTTTCATCTTCAAGAAATTCATGGAAAAGACTCTGACAAGTACAGGTTTCTGGTAACTGACTGTACTGCTGAACTGAATGAATAAGCATTTTCAGAACTCTAATGAAAAACTGATGAACTCATAAAAGTGCTAACAAAAGATCAAGATGAAAAAAAAAATTAATTACATGGGACTGAGTGAACTGATGAGGATGAGTATAATTTTTGTGACTTTCTGTCTGAATTTAAAAAAAAAAAAAAATCCCACAAGGACTCAGAGGCAAAGAATATACAAATCAATTTTCACTGCAAAGTAAAGGAGCTGTTACAGTGGAGGATTACTGGACTGAATGTCAATATTATGACATAGTATGAGTGTGTTTCATGTTTGGTAATTGCAATCATTGTTGCTTTTGTTGTGGTCATCCATGTACAATGCTTGGTGTCAGTCTATTTATGTCTTGTAAAAATAAAATACAGTGTGTGTGTGTGAAAAAAAAAAAAAAAAAAAAAAAAAATGGATACCTGTGAAATTAAGCGCTAATGTTTTTATACTTTGAAATATAAAAATGGCTTCAGAATCTCTTATGAAATAATGAACTGAAATTTTTTAGTATAATATATCATAGTTTAGGTAAACACAGGGATGTTTCTCCAGGGTACCTTTGGAAGTTTTTCTTTAAATTGTGATGACTTTTCACTATAAAATAATGGCGACAGAGGAACTGACTAGATTGGCAATGCAAGTTTATGTGTCACTGATGGTTCGGTACATAACTCTTCCAGGGTTCATCTATCCTATTTCATAACAATCCCCCATTACTACCTCTACTGTGCTTCTCTCAACTGAACCCTGCCATTCAGTACGGATTGACTGATACCCTTATTTCAACCAAGCGTCAGGAAATAAACTGAATCGCTTTGATGTAAAGAATTACTTCCTCGCTTTTTATAAGTGAGTGTTGATAACACATTCTGTATTATTCGAGAGGCCTACTTAAAAACCAAAACCGTTGATCTGAGTATTTAAATTCTAGAATTTGCAGTGCCTTAGATGAGCTAAGGTAACCGTTTTCTACTTGATTAATGCCAGCAAGAATTAAACTGCAGTAGCTGGCTTACGGGAAATTGCTGAGAATGAAGAGCCCATATTTTGGCTGACATGCTGTTTGCTGCTTTCAATACTCCTTTTATTTCATCAAGTTCACATGAAAGAGAGAAAAGGCACTGAGTGATGTTCAGGACAGTTATAGCACCTTTCTTTTTCCCTCCCGAAAAAAAGAATAACTTTCTTTTCTTTCCTTTATCTACCGATATCTTTCCCATCTCACAAGTTTCATTCCTTTGTAATGACAGATGTTATGAAAGTGGCTGGTGTCGCTACATACACTGACCTCTCTGAGAGGTGAAGCTGTAGAACGCGAATGAAGCCTCTCTATCTTTGAAAATGCCATCGCCCGTTGTTGCCCACAACTCATCACCGACACATCAATACAAAATTCATGGATCAAATAGGGAGATAAAAATGAGTGTCTTGGAAGCTAGGGTGCAAACTTGGGGGGGAAACCACAGAAATAAAATAAATCCTTTCCTCCTCCCAGAAATCTGCTCTTCTGTTTCATCCCTTCATTTATTACGTGTTTATGTGTAAAAGTTAGGTGGGTCTTACCTTCTCCTTCTTCCTTTATACTCTACGGCATAATACAACTGTTCAAAGCTCAGACTCTGGAGCCAGACTCCCTGTGTTCAGATCTTAGATCTGCCACTTACTAACTAAGTGACCTCGGGGAAGTTATTTAGCCACTCCGTGTGTTACTTTCTTCAAATGCAAAGAGAGGATAATAATAGAATCTAACTCTTAGAGTTGCTGAGAGCATTAAATGGGCGGACAAATCTAAGGTGCCCATGACACTGCACAGTATGTGACGCACCATGTAAGTGTGAGTCGCTATCGTCATTATTCTGTCATATTACATGCAGATTTCTACAAGAGTGCTTTCAAATGAATCAATTTCATTTACATTTTTTCCTCATTTATAGAAGTAAAGATACTCTATGTCCAAATTTGGGACAACTTAGAAGAGCTATAAAGAAGAAAAATCACCTCCCTCCTGTAATCTTACGACCTAGAGGTAGTAACAACTCCCAGTGTTGAGGGCATTCCACTCGCCCTCTTCTACCTCCCTCCACTACCACTGCTCCTCTAGACACAGAAGAAAACACAAGGTACTTCTATAAAGAGACGTGAATTAGGCAAAGCAACTGATTAGAAAGCAGGAAGCCTGACTTCCACTCCCTGTACCTCCTATGCCACTTAGGTGACCCTGGGCATTTCACTTCCTCTCTGTGCTCTTTGCCCCTCCACCGAACTAGTGCAAAACAGGTACAGCAAGAGCTTCACTCTGCCCTCCTTACAACAAGGCTGAGACACCTTCATTAACTTCTCAGGAGAACGTTGCTATGCACAAACGGGCAAAGTACAAAACAGGTGTGTACAGAACAGCTAAAGGCTTAGTTTACGGGGTATATGGTAACACAATCTGAGAGGAAGCAAAAGGCAGGCACTTGTTATAATCTCTCCTTGGCTGTGGGAGCTATGGCGAGGTCTCCTTTAAAATGTTAATTATAATGTGTTACGGGTATTTAAAGAATGTCCTCACTTACGCATTTAGAATAATGCCAAAGAAAGAATTCCATAATAAACAGACGTTAGTTTTATCATTTTTTGAATAACCCTGTGATAAACCAAGAGAGAACACTATGAAATCAGGATAGCTGTGCTCCTCATTTGAATTCACTCTAATGTCTTAATAAGTATGTCTCCCGTGGTTATAACATAGCACCATTCTAATCTCACCTGAACTCTCAAGTATCATCTCCATACCGAGCAAATAAATGATTCATTTATTCAAAATAAAATAAGTCATTCTGAAATTGGGGGATTTACATAAACGTATGAGATATTAGCTACCTGTGCTAGGAAAGTGAGGGGAGCGTTGCCATTTTAATTCATTTCTGGCCTTTTTTTTTTGTTCCGGATCTTTTCTTACCTAATGTTGAGAGACTTTTTCCTCAGCTCGCTCCACTTGAAGTTCATGTTATCCAAACGTCTTTGTAACAGAACCGCATCATCAGAACCTTCCAGGGATCTCAGGATTTTTTGGCCGTTTTCATCCAGGTTGTGATAGATATCTGTGTGAGCTTCGATTTCTCCTTGGAGGTCCTACAGGGCATCAGGAAGAAGAATACATGCAGAATTAGCAAACAAAAGAGACCGGCTGTGACTGTGAATTTGGAGAACGGCAAAAAATAGACTATTAGTTCAAAAGGGATTTCAATTGGTTCAACTAACAAGAAGATACACCTCCAACTCACTTTTCTTGGTGTATCATCTCTTTATGTCGTTATGTAGATTGAAAGTGGGCATCTTATTAGGTATAATAAATTTATTCCTTGAGATTATGAATCGGAACATAATACATTTATAACTTTATAAATTTCATAACTTATATCTTCTAGTCCATGGACAAAATACATTGTTTCGTGGAAGCGACAGGAAATAAAACTCCGTGATAAAGTGCACCCCAGTGCCAATCACTGTATTACACTATGGGTCAAGTCATATTTTCCAAGCACGCAGTAATCTGTAGAATTGACTCGGACCACAAAAGCATGGAGAGACTAATAAACAAGCCTGTACTTGGTCCATAGCACCCGCACATTAATGGGATTTGATCACAGGAGAGAATCTTCTTGACAATACACATTAAGTTCACCTTGGTAAAATAGCATCATACATTTATTACAGCACCATACATTTGTTAGTAAGGCTTCCCATTTAAAATACCATCACATTTTTAGGCTCAACAGGTGGAAAGTCCATAGGACTTTGATAAGAAGTGATGACTTTAACCTCATTTGTATATACACAGATCAAGAAAATTATCATAGTAGAAGAATCTGACCTTTACATGGTATGTCTTCCTGTGTAACATTTTCAGCTTGAACCGGGGACTACAGCACTGATCCTGTTGCATAGCAATCCTGAGAAAACCCAGCGACTGAAAGAGCCCTGCTTTAAAATGCCAACTTTGCTTACATTCTGTTGACAGAATGAATTTCAGACCACAGGCCTCACCAGTCAATAATAATAAACAGCCACTTTGTACTCCTCACTAAACGGTAGCCAGGCCTGTGGATGTGGGAGGGACCTCAAAGAGAGGAGGCCTGGAATATGCAACTGACAGTTTATATTAAACAGCCAACTTTTCTTATCATTTTGCCATTATAAGCCAGAGACATTATAAATTCATTTTCTATATGTGTTTCCCTCCTTGTTCCCAGCAGAACGGTCAAAGCCAAAGGAACATTCCTTAGAGAGCTGCCGGGTACCAGCATTCCTTTCTGCCTACACAATGAATGGAGGCTTTGTACATTATCTGACTTGCTTTTAGAGATTTGTATGCTTCTGTTTAACAAGTTTAAAAATTCATTCTGAAGCTCCGAACAATTGGATTGATCTGTGTAACTAGAAAAGTCCCCCCCCCCTTTCTAAAATTGAATTAAATTACTCTTCTAAAGTAAGGAAGGAAAAGTGGCAGCAATAACATGTTACAAAGTCTGAAGAAGTGGCCTGTGTTTTCAGTTGCACCCTCTTAGATGCAGGGAGATGGACGATGAATGTCTCCTGTCACTATTTCTGGCAGCCAAAGTATCACCGATGGACTCTAAAGAGAATTCTGTCTCATTCCCTTCGACTGCAAGACAGGAGGGGAATATGGATCAACCCCATCTGGAGTTGAAAGAATAGAAATACTAAAACATATCGAGGAGCATCTATCTTTATCCCATCAAAAACAGGCTTGTTTTGGAAGGAAATAGCCTGATTCTGAAACTAGCTGATGTGGTAGAAAACCAGTATTGGGCTTCTTGCTGAATGGAGCTTGATCAAGTATATATCCAATTTATCTTTGTGTACCTACATGGAAAAACATACCCTGCTGAATTTGCTACTTCTTCAGTGAAAGAGAAAATCGAGGTTAATATATCTAAATAATTCAGGAATAAAAACCAAACAGATCCAAGTTATCAAGATAATGCCCCCACTTCTCTCTTTTACTTTACTTTTCTTGTTGTATGTGATTTGTTTGCTACCTAAAACTTGGCCTCAGAGTACACACTTAAGGAATTAAGACCAAACCTTTTGTTGTCAACAAAATTAAGATATTTTGACTAATACAATCAGCTTCCTACATTAGCATGCATATAAATTATAGTACATTTGAATTTTTATGTCCTGCATTTATAGCAGAGACCCAGGCTTAATCAATAGTTCCTTAAGATTATGGTATCGTGAAGTCATCAATACTTTGCTGAATAAATGAGAGGTCTTCCCAAGCATAAATAGGATGTTGATTCATGAAATTTGCTAATTTTCATCTTTGTCACTTACATTGCCCTGAATTTAAACATCTCTGTTGTATCATCGAGAAAGAAATGAATATAAAATTGATAAACCAGTGCTTGTTGAGGACTGGTTATTTGTCTAGCCTTAGCACTGTGGGAAATCTAAGAGGAAGGCAAGAGACAGTTATGCCTTTACTTTTTCTAAAATCTCGTAGGCACTTTTTATTTAAGTCATTCATATTATCAACTACACCTTGAGAATTTCCTGCCAAACCTCATACATACTCGGATTAAAATTTCTCCCCTTGGAAATTCAGAAGTAGCTGAAGTAAAGTCTTAGCATTGGCAAGAAGGTAGCTCTTAACTCAGTATTACTTCTCTAGTTTATGATGGTAGTGTACAGCAACAAATGACACATGTATAGTAAAGGGCTTTACAGTTTACAAAGCACTTACACATGTATTGCTTTAGTTATTCCTACTCCTTACCCAGTGAAGTACATAATATTTTCTCTGTTTTACAGATGAGAGCACCGAGGCTCAGAGATGTTTAACTGACTTGCCAAAAGTGTTAAATGTGGGCAACGCATCCAGTTCTTTTGACTCTGGAAGATCTCAGGCTGTCTCCACACACCATTTGCTGCTATAAGCACTGACTATAACAGACAGTAGTTATTGAAGCTGAACAAGGCTACTGCTAACAAGGGGAAAAAACAACTACTGAGGTTAAAGCACACGGAAAGACGGCATTACTGATTTTGATTAAAATTTACCCACATGGATTGGTTTGTTCAAAATGAAAAATGGAATCCTGACTACCCTTTTCACTTTTCATTTTGCAATTGGGCAGCTGGGACCACCTGTGAGCAAAAATTATTTGCACTGAAAAAGTCTGCTACAAAATATCCCCGCTGCCAGAACAGAAATTCTCCCATCAGTAATTCACTCCTTTGTCTAAGAGTCATGTGAACATTACAGGAAGTAATGACCTGACATATCAGCATAAAAGTAGTTTGACCATGCTCCTTTGGGCTGGCGGGCTGGCAGGGATTCCGTCAAGCTACAGGACTCAGGTAGGTTGCTCTAAAATGGAGGTGAGTATCGGTGAGGACCGTAAGGCTTTCTTTAGGAAGTTAGACTGCTGTAGTGGAGATTTTTTAGTACAAGTAGGCAGCATGAGTCCTAGGTGGGGAGGGAGACATTGACAGGGCAGGTAGGAAGGAACACACTCATATTTGCATAAAATTACCATGATGGCATTTATCCTAAGATTAACCTTAGACTCAGGGGCCCCAGAAAAGCAGGAGGTTCGAACGGAGAATCGAATTCTCAGAGGAGACCCAATCTGGACAAAAAGTAATTTTCACAGATATTTTTAAGTAGTTTTATTTCACTTCTGACCTAACTAGAAAAGATCACTCAAGCCTTAGTTGCGACGTTCAATGTAAGTTTTCTCTTCTTTTTGTGACTGTATTCTTTAGGAAGAACAATAACTAATGAATAGGGAACAAGGATTTGTTACATAACAACAGAAGCAGCAGCAACAGCAACAACATACATAAGACTTCCTTTACAACAGACACTGTCTAAAGCACTGTATATACATGAGCTCATTTAATCCTCTCAGTGACTCTCTAGGGTAGGCATTATTAATATCTTCTCTTCACACATAAGAGAATGAAATTACAGAGAGGTTCGGGCAAAAATGCACAAGGTCACACAGCTAATAATCCACGCAGCGAGATTTCAAACCGAGGCCGTCGGACTCCAGGGACCAGGCTCTTACCCACTAGGCTATATCACCTCTGAGTTTTTTCCTATTAATTAAAAAATGTTTCCTATTAATAATATTCCTGCTTAAATTTCAGCAAATCTAGCACAAGGCAGACTAACATTGTTTCCAGTACTCAAAGAGTAACTTTACGGTCTTATTAATATGGAGACTGTTAAACATATCTAAAGTAGTGGGCAGATATATCCAATACAAGAGAGAGAGCATAAAATAATTGAGAAAATGGGTGCCAATGGAAAAATAATATGCAGCCCCTCCCCTCAGAAAGAGACATAGAGCCTAGAGTTATGTATAATTATGGAGCCAATTTCAACTGTGAACATCAAGAAAGTTCAGATGTGAGGCACGCAGCATGCTTCTATGCTTACGAAGCAGTTTTAGGAGTAGGGAGTATTGTGTTTCCTGGAGAGCATTTTCGAATCTCACCATCCTTCTTTTCTGAGCATCTAGCCTACTTCTGTCATAAGTCCCCTTTCTCAGCCTCCAGGGAAAACTAATGGGAAAGTGCAGTTAAACAGACATAGTCCTAGTCTCTTCCTTCTCTTTTCCTTATTAGCTGCATAAGTTTAAAGACTCTTTAGTCTCCTTGGATTCACTAAATATTAAATAATAATACCTACCTGCTGGGTAATTTGGAATATTATGTGGCATAATCTTTGTAAAATACTTTGAACATCATCTAGAACACAATAAGCCTTTAATAAGTAATAGCTAATGTAAGGATTTCTATTATAAGAGAATCAATGTGGGAAAAAAGTGATAGAAACAGACTTTACAAAGTCATGGAACTTGGTTTGAGCCTTGAAGGATGGATAGGATTGAGAAAGGTGAAGGGAAGAGGAAGAGGGTATTCCAAGTGAGAAAAGCCTGGAAATGGCAAAAACATGGCGAGGAGTTTGGATTACGAGCAGGTACAATGAACTGCACGACCTGATTGGAATGGACAATGAGTGTTGAGAAGAAACAGGTAGAATATAGTCGATGTCCTTAAACTAAGTAGGATAAAGACCTTCTTTCAGGAAGCTACTGAGAACAGAAGTTTATGAAGAAAAGTAAAGGACAAAGATGAGATTATCGATTACATTTGTACCATCTCATTTGACAAGGAGAATGATCCATGGTGATCGAAAGTAGTAAGACAATCGGGGAAGAATATGAAAAGTTATGAAAGTCTTACTTCTATAAGACGAAAAATAAAGAAGGAAGATGCCAAGAATTAGTTACTGCTACACACCTCTTTTTATTATCCAAACAAATGGTTATGATACTATTCCAAAACATCAGGGATAATAGATTCCACATATTCTCTTTCCTATGTATATGGAATTATCTGTCTCTAAAAAAGAATTCATCAAATGATAACCTCCTTATCTTGAATATAACTGAGGAGTAGGCAATAAAACAAACAAAAAGATGTAGGAAGAATAAGTGACCAAATCTCCCCACAAAATTAATCATTACGGACACACCATCTCTAATCTTTTCTGAAAGCAATTAGTATGTGAATAATGATAAGGTCATTAGTTCCTCTTTACTGGTAATTTTTGCCTAATTCAAATAAGCTTAATAGGAAAAAAAAAAAGAAAAGTGATGATCTGATTTCTAAGAACTTAAAAGGTCAGAAACAGAAGATCCAAAATGGAGACACGTTATCCTTAAGGGCTAAACTGAGAGCAGCAAGAAGTGACACCTGACAGAGAACCAGAAAGGTGTAAAAGGAGCTGCAGGCACTCAGAGTTGACCAGGGTCACACAAGTGTGAAAACTAATAGCCCTACATATATTATTAGCCCTTGAAGGCATCACCTAACTTTAAAGCAAAGCAAAATAATTAATGTTAATGATCCTGAACGAGCCAGAAAAAGGCAGATTTATGTTCAGTGAACTCTAAGAAGAAAGCAGTGTATGTAGAACTCTTTAAATGAATTTACCCAACATAGTTATTCTCAAAAGGTGTTGATGCTTTAAAGAAGTTAAATAAAACAAAAACAAACATGCAAAAGTAAAACTCCCTTAGCTTGGTTACCCAAAATGATTTGTTAAACATGGGCTCTAAATACTTGAGGTTTTGGAGTACACACACACACACTCCATCATGAGAACAGAAATTGAGAGTAAATCTTTAGAAACGTTTATAGCAGTCTAAAAATAAAAAGCATGGGCTTGCATTTTGTGTCTGATTTTTGTAATTTTTAAAAGTAATTTATTGCGTGTTACAAAAGTATCAGTCTGTTATGGACTGGAAATTAAAACTAGGAAAACAAAACAGAATTATCCTTCCTAATGGATTTTTGAGAAGCACCCATATAAAGGAACTGGACCCACAATCTTGACTTTATAAGGATTCTAATCTAACCGCCAGAGGTTCCTAACTCGCACAGGAAATGCAGTTGGATACAGATTCACAGTGTGCGTGACTCCTTTTTTCTCTTCTATATGTGGCCATTGCAATTCTTCTAAAAGCAGGAGAGTTGCCATCCCGAGATAAACAAGAGTTAATTTGAGGACTGCCGTTTGGCTTGGAGCCTGGTTGCTCTAGGTAGATAAGGAGTGTGCTTTCAGGTCCACTGCATCGCAATGCATCTTAAACGAGCAGCTATGGATTTAGGAGTCCACAGGCTTTGCTTTAAAAATGGCTGTTATTAAGGTCCTCAGAGACTATTATCCTGCAGGGTTTGTTGTCTTTGCTTTCATATCTTGTTCAAAAATTCTCACATTTAAGCACCAGAACAGTGGAGAGAAGGGATATGTTCTCCTGCCTCAGTACATTCCCAGGTGCAAAGCTTTATTTCAAAATCCAATCTTTAAAAATGCCCGGCCTAGGGTGGATTACCCCAGAGGAAACGGAGCAAAATCCCATTTGTCAGACTGCCTTAAGCAATCCCAAACTCCGGTAACACGTGATGCTTTCTCTTCTTGTCTGACCCTCTGCTTTACTCTATTCTGAAAATTACCTTTTTTAAATTGAAGAGCTCATTTCAGATATACTAGATTGGATAAGGGACATATCTTTTCACTTCTGTATCTTGTTTTTCCTAGTTTCTTTTTATTCTGTCACAGTGCAAAAGAGTCTGCATACTTATTCATCACACAAACATATATTAGGTGCCTATTTTAAGTCCAAGATTTCAATAGGAGCTGTGGGAATACATATGATGTAAGAAAGGTGTAGTCCCAGGCCTTAATTCCTTCCTTCACTCCTCCCTCCCTTCTCCCCTCCCTTCTTCTTTCCTTCCTCCCTCCCACTAATATTTAATATATTAGCACCCAGGCCTGCAGTGGTGAAAAAACCCCAAACCTCTGCCTTTTTGATGTTCACAGCATAAAAGGATAAAAGGAGAAATGAGATGAACAGGGGAGAAATAGGATGAACACGGGAGAAACAGGATGAACAGGGGAGAAATAGGATGAACAGGGGAGAAATATGGTAAACAGATAAACAAGTGTTCAATAAAATAAGAAAATGCTCTGGAGGTAACAAATAGGGGGGCTACGATAAGAGTAGCAGTGTACATGTTGTGGTGATGGGTGTTCTTTGGTTACGGTGGTCAAGGAACATCTATGAGAGAAGGTTCAGTGTCAGCTGAGACTTGAAAGATGAGAAGACACCAGTTATAGGAAAACCCAAGGGCACAGAAGTCCTCCCAAGTAACAGGGCAGACCTTTGCATCAGCTCTGTGATAGGAAAGATCTTGGCTAAAACTTCCCGAGAAAGAAATGTGGCTGGAGATGAGGTAAGAGAGGCTTCAGATAACGTGGGGCCTTGAAGTCCCATGGTAAGGAGTTTGAATTTTATTTCAAGAGCCATGGAAAACAATAGAAGCTTTTAAAGCTGGGTGGTGACATGCTATCATTTAGGCTTTAAATAAATCACTACATTGCTATGTGGAGATTAACGAAGGCAGGAGAGGAAACAAAAAGACTAGTTAGAGGCCAGGGCCTCTAATCCAGGCAAGAGATAAAGGTGGCCTGGACTAGGGTGACTGTAGAAGGAGAGAAGTGGACTGATGTGAGATACAATTTGGATGTTGGATTTCTTACACGTACTAATGGACTGGATGATGAGAATAAAGGAAAGGGATATCTCAATGGTAACTCCAAATTCTTGACTTGAACAACACATGGTAGTGTCATTTACTGAAATGGTGAAAGCTGTGGGAAAAGTCAGTTTTCTGTTCTAGTCACATGTCATGCTTTAAAATGACTGTGAATCATTCAAGTGGAGATTTCAAATACATATGTGAAACTCAGAGCGGGGGGTCTGGGCTGACTTTAAGAATTTGGGATCATTTGGCTTACTGATACTAAGACCATAGGAATGGGTAAGCATACCTAGGGAGAGAGAAGAAAAAGGGCCCTTGGACCACGTCCTGAGGACTGCCAACATTCAGAGATAGGTAGGGGTAGACAACCTAGCAAAGGAGACAGAAAAGGAGGAGCCAAAGAAGTAGGAGAAAAACTAAGAAATTACGGTGTCATAGCAACCAAGAGAGGAGGGAGGGTTTCAAAAAGAAAGGAGCCGGCAACAGTGTCTCACACTGTTAAGAGATTGGTCACATTAGAACAGAACACTGTCTACTGGATGTGGCAACAAGGAAGGTCATTGGTCACCTTGATAAGAACAGTTTCAGAGGAGAGGAAGAAATAGATGTAAGAGTAAGAAGACTTAAGGAGGTTAACTGAACACACAGAACTATTGAAAAGTTTACCAAGTTTAGATTGAAAAAAAAGATAGCACCTGAAGGGGGATGAAGGATCAAAGGGAGGGTTTGGGGGATGATTTTTTAATGTTTGTTTTATGTTTAGAGTTTATACTCTACGTGGGGAATCTGATTTGAAGCAGTTGAGGAAGAGTTACAAAGGTCCACATAACTAAAGAGTACATAAAGACATGAGTACGTCTTAAAGCCTGGAGCGGATGGGGGTAACTAACACAGATTGGGACAAAGTATTGCACGGTGGAAAGGGCCCAGTCTTTAGTGCTATAAGATCCCTTAAGATTCTAAAATTCCCCCAGTGGCTAGTTTTGTGATTTGGCGCAAATTATAAAATACTTCAAAGCCTGTGTTTTTCCAACCATAAATAGGGCTAATAATATCTACCTTATAAGGTTTAGGCGAAGATCAGATGAAGTGATGTGGGTAGAGCATCTAAATGCTAACTTAATGCCTGATCTATTGAGAGCTCTCATTACAACTGTATCCCTCCGGACCCCTCTCCCCTTCCTCCACGACTCCAAGCTTGATAGCCAAGAAGACGTGGGGCCATTTCAAGGAAAATGAATACCAAATGCACAGGGATGAGAGCCAGAAATGTAGGCAGGATCTAAGAGGTAGTGGTGCTGTGAAGGGTCAACAACTGGGTTCAAAGGGTACAGAGTGGACATTGAGAGCTTTGAAAGCAGCCTGGAGATTACATGTGATCCTATAATGATAAGAACCCACTGCAGGTTCCGGTGCAGGCATGACAGAGTCAAAAAAGGATTTGAAAATGATTATTTAGGGGGCAGTTTTCAGGGTAAATGGCAGCAGGGAGAGAATGGAAACAGGAAGTTTGGCTGACAGGCAGCCCCAGCCATTCATGAACCAAAAAAGCGGTGGCTCCAGAAACAGAGAGGACGTAAGGAAGAGGGATGCTATGCTCCTGCAGCGCTCATAAATCATAGAAACAGCTGCATGTGTGACTCAGTTTCATCCTTCTCTTGCTCTACCTTCGGAAGGTAGAATTCGGCCAAGTGATAACTACTCACAAAAGCATTTTAAAGATAAAAATGTTATTTTAAGTTTCATAAGGAGCAAGACAAACATTATATATGCTGTGTTTCAAACACACATGTTCACACACTCACCTCTTGGTGCCAAGTAAAGTACAATGACAAGGCTAAGGCATTGATACCAAAGCTGCATATAGGATCAGGACACTCCTACCTAAAATATATCCTATTAGGCATTCCCAAAATATGCAGGAGTAAGTTTTAAAGGACACAAAACACTGAGAAAGGGTAGGTAGAGTAATACTGCATTGGATGTTTTTAAAGTTAAGATGCCACGGACCCAGTGGGGAACTAATGTCTGTATTCATTTGGCTTAGTATTTGAGTTACAAAAAAGAATGGCATGCCTTCATAATGTTGGTGACGGAAGATAAAATCAGTCCTTAGACAGGCTGAGTTTTCTTTTTTACTAATATATCTAAAATTCATTTAAAAGACCCATACTGTGTTGCAATACTTTTTCAGATATTGTTATACTGCTTCATTGCTCATAATTGGGTGAGCATTTCCTACATGAGACATCTTTCAGGAGGTCACTGCCAATGGTAATCTTGAAAGGTCTTTATATGTAAATTCTAGATTGCACATTTAATTCATAGAGACAACCACATATGAAATGTTGAGGGTACTTTCCATTTTGTATTATGTATTATGTGCAGGAATCAGCCTGTTTGAAAATAACTAACCTTATCTGAGAAAGACCAGATGGGCCTTTTCAACACTGCAACATTTATTATTGCAGAGCCATGATGGTGGGGGCGGGGGGGTGAGGGTGGAGTAGAGGGATGAAATGGGGCAGGAAACTAATACTTAACACCCCTTATAAATCCTTTACATCAACTCTACAAAGTAGGCTTTCTCAGCCCCCAACTGAGGAAACTATAATTTGGAGAGATGAAATAACTTGTCCAAATCCCACAGCTCTCATGTGGCAGAAGCAGGATTACAGTACAGATCTGTCTGAATTTATGTTCTTTTTTTTTTTTTACTGCCCCCCCATTCCTCCCCTACCTCTCAGACAGAAAGCAAGTGAATTCTGACTTGGGCTACAGGTAATACAACACAATAATTAACTCATTAAGGCATATGTGAGCTATTTGGATTGAGAAACATACTGGAATGCTCTGAATAGAATAGCTAAGCAATGAAATTATTCTCCAGCTAGGTATTAACTTATTTATTCCTCCTCAGTCAACTCAGAACTAATACCTTTCATCATTTTGAATGGCTCTAAACAAACAGAATACATTTTTATTCTTAAAATAGGCAACTATCTTCCCATGGATCAACACACATCTGGTTATATTTATTTATACAATTTGTCTGTATTATGTATAGAGTTAAAAGTTAGAAAAGCTCTTATTTCCTGAATCTCTTTGTCACAGAGCTATTTTTTTTCCTCTAGAGAAACACTGTAGTTCAAGATTGTGAATTAGAAATAAGCAATTAGTTGATGTCAAGTCTCATCTTATCCCAATAGCAATCTATAAGAAGGCAAGAACATATGGCAAAGTGCCACAATTACTTTTGATAATACACTAGAAATCATAACAGCCATGTAGCTAATTTCCTCTGGCTTGTTTTAATTATAGATGTTGTAAATGCAGAACAACAACTTTATTCTATCTCCCACTCCCCAAAAAACCCTCATAATATCCTGCCACAACCACAAAACAACCCTGCACTGAGGTAATTGTTTAGAAAAGGTTAATGATGTAATAAATCTAAGACATTTCTATATTTTCTTTCACTTTAAATAGGAGGACAATTTCCAAGTAATTTACAAACACACATTGGACACAACTGTATTCATTTATGGGTACTCAGTCTAAAGCTTAGAAATATTACCTTTAAAATGAATTATAGGTATCCATAAAGTTTAAATGTTAAAGAAGCTTCTAGAATCAGGATGTTAACTAAAGTCCTGCTGACATAACTGGGTCTGATTCCCTGGTGTTCTTTGGTGAGTTAATTTCTATCTACTACCAAGTAGACCAAATTACTTCTTCTGGAGAGTGTAGTGGTTCTTCTGTGCCTAGGGAGTTACTTCACCCTATTTAGCTTTCTTCTCTCATGGAACAGAGTGGATAGTGATGGGAGAGAACAATTACTCTTTTTTTAGTCTATGAGAGAAAGGAAAAAGAAAGGGTTAAGTAAGTGGACATTAATATAAAGGTAGGTAACACGGGCATATCTGCCAAAGGAAACATGACATAGATGAGAAAACTAAATTTAAAAAAGTATCTGGTAAAATATCTTGGATACTTTTTCATTCCTGGAACCTAGTCTGCTGAGCCCAGAAACTCATTCATGAGTTTTCTATTATATACCTACTAATCCTTCCCAAAGCATTCAGTTCAGAACTGAACATCTTACTGAAGCAATCCCAGGGCATTCTAGGCCTTTGGCCATGAGACGATGCTTCTTTCATCTGAGAACATGTAGATTTAAAAACGCTATCATTTCACCAAAGAAGACACACAGATGGCCAAGAGGCACATGAAAAGCTGCTCAACATCATTAATTATTAGAGAAATGCAAATCAAAACTACAATGAGGTATCACTTCACACCGGTCAGAATGGCCATCATCAAAAAATCTACAAACAATAAATGCTGGAGAGGGTGTGGAGAAAAGGGAACCCGTCTGCACTGCTAGTGGGGCTGTAAATTGATACAGCCACTATGGAGAACAGTAGGGAGCTTCCTTAAAAAACTAAAAATAGAACTACCATACGACCCAGCAATCCCACTACTGGGCATATACCCTGAGAAAACCATAATTCAAAAAGAGTCATGTACCACAATGTTCATTGCAGCTCTATTTACAATAGCCAGGACATGGAAGCAACCTAAGTGTCCATCAACAGATGAATCGATAAAGAAGATGGGGCACATATATACAATGGAATATTACTCAGACATAAAAAGAAACGAAATTGAGTTATTTGTAGTGAGGTGGATGGACCTAGAGTCTGTCATACAGAGTGAAGTAAGCCAGAAAGAGAAAAACAAATATTGTATATTAACGCATATATGTGGAATCTAGAAAAATGGTACAGATGAACCTATCTGCAGGGCAGGAATAGAGACGTAGATGTAGAGAACAGACATGTGGACACAGTGGGGAAGGGGAGGGTGGGACGAACTGGGAGATTAGGTTTGACATAAATACACTACCATGTGTAAAATAGATAGCTAGTGGGAACCTGCTGTATAGCACAGGGAGCTCAGCTCGGTGCTCTGTGATGAACTAGATGGGTGGGATGGAGGGGTGGGAGGGAGGTCCAAGAGGGAGGGGATATAGATATACATATAGCTGATTCACTTCATTGTACAGCAGAAACTAACAACACTGTAAAGCAATTTTACTCCAATAAAAAAATTTTTTAAATTAAAAAATAAAATATACCACCAAGAAAAATTAAAATTAAATTAAATTAAATTAAAATTAAAAACTATCACCAGAAGAGTAAGGTACGGGAAGGCTTAGGTCTTTCTATGCTCATAAGATAAATTATATAAGTTTTCATAAAGAACTAGAACAGAGAAAAGGATGTCTTTGCAGATTTATTTTACAGAATAAGAATTTTTACATGGGAGCTATATGGTAATATCTGTTACGGAACAGTGGAAATCTGCCTCATAGTGCTCTGAAGCAAGAAAGGAAACTTTTCAGTTGGATTTCATCATTGTCACTGATCTTGACTACAAATGAAGTCTAGTTACCCCAAGAAAGAGAAGTGGTAAACAGGTCATGTCCATAGTGCTTTACCCTGGACAAATGTTTTTGGTCCACTCTTCTCAGAAAGTGGCAGAGGAACTGCATAGTTTTAGTGAATCTCTGCTCAAATTTCTGATATAGTTTAGAGTTTAACAGAAAAACAAAATGAAACAACCTCACCAACAGGGGACTGATAATGTGTAACAATTAATGTTATCTTGAGTAGAAAATAAAGAGACATGCTGAAAAAGCCTTCTGCCTGGTTCTGTCACAGTCCTGTTCCTTTCTGGCTGTCTGATTATTCCCTCTTGTGGACTGGCAGAAAGACAGGGGTCTCCCCTAAACTATACCTGAAAAAACTCATAAAACCATAAGATATAAGTTTCTTATTTCAAGGGGTCCACAGTCTCCTGAAAAAGTCTTAAACAAACACACAACCCAAATAACATGGAATATTGTTAAAGCAGACAGAGCCCTATGAGAACACAGAGCAATTAGCCTTATTGCCAAGATTAGCAGATGCCATCACACAAATGATGTAGGGTCTTGAGGGACGAGTAGGAGCTGACCAGGAGAGAAGTAGGAAAATGAAATTTGAAGTAGAGGGAAAAGCATGAGTAAAGCTCAAGATAAGAATACAAGTCGGAGCTGAGTAACTATGTGGCCAGAGGGGAAGGTCCATGGGAGGCAGGAGAGAGAGGTCTGTTTTCTCTATGTCATCCACATATGTCTGTGAATATGAGTTTTCATCACGTATTGGTGTTTTGTCTAGCAGAGTGGTTCTCAAACTTGAGCGAGCTTGAGAATCACCTGGAGGGCTTACTAAACCACAGGATGGATAGCCTCATCTGCCAGAGGACAGACAGCAGAAGCAAGAAGAACTACAATCCTGCAGCCTGTGGAACAAAAACCACATTCACAGAAAGACAGACAAGATGAAAAGGCAGAGGGATATGTACCAGATGAAGGAACAAGATAAAACCCCAGAAAAACAACTAAATGAAGTGGAGATAGGCAACCTTCCAGAAAAAGAATTCAGAATAATGATAGTGAAGATGATCCAGGACCTCGGAAAAAGAATGGAGGCAAAGATCGAGAAGATGCAAGAAATGTTTAACAAAGACCTAGAAGAATTAAAGAACAAACAAACAGATATGAACAATACAATAACTGAAATGAAAACTACACTAGAAGGAATCAATAGCAGAATAACTGAGGCAGAAGAACGGATAAGTGACCTGGAAGACACAATAGTGGAATTCACTGCTGCGTAACAGAATAAAGAAGAAAGAATGAAAAGAAATGAAGACAGCCTAAGAGACCTCTGGGACAACATTAAATGCAACAACATTCGCATTATAGGGGTCCCAGAAGGAGAAGAGAGAGAGAAAGGACCAGAGAAAATATATGAAGATTACAGTCGAAAACTTCCCTAACATGGGAAAGGAAATAGCCATCCAAGTCCAGGAAGTGCAGTGAGTCCCATACAGGATAAACCCAAGGAGAAACACACCGAGACACATAGTAATCAAACTGGCAAAAATTAAAGACAAAGAAAAATTATTGAAAGCAGCAAGGGAAAAATGACAAATAACTTACAAGGGAACTCCCATAAGGTTAACAGCTGATTTCTCAGCAGAAACTCTACAAGCCAGAAGGCAGTGGCATGATATACTTAAAGTGATGAAAGGGAAGAACCTACAAACAAGATGACTCTACCCGGCAAGGACCTCATTCAGATTCGATGGAGAAATCAAAAGCTTTACAGACAAGCAAAAGCTAAGAGAACTCAGCACCACCAAACCAGCTCTACAACAAATGCTAAAGGAACTTCTCTAAGTGGGAAACACAAGAGAAGAAAAGGACCTACAAAAACAAACCCAAAACAATTAAGAAAAAGGTCGTAGGAACATACATATGGATAATTACCTTAAACGTGAAAGGATTAAATGCTCCAACCAAAAGACACAGGCTTGCTGAATGGATACAAAAACAAGACCCATATATATGCTGTCTACAAGAGACCCACTTCAGACCTAGGGACACATACAGACTGAAAGTGAGGGGATGGAAAAAGATATTCCATGCAAATGGAAATCAAAAGAAAGCTGGAGGAGGAGCTTCACGATGGTGGAAGAATAAGACACGGAGATCACCTTCCTCCACACAAATACATCAGAAATACATCTACATGTGGAACAACTCCTACAGATCACCTACTGAACGCCGGCAGAAGACCTCAGACCTCCCAAAAGGCAAGTAACTCCCCATGTACCTGGGTAGAGCAAAAGAAAAAAGAAAAAACAGAGAAAAAAGAATAGGGACGGGACCTGCACCTCTGGGAGGGAGCCATGAAGGAGGAAAGGTTTCCACACACTAGGAAGCCCCTTCGCGGGCGGAGACTGCGGGTGGCAGAGCGGGGAAGCTTCGGAGCCACGGAGGAGAGCGCAGCCACAGGGGTGCGGAGGGCAAAGCGGAGAGATTCCCGCACAGAGGAGCGGTGCCGACCAGCACTCACCAGCCCGAGAGGCTTGTCTGCTCACCCGCTGGGGCGGGTGGGGGCTGGTAGCTGAGGCTCGGGCTTCGGTCGGATCGCAGGGAGAGGACTGGGGTTGGTGGCGTGAACACAGCCTGAAGGGGGTTAGTGCGCCACAGCTAGCCGGGAGGGAGTCCGGGAAAAGGTCTGGAGCTGCCGAAGAGGCACAAGACTTTTTCTTGCCTCTTTGTTTCCTGGTGCGCGAGGAGAGGGGATTCAGAGCGCCGCTTAAAGGAGCTCCAGAGACGGGCACGAGCCGCGGCTATCAGCGCAGACCCCAGAGACGGGCATGAGACGCTAAGGCCGCTGCTGCCGCCACCAAGAAGCCTGTGTGCAAGCACAGGTCACTCTCCACACCGCCCCTCCCGGGAGCCTGTGCAGCCCGCCGCTGCCAGGGTCCCGTGATCCAGGGACAACTTACCCAGGAGAACGCACGGCGCGCCTCAGGCTGGTGCAACGTCACGCCGGCCTCTGCCGCCGCAGGCTCGCCCTGCACTCCGTACCCCTCCCTCCCCCCGGCCTGAGTGAGCCAGAGCCCCCGAGTCAGCTGCTCCTTTAACCCCGTTCTGTGTGAGCGAAGAACAGACGCCCTCAGGCGACCTACACACAGAGGCGGATCCAAATCCAAAGCTGAACCCCGGGAGCTGTGCGAACAAAGCAGAGAAAGGGAAATTTCTCCGTGCAGCCTCAGGAACAGAGGATTAAATCTCCACAATCAACTTGATATACGCTGCATGTGTGCAATACCTGAAGAGACAACGAATCATCCCAAATTGAGGAGGGGGACTTTGGGAGCAACAATATATATATATTTTTCCCTTTTTCTCTTTTTCCGTTGGGAGGACAGGCTCTTGGTGCTCCAGCCAGGCATCAGGGCTGTGCCTCTGAGGAGGGAGAGCCAGTTCAGGACACTGGTCCACAAGAGACCTCCCAGCTCCACGTAATATCAAACGGCGAAAATCTCCCAGAGATCTCCATCTCAATGCCAAGACCCAGCTCCACTCAACGACCAGCAAGCTACAGTGCTGGACACCCTATGCCAAATAACTAGCAAGACAGGAACACAACCCCATCCATAAGCATAGAGGCTGCCTAAAATCATAATGAGGCCACAGACACCCCAAAACACACCACCAGACGTGGACCTGCTCACCAGAAAGACAAGGTCCAGCCTCATCCACCAGAACACAGGCACTAATCCCCTCCACCAGGAAGCCCACACAACCCACTGAACCAACCTTAGCCACTGGGGGCAGACACCAAAAACAACGGGAACTATGAACCTGCAGCCTGCGAAAAGGAGACCACAAACACAGTAAATTAAGCAAAATAAGAAGACAGAGAAACACACAGCAGATGAAGGACCAAGGCAAAAACACACCAGACCTAACAAATGAAGAGGAAATAGGCAGTCTACCTGAAAAATAATTCAGAATAATGATAGTAAAGATGATCCAAAATCTTGGAAATAGAATGGAGAAAATACAAGAAACGTTAAACAAGGACCTAGAAGAACTAAAGAGCAAACAAACAGAGATGAACAACACAATAAATGAAATTAAAAATTCTCTAGAAGGGATCAATAGCAGAATAACTGAGGCAGAAGAACAGATAAGTGACCTGGAAGATAAAATAGTGGAAATAACTACTGCAGAGCAGAAAAAAGAAAAAAGAATGAAAAGAATTGAGGACAGTCTCAGAGACCTCTGGGACAACATTAAATGCACCAACATTCGAATTATAGGGGTCCCAGAAGAAAAAGAGAAAAAGAAAGGGACTGAGAAAATATTTGAAGAGATTATAGCTGAAAACTTCCCTAATATGGGAAAGGAAATAGTTAATCAAGTCCAGGAAGCACAGAGAGTCCCATACAGGATAAATCCAAGGAGAAACATGCCAAGACACATATTAATCAAACTATCAAAAATGAAATACAAAGAAAAAATATTAAAAGCAGCAAGGGAAAAAAAACAAATAACACATAAGGGACTCCCCATAAGGTTAACAGCTGATCTTTAAGCAGAAACTCTGCAAGCCAGAAGGGAGTGGCAGAACATATTTAAAGTGATGAAAGAGAAAAAGCTACAACCAAGATTACTCTACCCAGCAAGGATCTCATTCAGATTTGATGGAGAAATTAAAAGCTTAACAGACAAACAAAAGCTAAGAGAATTCAGCACCACCAAACCAGCTTTACAACAAATGCTAAAGGAACTTCTCTAGGCAGGAAACACAACAGAAGGAAAACACCTACAATAATAAACCCAAAACAATTAAGAAAATGGTAATAGGAACACACATATCGAGAATTACCTTAAATGTAAATGGATTAAATGCTCCAACCAAAAGACACAGACTGGCTGAATGGATCCAAAAACAAGACCCGTATATATGCTGTCTACAAGAGACCCACTTCAGACCTAGGGACACATACAGACTGAAAGTGAGGGGATGGAAAAAGATATTCTATGCAAATGGAAATCAAAAGCAAGCTGGAGTAGCAAGTCTCATACCAGACAAAATAGACTTTAAAACAAAGACTATTACAAGAGACAAGGAAGGACACTACATAATGTTCAAGGGATCAACCCAAGAAGAAGATATAACAATTGTAAATATTTATGCACCCAACATAGGAGCACCACAATACATAAGGCAAATGCTAATAGCCATAAAAGGGGAAATCAACAGTAACACAATAATAGTAGGGGACTTCAACACCCCACTTTCACCAAAGGACAGATCATACAAAATGAAAATAAATACGGAAACACAAGCTTTAAATGATACATTAAACAAGATGGACTTAACTGATATTTATAGGACATTCCACCCAAAAACAACAGAATACAGTTTCTTCTCAAGTGCTCATCGAACATTCTCCAGGATAGCTGATATCTTGGGTCACAAATCAAGCCTTGGTAAATTTAACAAAACTGAAATCGTATCAAGTAACTTTTCCGACCACAACGCTATGAGACCAGATATCAATCACAGGAAAAAATCTGTAAGAAATACAATCACATGGAGGCTAAACAACACACTACTTAATAACCAAAAGGTCACTGAAGAAATCAAAGAGGAAATCAAAAAATACCTAGAAAGAAATGACAATGAAAACACAATGACCCAAAACCTATGGGATGCAGCAAAAGCAGTTCTAAGAGGGAAGTTTATAGCTATACAAGCCTACCTTAAGAAACAAGAAACATCTCAAATAAACAACCTAACCTAACACCTAAAGCAATAAGAACAAAAAACCCCCAAAGTTAGCAGAAGGAACGAAATCATAAAGATCAGATCAGAAATAAATGAAAAAGAAATGAAGGAAATGATAGCAAAGATCAATAGAACTAAAAGCTGGTTCTTTGAGAAGATAAATAAAATTGATAAACCATTAGCCAGACTTATCAAGAAAAAAAGGGAGAAGACTCAAATCAACAGAATCAGAAATAAAAAAGGAGAAGTAACAAGTGACACTGTGGAAATGCAAAGAATCATGAAAGATTACTACAAGCAACTATATGCCAATAAAATGGACAACCTGGAAGAAATGGACAAATTCTTAGAAATGCACAACCTGCTGAGACTGAACCAGGAAGAAATAGAAAATATGAACAGACCAATCACAAGCACTGAAATTGAAACTGTGATTAAAAATCTTCCAACAAACAAAAGCCCAGGACCAGATGGCTTCACAGGCGAATTCTATCAAACATTTAGAGAAGAGCTAACACCTATCCTTCTCAAACTCTTCCAAAATATAGCAGAGGGAGGAACACTCCCAAACTCATCCTATGAGGCCACCATCACCCTGATACCAAACCAGACAAAGATACACAGAAAGAAAACTACAGGCCAATATCACTGATGAACATAGATGCAAAAATCCTCAACAAAGTACTAGCAAACAGAATCCAACAGCACATTAAAAGGATCATACACCATGATCAAGTGGGGTTTATCCCAGGAATGCAAGGATTGTTCAATATACGCAAATCAATCAACGTGATACACCATATTAACAAATTGAAGGAGAAAAACCAGATGATCATCTCAATAGATGCAGAAAAAGCTTTTGACAAAATTCAACACCCATTTACGATAAAAACCCTCCAGAAGGTAGGCATAGAGGGAACTTTCCTCAACATAATAAAGGCCATATATGAAAAACGCACAGCCAACATCATCCTCAATGGTGAAAAACTGAAACCATTTCCACTAAGATCAGGATCAAGACAAGGTTGCCCACTCTCACCACTATTATTCAACATAGTTTTGGAAGTTTTAGACACAGCAATCAGAGAAAAAAAAAGAATTAAAAGGAACCCAAATTGGAAAAGAAGAAGTAAAGCTGTCATTGTTTGCAGATGACACGATACCATACATAGAGAATCCTAAAGATGCTACCAGAAAACTACTAGAGCTAATCAATGAATTTGGTAAAGTAGCAGGATACAAAATTAATGGACAGAAATCTCTTGCATTCCTATACACTAATGATGAGAAATCTGAAAGTGAAATTAAGAAAACACTCCCATTTACCACTGCAACAAAAAGAATAAAATACCTAGGAATAAACCTACCTAAGGAGACAAAAGACCTGTATGCAGAAAACTATAAGACACTGATGAAAGAAATTAAAGATGATACAAATAGATGGAGAGATATACCATGTTCTTGGATTGGAAGAATCAACATTGTGAAAATGACTCTACTACCCAAAACAATCCACAGATTCAATGCAATCCTTATCAAACTACCACTGGCATTTTTCACAGAACTGGAACAAAAAATTTCACAATTTGTATGGAAACACAAAAGACCCCGAATAGCCAAAGCAATCTTGAGAAAGAAAAACAGGGCTGGAGGAATCAGACTCCCTGACTTCAGACTATACTACAAAGCTACAGTAATCAAGACAGTATGGTACTGGCACAAAAACAGAAATATAGCTCGATGGAACAGGATAGAAAGCCCAGAGATAAACCCACACACATATGGTCACCTTATCTTTGATAAAGGAGACAAGAATATACAGTGGAGAAAAGACAGCCTCTTCAATAAGTGGTGCTGGGAAAACTGGACAGGTACATGTAAAAGAATGAAATGAGAACACTCTGTAACACCATACACAAAAATAAACTCAAAATGGATTAAAGACCTAAATGTAAGGCCACACAACATCAAACTCTTAGAGGAAAACCTAGACAGAATACTCTATGACATAAATCACAGCAAGATCCTTTTAGACCCACCTCCTAGAGAAATGGAAATAAAAACAAAAATAAACAAATGGGACCCAATGAAACTTCAAAGCTTTTGCACAGCAAAGGAAACCGTAAACAAGACGAAAAGACAACCCTCAGAATGGGAGAAAATATTTGGAAACGAATCAACGGACAAAGGATTAATCTCCAAAATATATAAACAGCTCATGCAGCTCAATATTAAAGAAACAAACAACCCAATCCAAAAATGGGCAGAAGACCTAAATAGACGTTTCTCCAAAGAAGACATACAGATGGCCAAGAAGCACATGAAAAGATGCTCAACATCACTAATTATTCGAGAAATGCAAATCAAAACTACAATGAGATATCACCTCACACCAGTTAGAATGGGCATCATCAGAAAATCTACAAACAACAAATGCTGGAGAGGGTGTGGAGAAAAGGGAACCCTCTTGCACTGTTGGTGGGAATGTAAATGGATACAGCCACTATGGAGAACAGTATGGAGGTTCCTTAAAAAACTAAAAACAGAATTACCATATGATCCAGCAATCCCACTCCTGGGCATATACCCAGAGAAAACCATAATTCAAAAAGACACATGCACCCCAATGTTTACTGCAGCACTCTTTACAATAGCCAGGTCATGGAAGTGTCCTAAATGCCCATCGACAGAAGAATGGATAAAGAAGATGTGGTACATATATACAATGGAATATTACTCAGCCATAGAAAGGAACGAAATTGGGTCATTTGTTGAGACGTGGATGGATCTAGAGACTGTCAAACAGAGTGAAGTAACTCAGAAAGAGAAAAACAAATATTGTATATTAACGCATATATGTGGAACCTAGAAAAATGGTACAGATGAACCGGTTTGCAGGGCAGAAATTGAGACACAGATGTAGAGAACAAACGTATGGACATCAAGGGGGGAAAGCCGCAGGGTGGTGGGGGTAGTGGTGTGATGAATTGGGAGATTGGGATTGACATGTATACACTGATGGGTATAAAATGGATGACTAATAAGAACCTGCTGTATAAAAAAATAAATTAAATTAAATTACAAAAAAACAACAACAAAAAAAACACAGGCTGCTGGGTCCCAACCCTGGAGTTCACGATTATGTGGGTCTGGAGGGGCGCTCAAGAATTTGCACTCTAACAATTTCCCAGGTGATACTGACACTGTTACTCTAGGGATCACCCTTTGAGAATTAACCACTGGTCTAGCATAATGGTCCTTAATCTCCTGGAGGTCATGAATGCCTTTGTGAAAATGATGGATCTTCTCCTGAGAAACCTGCACAAATATTCATAAACACAAAATATGACCGATAAGTTCATGGGCTTCTGAGACCCACTAAGAGGGACTGGAGAGCAGTAGCCTACCTCTACCTCCAAGAAATACAATGAATTAATGAAGACAACATATCTTTCAAGTACCATTTTAACAGAAAACTCTCAGGAAAAAGAACACATCAAAAATGTCACTAAAGGGCTTCCCTGGTGGCCCAGTGGTTAAGAATCCGCTTCCCAATGCAGGGGACACGAGTTTGAGCCCTGGTCCGGGAAGATTCCACATGCCGCGGAGCAACTAAGCCCGTGCGCCACAACTACTGAGCCCGCACACTCTAGAGCCCGTGCTCCGCAACGAGAGAAGCCACCGCAATGAGAAGCCCGCACACTGCAACGAAGAGTAGCCCCGCTCACCGCAGCTAGAGAAAGCCCGCGCGCAGCAACGAAGACCCAACGCTGCCAAAAATAAACAAATAAAAGAAATTTATTTTTTAAAAAGTCACTAAAATGTGATTTTTGCTTACTTATGCATCTTTGAATTAGTCATAGTGATCTCAGGCACAAAATGACTAGATTTGGGGAAGGGGGCACACCAAAAGGCAGCCCTTGAGGGCTAGAAGGAAATTCCTGTCACTCTAACCACATTCAAGTAATCTGGCCCTTTCCCATTTTGCCCTGCCATCCGCTTGGGAAATAAATATCAAATAAAAGAGGGGTTGGTGGGGAACATGACGGAAAAGGGGGGGGGCATTCAGCCAGGGGCCTGGGGAAAGACACGGAAGTTGGTACCTCTGGGAAAGCGTAGCTATGGCTCTAGGATCTCTGTCCAGTACCTCAGTGAACCAGTTCAAGATTGAAGAAAGAGATAATTAAGAATGTGCTTAAAAGGAAACCAAATCGGTTGTGCTACACAATGATATGAGACAATCCCTGTTGGAGAGAAAGAACATTTTGACTTCACACTTTACCTAAGAATCTTCCTCACATGCCTTCCGTAACCCAGCAGTATAGATATTTTTAAATGACTCTGAAAAGAAAGCAGAGGTGCAAGGAAAGCCATCGTTCCTTTAAAGCATCTCAGGTCTACTCTGCCTACATGCATGAAGTCAGGAACATGAGGCAAATATTGTATTATTCATCTTGGCAACTATAAATTCAAGTGATGGCTCTGAGGCTGGGAAACAAAGGCCCGCTGAGCCGGAAAGCAGAACTCTGCCTTCAGCTTCTCGAAGAAGTGATAGCGCTACAGGCAAAGCTCCCTGTAATCATCTGGGGGAAATACACCTCTGAGTCAAAGAAGATTTTCTGCTACTGCACGGACTGTTTTGCCTAAAGCCAGGAAAACTCTGTCTGATGATAACGTTTTAGCTGCCGATTCGTCTCCTCTGTCTTCGATTCCTCTCAGCAAACTTTTATTGGGTCTCATCATGGGCACATTTACAGAGCAATTTCCATGATGATAAAATCTCTTCAAATGAGATTTAAAATGTAATTAAAGGGCAGATTTGATGTGGTAAAGGCGTTGCTGTGCAGTGCCCATACATCATCATGCCATAGAGCGCTCATTCAGCTAGCCTATGGCACGACCCCAATTTTGCTCTGGTAAGATTACATGTCCTTGTTTCATGATAATGGCTTGATTAGGGAAAATAAAAAAAAAAGATAAAACAGCCTCTTTATTGGAGAGACAAGTCCATGAATATGAGTTAGATTTTTGTGCCCTCCTCCATTCATTCTATACCTTAGACTTCAGAGGCTGCAAGAAACTCCTCGGATACGGAGGCGAACACTGACAAACTGACAGGTGAAAGCTGGAAGGATCTGCTTGCCTGGAGAAGTGGATCCCCGTAAATCCTAGGGCCTGTTCTCATGGTTTTAAGGGCAATCGCTTGAAAAGTGGAAACTACAGGTTATAGCTCCCTGAATGGATGAATGCTTGCTTCTGGAAAACTGCGTGGAGCCTGAAAGCAAGAAAATATTCCTTGAGCAGTCCATTTTTGAAACCTCAAAACTAACTGAGATTATTCTTCGCTATAAAATCAATATGATTTTAAGCTTTGGAATTTCCCAAACCCCCAAATATGCGGCCTACCCAGATCCACAATCATAAGTATCCTCAATCATGGTATTTACCAAATGATATGAAGTGATTTTTTACTGGGCTACTGGTTTATATTCTGACAGCCAATCATATAATATGATATGGAAATCATATTTTTTTAACACGCAGGGCAAAACAAAACTTTCAAAAGATCAGATTTCAGATCTAATGTCACAGTTAAATAATAGGTCGGAGGCACTCAGAAGAGGATTTGGGCCTTTTAAACACTATATGTTCATTACCTTCTCTTTTCAACATATCATGATATTCACAGGAAAAAAAATGCCATATAATGCCTGAGTTATACAGAGCACTGAGAGTTTCACTAATTTTTTTCTGTGCTCCTCTCTTTGCCTAAGTGAAATATTCCTTTGGGAACAACACTTTGTCTATGGAATCAAATTTATCTTTGTGATACTGGGAGTTACAAAATAACTCATGTGTTTTAAAGTATCATTAAATGTATGGAATTAAATAATAATTAGTAAACATAATTTGAGGGTCTTTAATTTAAGGATGATGACAAATTCTTGTCAAATAGTAATCATGCTTTTAAGTGTAATAATGTTTTCATAGACAAGAGTAAGATACTAGCAAAAATAACATACATTTTTGAAGAGAAAATGGCGACTGTATCTTCCAAATAAAAGCAACTTATACGTCTCTTTAGTCCAAAAAAAGCTCACAAGTTAATCTACAAGTTTCACCTCCCTTATTGAAGATGCAAGGCCTATTTTCAATTTGCTTTAATAGCAAACAATTCATGGAAAGTTTGATTTCACTATAACAATAACCTCTTTTAGCCAAATAACCCTTGTCAACCCCTGGATAAAATTTTCTGCCAAAGAATTCCCCTACTTCCCACTCACCACCAGAGATAAAAGGATTGAAGAGACAGCACCATTCTCTGTAGGACTGTTTGCTTGCACTCACTCAGTCAGCCAAGCTTCCACTGCCTGATTGCACTGCCATGGAAAGTCCTACAGGATAACTTGGAGAGCAGCTACCTCTATTACTTCTCCAAACATCCCACTGCTTCCAATTACCACTGATTTTCTGTTATAATCAGTAGCCTTGAAACTTAGAACTATCCAACTGTTTTAAATGCAGAAGAGAAAATCCTAGGCAAAATGGGGAAGAAAAAAGACTTTCCATGTTTCTGAAGAGTGGCATTGTGCCTGCGTGATTGTTTTTCATCAGTTTTGACTTCTCAGAGAGGCAGTATTTCTTTTCATTTATTTCTCTAGGCTGACATTTCTTTTCACTAAATAGTTAATGAGCATGGTGCAAATCTGGCATTCTTCCTTTTGACATCTTTACTCATGAAATAAGTAAAAGCAGTCCCCAACTTACAAAGAGTTCTGTAACCAAAAGTCATTTGCAAGTCAATGGTTCAGAGCCCAAAATTCAAATTTCCACAGAAACAACAGCTATGTATGTTTGGCACCAGGATAGTCACGGCTATTTGATCTCAAGCATGGATGATCTAAGTCATTCTGATAGCACTACTTTGGGTTCTGTGATTTGAGAAACATACATCTTTTGGGGTACAAAAGGGAATGAAGTATGAAAAGAAAATATCTCTCTTTGAATCCTGACTCCGCGCAATGCAAAACAGTAAGCAAAAGACATCTGAGATGGGCATGAACGAAATGGGCATGTACCTGTCATTCTACCTCCTGGTGCCTGGTCATCTCTACCCCCCATATTTCCTCAGGTCCCTAATAATCCTTCTTTCCTACCTGTTAAAAACTGCACTCCCAGAGCATAGTCCGACCACTTTCACGTTCTGGGAGATTTTTACCTTTTAAAAAGAGGAAGCTGGCAGTGCGCTCGGCGGTCCCCTGATCTGTCTCTTGCTTCATCAGTGTTTGGACGGAACAGACCCAGGGATGCCCTTTGCTCCCGCCTCCGACCCCCCTCCAACCTGTGTTCCACTCGCAACCTTCGGAACCAGCCGCTCAGCTGTCCTCGGCCACCGGGACCGCCAGCACCATATTTTGAGCTTAACGCCGTATTACCGATCCACCACGAGCTCCCAGATTCGTCAGAATGATTCCGCCGAGGTGGAGGCCGCCGTCAACCGCCTGGTCAACATGCACCTGCGGGCCTCGCGCACCTACCTCTCTCTGGGCTCCTATTTCCACCGCCACGACGCCGCTCTGGAGGGCCTGGGCCACTTTCTCCGCGAAGTGCCCGAGGGGAAGCGTGAGGGCGCCCAGCGCCTCTTGAAAATGCAGAAACAGCGCGGCGGCCGCGCCCTCTTCCAGGACGTGCAGAAGCGTCTCAGGATGAGCGGGGTGAAACCCAGGACACTGTGGAAGCCGCCATTATCATGGAGAAGAACCTGAACCAGGCCCCTGCGGACCTGCACGCCCTGGGCTCTGCCCGCGCAGACCCCCGCCTCTGGGACTTCCCGGAGAGCCGCCTCCTAGATGAGCAGGTGAAACTCATCCAGAAGATGCGCGATCACCTGACCAACCTCCGCAGGCCGGCTGGTCCCCAGGCGGGGCTGGGCGAGTCCCTCGTCGAAAGGCTCACCCTCCAGCACGACTAGGAGCCTCCGGAGCCCAGCGGCCTTTGAGGAGCCCTCTGGTGTCAGGGCTCCTGCCTGAAGCCCCTCTCTGCAGCCACTAGGCAGCTTTTTAACCACCCTGGAGCCCTCTCCCAAGCCTTGGACCAAATGGAAACAATAAAGCTTTTTGCAGCAAAAAAAAAAAAAAAAGAGGAAGCTGAGTTAAACCAAATGAATCTCAAATTGGTAGAATTTCAGAGAGTTTCAGAATGCAAAGTGAAATATTCAGATGGTAGCAAAAGTGTCTGGGGGCAGAAAGGCTTCAGCCATTCTTGCTAGGAAATCTACAATACATTGGTTAATACTACGGATTGGCTCACTCAAACCTCTACACTACCCTCCATCCATTGAGCAGGTTGGAAATTAAAAACCACATTTGCCAGACTTCCACGCAGCTAGGGTTCTGGATATGAATTAGGTTTTAATAAGTTAGGGTTGTCAGATAAAATACAGGGTGCCCAGTTAAATGCGAATTTCAGATAAACAATGGATTTTTTCTTAGTGTAAGTATGTTGAATGCATTGTTTTTGTTTGCTAAATCTGGCAACCTTACATCAATAGATGTATCTGTGAGTGATTTAGAAGGTGGAAGTAGGGTCTTGGCCATCTCCCTGTCCCTTTTGGCTGTTTCTGTCGGCTAGTTTAGTCACAGAAGCATGAGATTTCCCATATCATATTTCCGAAGTGTATTCTCCAGCTTCCTGGTTGAAGAAAGGCAGTTGCTAACAGGAGCTACAAAAGTGGTAGCTTCTAGATCTCAACTTCCTGAATCTTAGTTCACAGTTACAGAGTATGTTCTTAAATTCATTGCTTCAGTGGTACTTCAGAGATGGTAGTTCCCTAGGGGATCAGTTCTATCTGGCTTTAGAATTCTGTGCTGGAAGCCAGGGCTAAAATCTGCTCCTTCAGCCTTTCCAAAGATTTAGTATGCAGCTAATCCTCTGTACTAAACCATTCTCTGATTATCATACCTAGAGTAGCTTCTTTTTTCTGAAGTGAACTCTGACCCTCAGAGCCAGTTTCTCTATTTGTTTCTAGTACTGGCAGTACCTTCCTTTAGTCAAAGGAAGTTTGTAGCCTTAAACATCTACAAACAATAGAACTCTATGGTCTTCTCAACATGGCTCTTTGTCACAGCCATATGATCTCCCAACAAAGGGCGGTAGGAAGTGAGGCAGGCAGAGGGATTTGTATCTCTGGATTAATGTTTTATTTGTAAAGAAAATACTTTACAAGATACTTTAGGTTGTGGCAACACATTAAAATAGCCACACATTATGTCATCATTCTTTACAATAATCTCACCATTATTTTCCTTATCTCTTTTGTTCCTCATATCTAGATGTCAAATTTACACTGACAAAATATTTGATGCCTAGGGAAAAGATCTGAGTCAACAGTTTCATAACATGATGTTCTATTAATTAAACATGATACACTGACATTAAACCTCCAAAAAAAAGAATATCACAAACTTGTTTCATATTTAAGTCATGGGGAGGAGTGAAGAGATACTAAGGAAAGACGGTGAGCTTGCAGGCCTGGCTCACACATGTGAGGTGAGCTCTGGAGAAGCGAGCTTACCTCTGTGCTGTCAGCACCTGGCACAGTGCTTAGCACATACTAGGCACTCAATAAATTGAGCTGAATTTTTTAATCATCTAGCTGCATTCACCTACTCTGCATATGTCTCATGCATAATTTCATTTCTTAAAAGTACCAAGTTCCAACATCAGGAGACACAGACATGGCAAGCACTGACCATCTCTGGAGGTCAAGGTTTTCTACTTGTGCGTCCATGTAAAAGGGTGACTCTCTAGTTTATTGTCCAAACGAGAATACTTTTGAGAGTATATGGGGGTGCTATTAATAATGACATGAGAATAACAGGCATAAACTGGGACTGTCCTGGGAAAAGCAGGATGGGTAAATTTACAGCCATCAGTAAAGCGGGAAAAATGTCCTAAGTCCTTATGTTTTTTCACTATCAGCTGAGGCAGCCTTTCTTCCTACTCATTCTCTCCAAGCAACAAAAGGTCTGTGACAGGATGTTTCCTTCCTGCCTGGGGTTCACTGAGGGTGGTGAATTGATCCCTGTGGCTGTTTCTCGCATTTAGGGAATGACAGGCAGAGAAAGGCCAGAGGTTCGGGCCACGGTGTGTGCACTCCGGTGTCTCCTCACCATGCGGAGTGGACACCTTCAGCTCTGTTTTCTATGGGAAGGAAAATAAAAAGAGGGCCAATAACAAAATGCCCTTCAAAGAAAACATTTTGTGAGCCTCTGTGTAGCAGAGATAAGAACTAGGACACTGTCAAGAGGAAGATCCTAGAATAGCTTCTTGAAAGAAAGATCTTTTATTTTTTTTAAAAAAAGGAATATAAGTGAATGTTGCTACAACATCTATTGTGTATCATCTGCCATATTCCTCTTAGCAAATGAACATCAGAGTTTCTGCATTTGTCAGCAATGCAAACTGGAAAGAATTCACTTTCTTGAAATTTACTTTGAATTCTCCTTTATGGAGAAATAATTCATTCTATACATATTTCATACTTGACATGTAATAAATACCAAGTTGACGTCTACAAAAATGGCTTTGAGGGGCTCCCATGTCAATCAAAAGTTTCTCCCAAGACATTTCTATGCATATCTAAGGAGAACAGGGAGGTAAAAAAAAAAAGAGAGAAAAAAGAAAAACAAAAACCAAGAACATGAACGACAAAATTCAGGATTTTGATTCATAAGTCATGGATCAAGAATTGGTTTACCATAGGTGCATGGGGAGGCAAAGATATACAATGGAGAAAAGACAGTCTCTTAAGTAAGTGGTGCTGGGAAAACTGGACAGCTACATGTAAAAGAATGAAATGAGAACACTCCCTAACACCATACACAAAAATAAACTCAAAATGGATTCGAGACCTAAGTGTAAGACCGGACACTATAAAACTCTTAGAGGAAAACATAGGAAGAACACTCTTTGACATAAATCACAGCAACGTCTTTTTTGATCCACCTCTTAGAGTAATGGAAATAAAAACAAAAATAAACGAATGGGACCTAATGAAACTTCAAAGCTTTTGCACTGCAAAGGAAACCATAAACAAGACGAAAAGACAACCCTCAGAATGGGAGAAAATGTTCGCAAACGAATCAACGGACAAAGGATTAATCTCCAAAATATATAAACAGCTCATGCAGCTCAATATTAAAGAAACAAACAACCCAATCCAAAAATGGGCAGAAGACCTAAATAGACGTTTCTCCAAAGAAGACATACAGATGGCCACGAAGCACATGAAAAGCTGCTCAACATCACTAATTATTAGAGAAATGCAAATCAAAACTACAATGAGGTATCACCTCACACTAGTTAGAATGGGCATCATCAGAAAATCTACAAACAACAAATGCTGGAGAGGGTGTGGAGAAAAGGGAACCCTCTTGCACTGTTGGTGGGAATGTAAATTGGTACAGCCACTATGGAGAACAGTATGGAGGTTCCTTCAAAAACTAAAAATAGAATTACCATATGATCCAGCAATCCCACTCCTGGGCATATACCCAGAGAAAACCATAATTCAAAAAGACACATGCACCCCAATGTTCATTGCAGCACTATTTACAGTAGCCAGGTCATGGAAGCAACCTAAATGCCCATCCACAGAAGAATGGATAAAGAAGATGTGGTGCATATATACAATGGAATATTACTCAGCCATAAAAAGGAACGAAACTGAGTCATTTGTTGAGACGTGGATGGATCTAGAGTCTGTCATACAGAGTGAAGTAAGTCAGAAAGAGAAAAACTAATATCGTATATTAACGCATATATGTGGAACCTAGAAAAATGGTACAGATGAACCGGTTTGCAGGGCAGAAGTTGAGACACAGATGTAGAGAACGTATGGACACCAAGGGGGGAAAACCGCAGTGGGGTGGGGATGGTGGTGTGCTGAATTGGGCGATTGGGATTGACATGTATACACTGATGGGTATAAAACTGATGACTAATAAGAACGTGCAGTATAAAAAAACAAAAAAACAACTAATACTAAACTTTCTTTGGGTGATTTGTATGGAAATATGTTAATATACATGTTTCAGACATTACATGAAATTTCTAAAAATCTTACATGTTCTGGTATAATGTTATAAGTCATAATTCTAGTTATTACTTTAAAATGTATATCTCAGAAACAACTTAAAAAAAAAAAGAATTGGTTTAAATTCAAAGTCCCTAATCATAGAACTTCAAAGAGATATGGCATATTATACACATCAGCCTTTTCCTTTTGAAAAAAAGCAGAGAGAAGACAGTGCAATGGAAACCTCCTGCTAGTCTGGTTGCTCCTGAGGGCAGGAACCATATCTGCCTTGCTCACTGCTGTATCTCCAGCTTCCAGGATGGGAGTTGGCATGCAGCGGCTTTTGTTTTCAACAGAGTTATCAAATAAACCATTGGATAAATTAATGAATGGATCAGTTATGTAAGAAGTCAAGTAACTGCAGAACATCAAAGAAGGTTGATAATGAGATTCAAGGAGTTGGTCACCTTGGCATGTCATAGACGGTAGGGAACCTTGCTAGCAGTCCAGTTTACTGTATGATTGTCTTAACCATTTTTTTCCTCCAGTTTTCCAAGTCACAGCAGTTCTCCTCACTTCCCCTGGTATGATGGTAGGATTATCATTTGCCATTCTCCATCCATCCATTCATTCATTCTACAAACAAACACTGAACACTCGCCAGGTGCCCAGCCCCAAGATGAACTTGACAGACACGGTCTCAGCCCGGGCTAAGGTTTTTCTCTTTTAAAGGAATAATATCATGGTTTAGATCAGGTACTCTGAATACAAAGCACCGTGAAAGCCGGACAACTCTTAACGCAACAGAGATTCTAGGACATGACGAACAAACCTGAGAGAATCTTTTTTAATTTAACACTTAGAAAATCAGCTAAAGGGTAAAACTGTTTGCACAGAAAACGACACCATTTAAGAGGAGATTGAGTAATTACTGGGTTCTTTTGATTAGGTAGAAAACCTATCCTGGGAGTTAAAAATCTCAAGGTAGACTTTTCTTGGCCTATTTACCTGTTTGGACTAGCCACATGGTCCTAAATTAATGACATAATTAAAAACTATTCTTCTCTACCAGAACCCCTCATCTTATGCAAGGTAGCTTTGAGGCCTAGGATTAATAATAACAAACAAGCCAACAAACCAGAAATCAAAATTTATTTTGCAGTATCTTTTATCAGATTTCATGGACATTGGTGTATATTTAATTTTTTAAAAATTAGGGAAAGTTTAAATTGGGGAGGTGAGAAAAAAAGAAGGAAAAGAAAGAGATGGAAATAAGTACAAGGAAGATTCTGAAACAGTTTTCATAAACTTAGACGCAATGAAATGGACTTAAAGCTGCAAACAAAAAGAATTTCATTGCTCACTGATTCTGTAGCCAACACTTTCTCTAATATCCCAGAGCAGCTATTTCAAATTGCCACTCTCCTTGAATCTCAGACTCTATCCCCATCACTCCACATTTAACTACTGTTTCCGCTTCAATGAGACACATAAATTCAATAGAAGGACCCTATCTTAAGCTTTCACCTAACAAAAGTACCAGCAACTACACCTATCCTTCCCTCCTCCCCTGCAGCTACAGTAGAAGATGTGCCTTCATTCCTATCTGAGGTTACTGGGTATCCCTCATTTCTTCTGCATCCTCAACCTCTCCCTCTCTACTGTCTCCTTCCCACTGGCATTTACAGATGCTCAAGCCCCTCCTGTCTTAAGACCATTCTCTTCTTCTTGCCCCTATATCCATCTTCTGTTACTATGGTCTTTCTCTTTTCCCATCACAGCTACAAGTCTTGAAAGACTTGCTTTACCTTTGCTCCTTGATTTTCTCAGTTCCCAATCATGTCTCAACCCACTGTAATCTTGGTTCTCTATTTACCACTGAGTAATTACTGGGTTCTTCAAAATCAACAGTGAAATTACTCACATCAAGGTTATCAGTACCCACCGTGTTGCTAAATTAATGGAATATTTTTTGGTCTTATCTTTTACGTCTCTTTCATAGTACTTGACAAACCTGAATGCTACTTTTTTTTTGAAAGCCTCTCTTCCCTTGGATTCTGTGACATCACACGCACCTGGTTTGTCTCCTACCTACTGAATTGCTAATTTCCCTGTCTCCACTGCAAGTTTATTTTTCTCTGCTTATCCCTGAAATGCTGGTGTTTTTCTGGGTTTACTCCTGGGCCTTTTCTTCTTCTCTATCTACAAACTTTTCCCTAAACCATTTCAAACCCTTGCAAGGTTTTAATCCCTATATACTGACAAAATCCAATTAAATTGCTCTAGCTCAGAACTTTTTCCATAGGTATAGCTCACACACCCAGCTACCTGGCCATATCCATTTGTATGTTCCATGGGCAACTCAAACTCAACACTTGCAAGGCTGAACTCAATACCACCCCTCCTGTTTCAGCACCCTCCATCTCCTTCAAACAGACTCCATTTCTTTTGCAAAGGGTTTGGAAGAAAGGTATCACCATCTACCTGATTGTTCGAATTAGATGTCTGACTTAACTCTTCCCTTCAACTCACCTACCATAATCTAACAATCGTAATAGCATCGACTCTACCCTTTAGATAGCTATCGCATCTGGGTCCTTCCTACTGCTCTCCATCTCCACCACCACAACTTCGTCTAGATCATCATCATCACTCACCTGGATAACTTCATTAGTGTCCTGTCTCCAGTTTACTAAGCTTCTTTTGGTTCCTTGGACTGCCATGACATTTCTCAATTCCAGGCCTTTATACATACTATTCCCTCCACCAGGAATTCTCCTCCAAATCCCCAACTGGACCTGGCTAACTCCTGTTTCTCCTCAGGTCTCAGCCAAGGTGAGACTTCCTTGGAGAAGCCCTCCTCATCCCACCAAACCAGGATGGGGTTATGTTTATGTCTACTCAGCACTAGCATAGCACTGCTTTTACCACATAGTAGATGCGTGTTTAATTTCCTTCCTCCTCCATTATACTACGGATCAAAGAACACAGAGATCAAACCTGTCTTCTTTATTTATGATGCATCTCTAGTGTAGCGTAGTGTCTGGAACATCAAAAATCGTCACGAAATAAATGTATAAATAAATGTATGCTTGCATCGAAAGACTATTCCACCATGCTCCCTTCTAATCATTGGCAGTTAAATTTTTTTGTTGTTACTGTTTTATATGGAAGGGTTAATGTCTTATGAGTTCTTAGTACATATGTTTCTGTTTAATTTTTTAAATTATAAAATCCTAATTAATGAACAGCATGGGATATCAAAAATTTCCCCTATGGTGCTATTTTTCATATATCATAAATCTTCCAGAAATAATATATAAACTTAAACAAATTAGAAGCCAAAAAACTGAGGTACAGCTATTTAGAAATAAATTTATGGAAGCACAAGGCCATGAACACCTGTGCAGTTTGTGCACTGAACAAACCAAAGATGCACCATCCACACAGTGAACTGTATGCTTTACAACCTGAACAACGCTTCATGGTGACTTGGAGTGGAAGCAAAAGAGAAGGGTTATTCATTTTCTTTATTTTTTTTCAAACTGCCTTTTGATGGTGAAGAATGGTTATTATTGTACTCTTGATTTTAAATCTATTTAATAGAGCTATTAGAATTTTAAAGATAGAAAGTATCTTAAAGGTCATGTGGAGGTTTCATCTATGTGCTAACTACGTTAGTGGTTGACAGCTGCATGAAGCATTGTCTTGAGTAATGTTCTGATACAGCACTGATTGATTAGTGTTGTCTCTCACGGGCAAATGAGGGAGAAGTGAAAGGCATCAACTTATTTGCCTTCCCTGATCTAGTTAATCCTTTTATTTTCCAGATAAGAAAATGAAGGTCCAGAAAAGTAAGGCAACTTGCTCAAAGTTAACCTCAGTACCAGAGGAGAACCCAGTTTTTTCTTTTTCTACTTCTAGCCCATGTCCCTTCTTTGACACCTGGTCTCTAGATTCCTTACTGAGATAAACTATAAATCTGAGCCCTGTGATTTACTACCTTTCAAATTTTAACTTATTTTCAAGGTTAACTTCCCGCCTTGGTTCGCAAGCATAAATAAATCTAGGTTTGCCATCTGAGAACACAGCATGATCACAGGAAATAGTCTTCAACATCGTAAAACTATCACATAAAATATAGTGACAAGTGCACCCCCTAAAAGGCCAATGTTATAAGTAGTAAGGGCCACTGTCAGTCAGGTTAAGCATTGCAGGAGGAGGAGGAATTTTGAGTAGGATAACAGAGAAATCACCTGTAATATCATTATGAGCCGCATTTGGCTTGAATCTACACAAATGCTGGAAGAATACTTGCAAAGACTTTTGTCCCGGTGCGAAGAGGTAAAGAATGGGATTAAATGTCTATTAATGTCCTAGACATGGTGCTAGGCACTGGAGATGTCATGGTACAGAGAACAGATGTGATCCCTATCTTTGTGGTCGTTACATTTCAGTGGAGAAGTCAGGCACTGAACAGTGATGTGAGCATTACAAAGTAGGAAGTACAAGAAACTTATTGGTGGTGGGGGGAGGATAATGCGATAATCCTGAATTTTGGGCAATTGCTGCTCAGAGACAGACTATAGACAGCAGTTTGCAGTAACTTTCTGTAGCCATTCTGTATCCAAATTGGATATCCAAAATAGACACTAGATTGCTATGGAAAATTTACAAATTTAATATTCACAAACTGGCATTTTAAAATAAGTGAATACAAATAAGACAAATTCAAATTGAGTAATAACGACTTACATCCCAATATACACTGGTTATAGAAAAAAGATACGGACCCTTAAGTCAGTATGTCCTCTGATGTCTAAAAGATGCTTATCACTGCATACTAGACGCTTTTCCACTTGCTTTGCAAATCAGGTTAAACATACCTGGTAATCAGGATTCATTACGTTTATTCACTCGGAAAACCAGAAGTACCGTTTCTCACTGAGATTTTGAAGGAAAAGTAAAACACCATTTATTTGGAGATTTTATGGGTGTCAGTGTGTGCTTTTATAAACAGGAAATGATTTATGACTTATCAAAAGGTATGCCTCTGAGTCTCTTACCTAATCTCTAAACCCAGCTGACTTTCCCCATTTCTCTAACACTGAGCATAGGGAAAGGAGACGCTCTTGATTAGCCGAGAGACACTGCTGCTCATACACCAACCTATGTTTGACTGAGGGTTCGGGCATTGTGAAATAACCCAAATGCAGCATTCCAGATGAAAACTGCTCTGAGGATTTTCCACTCTGAAAAGTAGAAGGAAACGAAGTAGTTCTTATAGTTCCATACAACGGAAGAAACTCTCCTTGGGCAATATTATGTGACCTACAAAATATCATTTGTACAATGTTTACATATAAAGAAACAAGAGAAAGGAGCTGTTGTTGTAAATTAGAACACGACTAAAATGCTGATCCTGGAAAACTGAAACATGATTTTAATTTCTAACACTGTTTCTGCCCAGAAAGAAATAAGAGAAGTATCATTTAGTGATACAAAACTTGGCTCTCTGGAGGCTAGGGTATGGAACGGGTGAGGATCTATCCATTTTGATACAACCACTGACAATTTTCTACATTGTCATTGATTACTGTAGTCAATAAGCATCGATTTAGAACCCACCATGTTCTAGAGTTGTGCTGCTCTGCCCAGTACAGTAGCCACTGGCTGGACGTAGCTGGTGAGACTGAGACTGAATGTTTAAATTTTAGTTTAAATATAAATTTTAAAACTGATACTTTGTTCGGTTATTGAAAAACTTCAGTATGTTTAGAACAACATGGGTACACGAATCTGCTTTTTCAATGGTAAATTTTATGAAATCTAAATGCAGATCAAATATTTCCAATGAAAATATAGTGTCTGAATTGAGATGAGATGTAGTTGTAAAATACATACCAGATTTCACAGACTTGGAATGGAAGACAGCACAAAAGATTTCATTAATACTTTTTCATTGATTGCATATAATAATACACTGGGTTAAATAAAAGATATTATTACAATTCATTCACTTGTTTCTTTTTTCTTTTAAAGAGTGTGGCTACTAGAAAATTTAAGATAACATATGTGGTTTGCATTATATTTCTACTGGACAGAACTGTTTAGATACTGTATGGACATTGGGAATACAAATCTGAACATCACCTGACGATTGTCTTGAAGGGTGGTAAAACCATTGCTAGAGCAGGAAGATACAGAGAAATGCCCAGGACACTAGGAGACATAGATGAGTAGCAATTAAATCAGAGTGAGGTCAAAGATGGCTTCCTGAAAGAAGAGATGCAAGCTTCAGTTGATTCTTGAAGTTTCAGTAGGAGTTGGATGAAGAAAGAAGGGCATTCAAGGAAGAGGGAATGGCATGTACAATAACCTTGACAGAAGCAGTATAATACAGTGATTAAGAACCCAGAATTGCCACTCTTTGGGTCATACTCAAGCTGTACCGCTAACTAACCGTAGGACCTCAGGCAAGTTATTTAACTTCTCTATGTCTGTCTCTTTCTCTATGAAATGGGGATAAGACTATCACTTACCTCATAAGGTTATTGTGAGAAATGAATGAGCCAATAAAATACTGGTCAGAACTATGTCCAATGCCACATCAGTGTTTGCTGTTATCACCATAAATAAGAAAAAGAAGTAATTCCCTTATGATTGGAGTACAGGGTTTGTATGAGAGGGTCATCTGAGATGGGGCTACCAAGCGGATGGGGCATCACACATTCACCTAAGCAGTTTGACCTTTTATCCTTTAAGCTGTGAAGAATTAGTCACGTCTAAAAACAGTATCTCAGGCATAAGGGTAGCAGAGAGTTTAGAGGGGGCTAAGGACCTACGTAAGAGATAAGAGGCCAGTGCAGCAACCTAGTTGAGAAGCGATGCAGGGGTCGGGGAGGGCATGAATAATGTGGCAGTGGCTGCTAGCTGCTCTCAAAACCTTCACTCCTTCTTTGTGGGTACCCAATTAGACTTCACTTCCCAGCCTCTCTGCTGTTACCTGTGGCCAGGGGACAAACTTCTAGCCAGTGGAAGGTGAGTGCGAGGGATGTGGGCCACCTCTTGTGACAGTCCCCTTTTGGTTCCAGAATGTCTTCAGAAGGGCAATCTTGGAAAGTGGGTATTGAAGATGGAAGAGCCTTGCTGGCCCGGGTGGGCTCACTCCTCCTTTCCCACATACACACCTAAACACCGACTAACATGGAATCACCTTGGACTGCTTACTTGAGAACGGAATACACTTCTATATTTTAAAGCCATTTTATAGTCATACCTCTGGAGGAACGTTTGACATAGCAGTTAGCCCATCCTAACTAATACAGATATGAAAAGAGCTAAAAACATTTTTATGAAGTAGAAAGACTTGGTGGCTGATAAGGTATGGGAGTGATGAAGAAAGTCGTCACCAAATTCTTTGAGTGGCACAGTCTCAAATGTTATCTTGAATGCAAATATAAACAGTGAGCCAACAAGTATTTTCTTTATGACCTTGTCGAAGCATATTTTACGCCAACCACGTAAGCAGTAAGGCAGGAACAGAACTAAAATTTTGATTAGGCTAAAGAAATTAAGCATATACTTAAACTTAGCAGAAAAGAGGTCAAGTTTCAAAAGAAATTGGGAAATCTGAGTGACCCTTCTAAGTCTACACAAGAAGAAAACTGAGAGAAGTCAGTTGGTTAAGGTCATAAGAGTCAAGTAGATTTTAAATTCTAGACAAGCAGGTTTTGGGTTCCCAGAGGACAGAGGGTAAGGAAGAGCAGTTCTGATATACCCAAACTCTGAAAATTGAATACTGATTCCAAGTATTCTTGGATGTATGCCTAGTATACTCCTGGGTAAATAAACAAGGGCCTCCAGAAGGAAGGCCAGAGCCTGGTGTCTCTTCATCTCCAGAAATCTAGATGTGGCTTACTCTTGGGATGGAAAAGCGCTAAATCTTCCCAGGGCTCTAAGGACTCCTGCTCTGTATAATGGAAAAAGGGATATATCTTCAAGGGATTTTGCAAAATATGGTAGTTCCACGGAATCAAATCCAAGACCAAAGTCAAAGGCCATGGTCAGACCCGGCATCAGGCCAGGAGTCTTGAGCCCACAGCTCCATTCCATTTCATGCCCACAGCAATTCTAACCAGCCAGGCAGGTCAGCAGAAGCTCACGCAGGACCAGTATGAAAGGGGTGTGAGATGAATGCTGCCACTGCCATTCTGGTAACTGGCGTGAGCTCTCGATTTCACCGTGATTACCATAATTCCTTCTGCCTTCTGTGACTTCCTTCTGATACTTGTTTCAGGTTAAGAACCATATTTCTTTCTACTAGATCTCTCAAATCATTTTCCTTATGGCGTTTCTTCACAGGAGTGATACATTTTCCTCATCACGATTTTTGAAAACATGTGATGAAAAAAATACTGCATGCTATCTGCAGTAATTACTCTTTCCCTTGCCTTAGAAAAAGTATTCTAGGGGAAAAAAATGACGAGTACTGTAGAAGTTGTGAAAATGGGCATTTACGGTTTCTGACAGGGCTTTGTTAGCCTCTGGCTGCTCCGGACTTTACCAGCCACATATGCTAACGACCTGCGGGCTGAAAGATCAGCCCTTCCTACCTCTAAATCAATGAACTTCTTAAACCCACCCCACAGTGTATCAGGGTGCCCACTAGCAGACAGGGTCTGAGATTAACCTGAGCACTCACTAGGTGTCAGATACTGGCCTAACTGAGTCCAATGTATTAATTCACTTAATTCTCATAACAACCCTATGAAGTTGGTACAATAATTTCATTGTACATGTAAGGAAACCAAGGTATAGAGAGGTCACCCAGCAAGACTGTGGCAGTCAAGATACAGCAAGTTATCATTCTTTGCCTGCCCTGGATTCTTTACAGCTGCTGTTCCTGAAGTAATGATTGTGTCTAATCTTGGGTGAATAAAAATCAGCCAGTCAATATGAGAAGCTCTAGGCCCATGAGACAATCATCTCTTGTATTAGATTATTTCCCTAAGTCTTGTAACAACAAAAACAGCAGTGACAGCAGCACTGTCAGTAAGCATTTACTGAGCACCTACTAGCGCTGTGCCATACACCGTATCAGGCGCTTTCCCTGTGTTACATCAATTCAACCCCAGTATCCAGTGGGTCTGAGCTGAGCTTCCTTGGGCTGCAGCCTCTCCCTTTAGCAACCACTTAGGTCCTCAGTCATTTAGGCTGGACTGCTCTGGTGGTGGTTTATACCTCAGGGACCCCTCCTTGAGGTGAAGTTAGAACTTGGCTTTGAACCCTGGGTACCTGACCATATTTTGCCAATTTTCTCTCCTTAAGGAAATGGACACTAGTTGTTACCTAGGAATTGCTCCTCTCTGGATAAAACCTACCTTGCCCTCCCTTCCCAAACCAAGGTGCTGACACACTCTTCCCCTTCTACCAGATCCCATCTTTTAGTTATTCATATCTTAGTTACTAAACCTAAGTTTACAACTTCCTTTGGGCTACTGTCACTGGGATAGCTGGTCCCTTTCCTTGGGGACTTGCCACACCAACAGCCAGGACAGTCCCTCTAGCCTCCTCTCAGTTAGCTAGTGCAGCCATCACGTCTCTTGTCAGAGCCAATGTGGGCCACATCTCACCTACTGACAGAAGAGTTCCCTAACAACGGCATAGACTAGGAAGTGCCTGCAGGCAGGGACCTGGTCTTATCTTCGTATCTCTAACAGTTCTCCAGTGCCTCACACATAGAACATTCCTAATACACATTTGCCGAATGAATGAATGGATATTGAAAGGTATCAATCTTCATTTTCCCATCCCACTGTTAAAAATCAGGGAGATAAGTCAAATTACTAGTTAGAAAAAAACATACCAGTTCTAGTTGATAATCTGACAGAAAAATTTACACTGCAGGTTATATTTTTACAGTAAAAATTTCCATCACATAACTGGAATTAATTTTTTCCAAGATAGTAGAAATGTACTGGTGTAGTTATGAGGTGAAGGGGATTTAAAGAACATAACAAAAAGAAGAACATTACAATCTGGTTAACATAACCTAATCCTGGGAAAAGAGCTTTCAATTCATACAAAGACTGAAATCTACAATTTGATATATACATTGTCTTATTAAAAAGGAAGGCTGATTATAATGAAATGCTACCACCATGCAAAAATTAGCTTGGTGTATAAATTAGACAAACCACCAGTGTGGCAATAGTTGGAGCAAACTCCTTTGAATGGGATTCCATAGGGTAGTTTTTTAGTTCCAAAATGGTCAAATCACACAATAGTTAGAGATATAACTAAGAATTATGTTCTAAAAAAATTCTGTAACAGAAGGTAATTAGTATCTATTTGGGGAATGCTGGATCTTTATTGAATCAGACGTGATTCTGCAGAGAAATGTTTCATGTTGCCCTCTACTTTCGGCAGTCTGTTTAGCTAAAAACACATCAGATAAGGGGCTTCCTGGTGCATGAGATGAAGTTATACATTTGTGAGCAGAAAGAAGGCATTCGTTGCCTGCTCTTGTAGCACGCTTGGGATGCTGTGGAAAGACCAGAGAATTTCTGGAACCGTACAGTAAATCGAAACTCTTCAGTTCTATACATTTTTAAAGCAATGAGTCATTTTCAGACTTGGGATTTTTCACTTCCTTCAAATTTGTTAAGTTATAAAATCTTCTTTTAATGAAACCATACTCAGAAGTGTAATATATGAAAGAGATAAAAGATCAAAGTGTTCAAGTGGGGGGGTTGGGAGCCTTGAAAAGAGCTCATATGACCCCCTCGTCCCATCTGCCCCTTTGGCCTCTGAGGCACCCTGTAGTACTTGTAGAATGCTTTGAAGCATGGTTTGAAAGCCACCAGATGTGGGGTAACTCTCTTACTTTTCAGTTGTTGTAACTGAGATTTAAGAATTTAAGGGACTTATGCAAAATCACGCAGACAAGTGAATCGGCAGAGAGAGAGAAAAACCAGAGGTGTTTTCACAGCACCTGATCTTGGTGCCTTTGACCTCACTTTCTCACTGTCCTGTCTCCAGGAACAGGGCTCCTCAATGGTCCATGGATGGGCGGCCTGAGTATCACCCGGGAGCTTGTTAGAAATGGAGTCTCAGGCCTTGCTGAAGACCTGCTAAATCAGAATCTCTGGGGTGGGACCCAGGAATCTGCATCTTGACAAGCTCTCCAGGTGACTCTATTAATCACCCTGATACTTGAACGCCCCTCCTGCTTTGCCTTTCCTTCTGGCCCTCACTCTCCAACTCCCAAGCTCCAAAAGTAGTGGATGCTTAAATTATTGGGAGTGAAAATGTTGTCATGAAGAAAAGAAGTCAGGGGAGGAAAAGAGGGAAAAATTACTCCAGAGCTATTAATCCCTCACCTCAGGCCCATTTAAGTCATTTTGGAATTTAAGTATTTTTGTTTAATGGTAGCATTATGAAAAGGACTAATACATTCTACTATTCTTCTTTCTCGTTCAACTTTTTTATGGGTAAATTAGAAAATCATTTTTTTGAATGAAATGTCTTCATGTTTATGACATAACATTTATTATATAATTTAACGTTTAAATAGGAGGGCTAGGGCGTGCAGCCATTTGGCATGTAGAAGACAACATGCACACACATGAATACACACGTAGTGAACTTTAACAAAAAAAAGTATGTCGATTACTTTACAAAAGATATGCTAATTAGATTTTCACAAATAAAATGATATATGAACTCACCAAAGAAAGACACTATTTCAAAGCAATCTCTGGTAACTTCTTTTGCACCATGAAGGTCCGTGAAAACGAGGAGGGTATAAATTACCCAAATTGTGTGAAATAGGAAAATGATGCAGAAACATTTTCATAAATGCAAAGAGGGAGGGCAGTTAAATACAACCTCTTGGACCCCTCCTTATCTACTCCTCTTTTAAAAAAATCTGTATTTCACTCACTGATGTTTCAAGTTAAAGTAAATGATTTTCTGACTCTTCTAAAAATCTTTGGAGTAAATTAAAGATGATGTGAAGTATCACAAAATCAAGATTGAGAGTAACTACCTTGAAGGAATAGATTATTTTAGAATGTGAAAGAATAACCAAGGTCTATGCAAAGTTATTTTTGCTTTGAATAGAAATCCTGAGTGCAATGTGTAAGAATATAAAGCTATTCCCAACATGCAAAAATTCGGTAGGCTTTTTCAAATGAACCCTCGAAGTATTTTAACTCTGCTACTGCGAGAAATATGTATGTGCTAGGTTTCCCAAATGGAATTCTCTATTCCCGGAACAATCTTTTCTGAAGCCACAAGAAATAAATAGAATTCAAAGTTCTTGTGCCTGATATACTGTGACTATGCCCTCTTTCAGAAAACACATCACCTAGTTTTTATGTTTCTCTGCACATTATATATTGCCACAAAAGACATATTTCTCAGACTTCCCTGCTGGCGCAGTGGTTAAGAATCCACCTGCCAATGCAGGGGACACGGGTTCGAGCCCTGGTCCGGGAAGATCCCACATGCCGCAGAGCAACTAAGCCCATGTGCCACAACTACTGAGCCTGCGCTCTAGAGCTCGCAAGCCACGACTACCGAAGCCCACAGGCCTAGCCCCCACTCGCCGTAACTAGAGAAAGCCCGCATGCAGCAACGAAGACCCAACACAGCCAAAAATAAATAAATAAATAAACTTATTTTTTAAAAATGACATATCTCTCCTAATTTAGGCTAAAATGCATGATTTTTAAAAACAATCAAAATGAAAATTGCAAATCCAAAAACATGTATATAAATTCATACCTCTGAAATTATGGCTTTTCACAGCACAAGTTCCACTAGATATTTAAAAAAATCATTATAGCTTGTTGACTTCATAAATCTTTGACAACATTACCTCTGAATAAGAGATTGTATGGGGTTATACAGTATTTTCAACCAAAAGTTGCAGTACTTGGCTTAAAGCACACACTACACCAAAGCTTATGTTTGAGATTATTTTGAAATCTCTAAATTGCTCAGCAGGCAAAAACAAGCAATGCAGCCCACTAATAGCTCATCAGCCCTTGGCTTTGAATCATCTAAGCTATAACTCAAGGAAGGTGAGAAAGAACATTTGTCACTCTCCAGGGTGGCACCTGAACCTCAGGAATCCCCGGGAGACAGAGCCAACTGATGCCTCAGATCTCCCACCATGCTCTGCCATCACCTCCCCACTGGCAAGGAGTCCACAATGGAAATGGTCACACTTTTCATTTCAGTCCTTTTATAATGCACCCTCCCTCTTCATATTCTCCTCGCAACTGAATTAGTTACTGTTTCAAAGAATGGGGGCCCTGTGCTTGGTTAGGGTGGGGTATAATTACAAGCCAGTCTATTTGTTTGGAATAAAATGGTCAGAAACAGAACAATAAACACAGAAGTCTGCTAGAACAGGCTTTCGGTTTATCAACACAAAGAGTTTTCTTCATGACTTCCTTGGACATCAGTTGCCTTTAAAGATAGAGTTGCTAATAATTTCCTTTCCTCTTTACTAGTTTAATTATGCAATCGAATGTTAAAGCATTTGGCAAGCATTTGGCCCAATTTAACTATTTTATTTTTATTTTAACTATTTCCAATACAGATTAGCAATCTTGGTCAGTAAATAATCCTAATAACGTGTATCCTAACATTACACAGGTTACATATACATAAGTGGTATAATATTGCCAACATGTCCACTCAAGCCCCAAAGTAACAATCTCCATGCCCATCATGGTGTTTCAGTCTGGGTTCCCACGAAAATGAAAGAAGATTTGGGTACAAGTAGTTTATTTAGGAGGTGATCCTCGAAAACACTGTGGGGACTAGGAAAGGGAGACAGGAAGGGGGAGAAACAATCACGAATGCTTTACTGAGCAGATCACTGATGTGGACAACTGGAGCTTAGCATTCCTAGGACCCTCTGAGAACTTGTGGAACATGCTTCAAAATTATCCCAGTGAGGGGAGAGAAAGTTGAGGTTTTCACAGACCTACTCTCATTCCTTATCCCTTACTGGCACTTCTGTCCTGGCCCATATGTCCATCTACCACCCCAAACCTAAAGGGATATGGATAGGATATCTACAGCATCTCTTCTACATGATCTGAGATGTTATCTCCAATCTACACCCACAAAACAGTATACAGGATCTTATACTCCAAATGACAACAGATGCACACACCGTATACACAGGATTTGATCGGGTTTGCAAAACTTCCTACATTTCTTTGTATGTAAACTGAATTCATCCCTCAAATTTTAAGGTAAAATCTTACCTATGGCTAGAAAACTGCAGCACAGAAATTCCTCAGAGTTTTAAAAGATGTGCTTTGGGTTCAGTTCTGACTACATACATAAAAAAACTATTTCCGTTTCAAGGGCTAGGTCAGAGTTCTTCAAGCCAAAATAGCAAGTCTCAAATCTCAGGGCATTTTCATAACTGGATGCTCTGTATGTACGGGTAAAAGTTGTAAATGAGTAATTATCATATAATGTGTGAAATCAAAAAAGAGAAATTTCCCTAAAGAAAAGTACCAATAAAATGTTAATGTAAATATCTGTCACTTAACAATAAAGGACAAAAAACCATCACTGACATATAATTTAAAGTCTGCAGTCCTTTTACGATTCACATCATAAAGGACCTCTTGACATGACATTGATATTTTTCCTAGAAGACTATAAATAGTATCTGAATGTGCTCTGCGAGCATCTCCGATTCATTCCCAGCAGCAAATGCCCAAACGCTGTCCGGCACCCAAAAACTTCCGGATGCTCTTGACAGAGCTGCTTGGTACCTCTCAGATGGATGCTGGGCAGGAGGAGGGATGGATGGCAGACAATCAGTGTCTCCTCCTTCTGTCAGGATGCTCAGGTACCCTCACTGCCAGCTGCTGCTCTCAGCCTCATGTTAGAATGCTGTGGTTGTGAAAATCAGAGCACAAAATGAGCTTATCTGGAACAAACTAAGATTCTGGGCTCTGGAGTCAACCAGACATAGGCTTGAGTCTCAGCTCTGGGACCTTTGGCGAATTTCCTATTTGTTTCCTCACCTGCAAAATGGAGATGATAATAGTACCTTCCCCGAAGGTTTGTTGTGGTGTATGTACAGTGCTTAGAACTTAGTACTCAAGAATTACTAGCTGCTGCTATGATGATGATTATTATGGAAGGAAGGAAGGAAGCAAGCACAGGAGGTCCATGGGAAACTGGAACAAGACTTAGGGAAATCTAGCAAGCGGAGGGTGCTTTCCCTTTCTCCAGAGCAGTGACTTTCAAATTGTGGTCCGTGGACCAGCAACACCACCTGAGAACTTGTTAGAGATGCAAATTATCAGGGTGAATTCCAGACTAAAGGAATCAGAAAATCTGGGGGTGGGGTCCAGCCGTCTGTGTTTTAACAAGCCCTCCAGGAGATTCTGGGGCATCGTCAACTTTTGAGAACCACTGCTCTAGCTGCATAACAGGAAGGGTAAATGCCTAGCTGAGTTTAGTTCTTAAACATTACCATCCCCTCCCTCATGAGTGGTCCTCTCCTGGACGTTTCTGTCATCTGAAATTTTCATTTACATTTTTCACGTATACACCGTCTAGCCCGTGGGTAAGGCCTTTTAAAGATGGAAGTAGATAACTAGCTGCAAGGGATTGTTTGTCCTCTGTCCAAAGCCAGAAAGACTAACTAGAAAGAATTTCAGGCCATTTTGAGTTTTATTCTTTGTTTTAAATATATTAGTACGTAAGAAACAGGTAAGTATTTTAGTATGTTAACAATCACCATATAATCAAGCCTTATCAGAGCATCATATAATTGACATCCCACAGCCGGTACCTTTAAGTTTAAAAAGCGAATGATAGCTACTCTTCAAATATAATTAGAAAGCAAACATGATTGTGCAATAAAGTGTATGCATTAATATAAAGTTAGATTTCAAATCCTAAGGCTTGTAGCGTAACATTTTCTTAGCCATATGTTTAATAGCTATAAAGAAAAGACAATACTTTCTACTGCTGAGAAATTTGATTATAGAGGAATCTTAAGTATTGTTTTCATTTAAAATCTTAAATGGTATTACGACATATGTCCTTGAGATTTCAAAGGCATACATATTTACATAAAATGTAGTCATTTCTCCCACTTCTTCATTGTTGAAATTGCCTTCGCCAACAGTTATGCGGTGTCAAAATGGGATGAGAATGCGTGGGAGCAGAAATTTTTTGCAGTCAAGCTTTACTAACATCCGCAGCTATTCACAAACTACCAATGAAACAATATCCGTGTCTAAGAAGGAGTGTGGAAAAGCTGGCTGTTAAAACTCTTCCCTTAATTCTCACCTATGCTGAAAGGAGAGAATATGAGAGTCAGAAGACCGTAGTGATATGTGGGTTTCCTCCAAAGAGTCTGGTATCATTGGCCTGGGGTGCAGTCTGGGCATTTTTTAAGCTTCCCAGTTGATTCGAATGGTCATCAGAGCCATTGCCTTAGAGATCGCCTCTAATCTCATCATTTCCCATTATGTAAATACGACTATAATCTGTACTAGCTGGTAACTGGTGGGGAGAAACACGAGTGTTGGGTTCTTGGTACTTCTGCCCAGCCAGATGTTGGTCTCTTCTACATTAGGATTTTCTTAAATGAGCCAGGCCAGGGAGTGTGGCCTTGTGTTCCTTTCCCCATGTGTCTTAGTCTGTTCGGGCTGCTCTAACAAAATACCACAGACTGGGTGGCTTACAAACATCAGAAATTTATTTCTCATTGTTCTGGAGGTTGGGAAGTCCAAGATCAAGGCACCAGCATGCTTATGTGCAGTGCCTTCTTGCTATGGCCTCACGTGGTGGAAGGGGTTTAGGGATCTCTTTGGAACCTCTTTTATAAGACTTTAATTCCGTTTATGAGGACTCCACTCTCATGGCTTAAGACCCTCCAAAAGCCCCACCAAGTAAACGCAATCACACCAGACATTAGGATTTCAGCATATGAATTTGGAAGGGACACAAACATTCAGATCATAGCACCAAGCAAGGTAATACATAAAATGTTACCGGTACTTCCCTGGTGTTCCAGTGGGTAAGACTCCACGCTCCCAATGCAAGGGGCCCAGGTTCGATCCCTGGCTGGGGAACTAGATCCCACATGCATGCCGCAACTAAGAGTTCGCATGCCGCAACTAAGAAGTCCGCCTTCCGCAACTAAAATAAAAAGATCCCACACACCGCAACTAAAGATCCCGCTTGCCTCAACTAAGACCCAGCACACCAAAATAAATAAATAAATTTTAAAAAATAAAAATAAAATGTTACCACTTTGATACAAAATGAACCAGTATTGAATATCCATTCACTGACTCCTTTTAGCTATTTATTTATTCACTCAGGCTTTAAGTAAATATTTATTATGTGGAAGATGTATACAAGTACAAAAAAGTGTGAAAAGACCTGAAGAAGCTTACAGCTTAGAGGGGAATACAAATCCACAGACAATTAAAATACCATATGACAAAGGATAAGATAAATGTGTTGAGGTAGCACATTAAAGATGCAGGGGAACCAGTTTGGGATATTCAGGAGTGTCTGTATGAGGTGCCAGCAAGCAAAGGTGAGAGAGGAGGGACAGAGTGTTCCTAAGAGAAGGAGCTCTGTGCATGCAGGGGCAGAAACAAGAAATAAAAATACTTCATTTGACTGTGGAGTTCAGTGAAGAGGGATAAAGCCTGAGGGGGTTACATAAAGTAAGAGCATGAAAGGCTATATAAGCAGTGGAATGCTGGTAAATGTTAAATAACAGGCTTTGGGGCTGTTCGGGGTGCCCTAATTGTAGCATTTGACTATTTCTGTGGTATAAATACTCCCACCGTGACCAATTTCAACTTACCAACTTAATGTCACTGAATGAGGAATTCAGTGGAAAGAGATGCATACAATTGGCTCTTAGGAGCCTATGTGAGCCAGTTCCAGCACACCACTGCAAAGTTATAAGCCACTTTTATCCCGGGGGAGCCATTCAGGGCTTTATTCAGGGAAGAAAGAAATAATACATGCTTGCTATTGTTTTTTAAGCAGTGTTGCATTCCTTTGGTACATCCACATACTTATACTTCTAAGGACAGATATTTGTGTATTGTCTGGCCCAGGGACAATTAGCCCAATTAGAGAGTTATTATCACACCTTAACTGAGCAAAAAAAATTAGAAAAGCACTCTTCCTGTCCTGAGAAGGGAATATTAGGGTTAGGTAGGGAGTATCAAATCCAGTTCAAATATTATAGCCCTTGATTTTTTTTTAATAACCAAGGACTTCTGGTCAAAAGGACACATGTAACAGAAACAAAGACTACATATCTGAGTGCAATGTGTATTTGCTTTTGTGAATATTCAATTATACTAGATGAATAAGTTTGCACTTGTAAAACACTGGCAACACCTTTTAAGATGTTTTAGGTGTAATTAGCTAGTAGAAAAAGTTTGTTAGACGTCGACAGAATTCTTAGAATGTGTTAAGTGTAAGGTAAGTAGTTAACAGGTAGAGCAGGTTTGTGTTAAACACAGATAGTGAGGAATGGAAGGACCAAAAGATACCTAATATTCATGAGGCACCTGGGCACTAAAGATTCATAATATACTAAATACACATGAGATCAAATGTAAAAGAGGCACTAAATATACAAGAGGCGCTAAATAGTCAGGATAAAATAAATATTCATGTGCACTTAATATTCACGAGGTCTTAATTCAGCCACCCACTGGTGACACCCATTCTAGCCCCCTAAATCCTCTGCCTAAGAACAACACAGCTATTTATCAGGCTAATTGGCAAGCTGTAGCCGTGGCCATGCATTCTTGTCTCTGTCTCTGGTAAAGTGTGTGTCACTGACCCAGTCACCACCCCATGGCTGGCTCCCTTGCTGGAAACTCACACCCTTAGTGGGGAAGCCTGATGCAGCAGAGACAGGACATATAGGCAATATGTATCCCAGAATTCAAGTAATGTGGCCCTCCAGCCTGTTTATAATCAGCCCTAAGTGTGTTAACTTATCCCATACCTTTCCCCCTTGTTTCTGTGTGTCTTAACTGATTTTAATAAACTGTGTGATTTGACTGTTTTAATTTGGTCTGGGAGCCTTTCTTTTCCATGATCTCTCAGATAGGTTGACCGTTAGTGTACTTGGAGGTCACAATTGCATCATGTCAATTGCCCACGTGATAGGTGGATATACTATAAAGCAAGAATAGTAAAATGTTAATCGCAAAATATAGGTGGTGGCTATACGGATGCTCACGGTAAAAGTCTTTCGGCTTTCCCATATGTCACGGCATTTGTTTTGTGGGTTGACTCTGGCATTAGTTCAGAAGTTTCGGTGTTCTAGAAAGATACTGAGCTGGGGGCCAGAGCCTGGGTTCTGCTCTTAGCTGTGCCACTGATTAGTTACTAACAAGAGCAGAGAGCCGGGGTCCTGATCCCAACCCCACCAATGATGAGACCAGTCGGCCAACAGGCTGGGCCTTTTCCAAAGCCCAAGAGTGAGGACCATGAGTCTGACCACAGTGAGCTCCCCTACTGCCTGCCCTCGGGGGACCATTTGATGGTGTCCCTTGTCATCCACCACGCTGCTCGCCCTGGCCACACGCTATGCTGGTTTGGGAAAGACAATTCGGGGATCCCAGCGGCTCAGAGGCACACTTGCACGCGTAACCAAGTAGCCCCATTCCTTCAGGCCTTGCACGGCCCCAGGTATCGGCACTCAGAACTCCCACATGTCAGTACTCCGGAGGCACGCTGGGTTATCCAGTGTCAGCCAGAAACGAGAGGAGTCTCTGTTCAACCCGAAGGAAAGAAACAGCTCGGCTCAACCTGGCCTTTTTCTTTATTTTTTAAAACCTTTCGTCTAGGGCTTCCCTGGTGGCGCAGTGGTTGAGAATCTGCCTGCCAATGCAGGGGACACGGGTAAAAAAAAAAAAAGTCTTTCAATTTTGCTGTACGATTTAACATTTTTATATCCTTTCGTAGTTTTTATACAAATGCCACCATTTTGTTGCCATGTCTTCTTCTGTAAATATGATTATTAACCATTTAACTTTGAAATATTTAAACAACAGCTTTGGGGGGCATGCTTTTCCTGTATGACTTACTGATTGAGAGATTTAGGATCCCCTGTGGTCCAGAAGTCTATTCTGGAGTTTGAGATTATTTTGAAGAATTATTTGGGCTGAGGTGGTGAGGTTAGGTGGAAGGTCCTCCCAGCAGACAGAAGTATGGAGATACAAGGTGAGTAGTGTCTAGGTAGCTTTGATTTTCTGGCTATATATCTCCCTCATGGGGAGTCAAGGAAATGGGGCCTGGGAGAAACTAGATCATGAATGACCTTGAATGCTACTCCAAGAGTGTGGGAGTTTATCTTAAAGGTACAGAAGAGTTTTAAACATGGATATGGAGGGAACAGGGTCAGCCTTCATGTTAAAAGATGACTCTGGCTAAGGAACTGATACTAGATGCAGGAAAAAAGAAATTTGGAGTTGATGATGATAATTCCTCTAATTTGCTTAATCATTTGCTGCATTTTTAAGGAATAAACTTGATTTTCTATGGAGCAAAAAAAGCACAAAAGAAAAACATCTTGAAATGGACTGACTTCTGAAATGATTTGTGAGACCACATCTAGAAAAGAAATACAGGAGGAAAAGCCCACAAATAAATATTTCATCAAAGAAATGTTGAATTAAAAAAAATAGGCATCATATTCTGATGATGCTTGCTTACTTTCACTTATCGATTCAAAGAATATTTTTTAAAAACCCGTATGAATCACTTGATGGCATTTAAAACAATGCCAAAACAAATTTGGATCTAAAGTATCACTGAAGGACATAACTCAATTGGATTAAAATGTTATTATTTAAATAAATAATAAGCAGAAACAGAATTAGATCTTGGTGTTTATTTCAACATATATTATCACTGAATGCCAGTGTAAAAGTAAACACACAATTTGGAGCAATTTAACTTAACATTTGTTGGGATTTATTTACTGCCCATTTATTTAAGGCACTCCACTAGATACTGCACGGGGCTATAGGGATGAAAAAATATATTCTCAAAGAGTTAATAGGATAATGATAACGATAGAGAATGTTCTCCAAAAACTAAACACAATTAGTTCAAATAAAGTACAAATAAAGAGCTTTAGAGATTTGAAGAAGGGAGAAACATAACTGGTTGGAGGATCCAGAACTGTGGTTGAGGAGCTGTGGGAGATGGTCCCTCAAGGATGATTAGGATATTGGCAGGCAAAAGGCAGGGAGAAAGCCAGGAAGGTCCAAAGAATTTCACGATGCAGAACTTAGATTCTTCCTTATAAAAAGGCAAGACAGTGGCTCATGTGGACCATGAACTATTTTGAATGAAGATATCCAAAAACCTGTGTATAATTTCTATGGTAGTAGCAGATTTTCCCAGCATCCTCTCAGCCCAAACATCATAATCTAATTGACTATTAGGCTTCTCAGGGCAGCATCAGAGACATCTCCAGCTCAGAGTATATACACTTTGGGATAAACCTTTGAAGACGGAACATGTTGCACTGTGACTGATTTGCCCATTTGTCTCTCCAACTATACTCTGGGCTCCTTGAGGCCAAGGGTTTTATCATTTTCATCCTTAAATCTAACAGTTAGTACAGGGTTTAACACCCAGCCAGTGCTCAATTAATGCTTATTGAATTAATGAATGTATAGCACAAGGAACTCTACTCAGTGCTCTGTGGTGACCTAAATGGGAAGAAAATCCAAAAACGAGGGGATATATGTGTACATATACTGATTCACTTTGCTGTACAGCAGAAACTAACACAACATTGTAAAGCAACTATACTCCAATAAAAATTTTAAAAAAAGAATTAGTGAATGAATCTATCAATCAAACAACAGTATATCAAAATGATTACCCCAATTTGCTTATTAATAACTTAATGTTTCAGTTGAGGAAGCAGGGGAAGGAGAAAGGATGGAGTGTAAAAGAAGGGAGAAAAGAATATTTTTCTAATCAGCACAAAGAACAGATCTGAGGTTCATATTTATCCACACATAAAATCAGCACACACATGACAGTCACATATAAATACAGATTAGAAAAAAATCAATTGAGCTCAAAGGGGTGGGGTTTCCACTTCTCCCTGATACGCATACCCTCTAACTCTCCTTAGGTGACTTCTCTTCTCTTTCATAGCTGCCTTAGGCACTCCAGAATAAAAACACTGCAGAATTGGGAGGAGACAGGCATAGTGTTTGATTCACTCCCTTGAATACAGCCGGAATAATTTTGCTTATAAAAATGACAGGAAATATTGGAAGATAACAGTGTCTTGTGAACCCTCTAAGAAAGATGGTATTAAGGTAGAATGAAGAGCTCTGAAGAGTGACAATCTATGAATAATGCTTATTATATAGAGACTGACTTTTCTCTTTAGGTAAATAACTGAGTAGAATTTTACATTGCTGGAAAGTAGAGTTTGCTCTCTTTCGCTCTACGTGTATGTACATGGAGGAGATATATTATATGTATATATCTATACACACACACACACACACACACACACATATATATAATTGGCATTATTATTGTATTAGAAAGACCTCTCTTCCATAAGCCAAATTTTCTTTCGTTTTGCTGCTTTTTGAATTTCTTCCTTCCTTCTTCCCCTACAATCGCATGCCCAGATCTCCTTGAAAGGCGAAAATAAAGTAGAATGTCTATGGGCTATCTAACCACAGTTGGTGACTGGTTTGAGTTCAATGACAGTCAATGCAAATCTCAGTGATATTGTCAGGACACACTCCGCGGAAAACCTGCCAAGGGAGTTTGTACCAATCATTAAAATAAGTTACAGGAGAAGTAAAATTACCATTTCATCTTCATGATAAGAGAAAAAATTCAAACTAAGAAAAATAAGAAAAACAAAAAGATGGCACTGAAGAGTATCTCACTACTGAAAGATGACTTTCATATGCAATGATCTCTTTAAAGAGCAAAGATACATCTCAGCTATTACTCAGTGAGTCTGTAAGTTTTAATTAGTGGATCATTTGTTAATGAATTCAGACTCATAGCCGTTCCATTGCTGGGTGCCGGCTATGTGTATTCTTACACTCCTCTCTAGCTATTGCTCCATTTCTCAGACTCTTTCCACGTCTTCCTCTCTACTCCTCACCTCCACTTCCCTAATCCTCAACTCATCACAGTCAGAGGCTTGGCTCTGGTTCCACTGTAAATTCTTCGATGACATCATCATGAACCTGTTATTTACTAAAACTCCAAGGGACAGCGTTCACACCAAGCTTAGTCAGCTTCCTGATGGCCCCTCCTCTACCTTTAAGTCTTCCCCTTGCTCAGCTTCCTATTCACTTCTTTCCTCTTCCCTGCTCTGTGCTTTCTGGCTACTCCCTCTTAGCATCCACAGGAGCCCTTGTACTTTTTTCTTCTTCACAATGTTGTCTTCCGTTAGGCATTCTGCCTGGGAAATCACACCCCTACTCTTGCATAAGCGGAAAGCTCTTAAAAATCTTAGGTGAGAGAATCTTGGGTGTCTTCTTTTTCAAAGGGGCCTCAGACACTCGAGAATACTGTGGAATATCGTTTAGCGTCCATTTTATACAGGTGAGGACATTAAAGGTCACTGAGGTAAAGGTCATGCAGTTATAACTAATCTTCATCTGAGAGCTTCTGGGCTCACATCTTTCTCTCTCTTTGGCAGTGAAGAAGATGTGATATGTGCATATGTGCGACACGGGGGGTGCTTCCCAAGCTTTAATGTGCATGCAAATTCCTTGAGGACCCTGTTACAATGAAGATTCTGATTCAACGGTTCTGAGACAGAGCCTGAGATTCCACATTTCTAACAAGCTCCCAAGTGTTGCTGAGGCTTGTGGTCAGTGAACCATGCTTTGTGTAACAAGGGGATTAGCTTTTAAGATAATAATTATGACATAAGTGAGTCTATGAGAATTAAAAAAAAATGACTATGAAAGAAAACTTTGAATTATCAAATCTTCAATATAACGTTGTCTAAAGTGGCACAAAGATAAGCTCGTCACAAAGCTGAATGAGCTTCACAATAATCAGGGCAGTAGGATTCAGTGGGCCTGCAAACTCGTTTTCATTCATATCACTGAAAAGGACACATCAAAATAGGCTCTTGAAAGACACAGTGCCTTGCTCTGTAAGGCTTTGTAAATACATGCACACTTAAACCTTACAGTCATTGGCTGGACCCAGCATTTATAATAAAAAGCTACAAATTTGATGCTATTTAAATAAAGGTAGTAAATTATGAAATCTAGAGCTAGAGAGGTCTTAGAGATAATCTAGCTAAACCTCTTAATTTACTTATGAGGAAACAGAATGTTTACAGGATTTACTGGAAGTGACATAGCTAGTTAACAGCAAAACTAGCAGCAGAATGCAGATCACCTGACTCTCATAGTCTAGTGCTTCCATAGTACAGGGAAAATTATTTTTTTAAAAAATAGAGCTCAGTGAATATTTTCAGGTACCTGTGATATCAATATATTAACCACTAATTGCTCCTTTTCCATGGGCTCACTGCATATCTGGGTGACTAGTGAGCTAGTTAGGAACTGAGGAAAGAAGAAGATGATTCAAAAATACGATACTTTCCAAAGGCTTCCCCCTTTGCCCTGTTCTTACACACAGCCCAGCATGAATTTGCAGCAGTGCTTTTATGAGTCATATACTGTTTAACAAGTTGCCTGCTAATTATAGAAATTTCAGGGGGATGTGGTCAAAGTTCCTACTTCACAAGCTCCAGCAGTGAGAGCCTCAGAACTTTATCCAGGATTGAGGGCAAGGATCCCATCTGCAGGAAGGCAAATTTGCAGCTGCTAAACGGTCACACAATTTCCAGTTTAGCTCAGTGACTGATGAGGAGAGTCATACCTCCTTGCCCTTTGGGCTAGACCTGAATACGCAAAAATGGGGGAAGGGAAAAGGTCCTAGGACAGCCTGTCCGGAGTGAGAATCTGACTTGCCTTGAGCACCACCCTTCCACCCCGAGGCCAGCATACACCATATTACTGGATGGTCCTCCTTCACCAGTGCTAGTTATAGACACAATTTTACAATTAGTTTTGTAATAGTAATGACATTTGTCCTTAAAATACAGGCTCAGTACTGCCAGGTGCCAATCTAAACACATCAAGATGGGTAGTGCTGTATTATCATTCTAATGATAATAAACAGCTGCTATTTATTGAGTGCCTACATGGCAGATACTATGCTTGTCAGGGCTTCCCCTCTACTCATATTTCTTTAAAGAATAAAACATAATATTAAAACAACATTCAAAGACAAAAACGTCCTCAATCCAACGCCCTAATAATAAATGAACATATTCAGTCTTCCATGTTAATTTATATCCTTGTCTGAGCAAACGTTCAATGGGTACATTTTGGGGGTAGTATTTTTATCCCAATTTTTACTTTTTATACAATTTGATACATTCTTTTTTTCTCCCTCTTATTTTTCTTTCACTCTCTCTCCTTTGAGCCTCCAAGGTAACAAAAACTACTAACTTGGTATATATCCTTCCATTCCTCCCCCATGGTCATGTAATCCTAGAAGATGTTGTCTTTTTCATTTTTAAAATGGGTTCACATTTTTATTAAAACTTGTTTTGTTTGTTAAGAAGGTATCATGGTTAACCCTTCAGGAAAGCAGGCACAATTCTAACTAGATTGAAAAATAATTCATTCTGTAGAGCCATCATAATTCCATAATTTATTCAATAATTTCCCCAATGATGGATATTTGCTTTATTTCTACTTTTTGACCACTACCAACAATGTTGCAATAAACGTTCTCTACATATATAGCCTGTCATATGGGTACTTTTATCTCTGTAGAATTGATTCTCAGAAATGGAGTAACAGATCAAAAGGTATGTGCACTTTAAAATTTTAATAGATAACACATTTCTTTCCTCAAACACCACAGCAATTTATGTTCCTGCCAGCAATGTCTGAGAGTGATCTTTTCCCTCATCAGAAGTTATAATTAGTAATTATTGTCCATCTGATGAATGGAAAATGGTCTCTTGTTTCTTTATTTTCATTTTCCTGACTACTATGAGGTTGCGTATCTTTTCATAGTTTTGTGTTCCAGCTATCTGGATATCCTTTCCTGTGAATTGCATATTCCTATACTTTGAATGGTTTTCTACTGAGTTGTCTCCTTATAAATTGAGTTGTAGGAGGTATTTGTATATTAGGGGTATGCATCCTTTTATGTCATATATGTTGCAAATTATATCTACTTAGTCATTTGTCTTTTGATTATGTTTTCTGTTATTTTTATGTAGTAAACAGGTCTATCTTTCCCTTATCACTTTTGGGTTTCCTGTGTTGTTTAGAAAAGATCTTCCTCATCCGAAGGATTTTTCTTTCTGTATTTAAAACTTTAATGTACTTGAAATTTACTTTTATATTGCATGAGCTAGGAGATGAACTGTGGTCTCCAAGAGGGATTGCAAAGAGTGCTGGCAGCATTTATTGAATAAAATATCTTTTTTTCCCCATTGAATTAAAGTAACACTTTTGCCACATTATGTTTCCTCAAACAATTTGATCTCCTTCTGGACTTGAAATTTTAAGTGGAAATTTTAAGTGATCTATTTGTCTCTTTTTTTGTGTGTGCTAATACTGTATGATATGGATTACAGAAGCTTTATGGGAAGTTTAATATTAGATGAGGCAAGCCCCCTCCCTGACCTCCAGTGCAGAGACATTTATTCTTTTCCATACATCCTTAGGCTGTTATCAAGTATTTATTTATTTATTTTTGAACTTTAAAAGTCTCTCCTCCTCCCTTAATATATAAATACTGCCTTCAAGGCACTTGAAGTTTACAGGGGTAATCACTGCTTAAATAATACCTCAGTAAGTCTTAGATACTATAGTTCTATTTTATGCAACTTAGGCTAATATTAGGAGAAAAACTGTATTGAAAACAATAAAACATCCAGGATACTACTTAAATAAAGGGCACATCATCATAATGGAACACTATGTAGTCATTAAAAGAATGGCTATGCTTTTTTTAATGGATTGAACTGTGCCCCCCCTCTAAAACTTAAATGTTGAAGTCCTAACACTCAGTACCTCAGAATGTGACCTTATTTGGAGATAGAGACTTTACCGAGGAAATCAAGTTAAAATGAGGTCATTCGGTTGGGCCCTAATCCAATATGACTGATGTCCTTATAAGGGGAAACTTGGAGACAGACACACAAACAGCAAGAACGCCTTGTGAAGATGAAGGCAGAGATCTACAAGCCAAGGAATGCCAAAGATTGCCAGCAAACAACCAGAAGCTAGAGGAAAAGCACAGAACAGATTTTCCCTCTCCACCTTCAGAAGGAACAAACCCTACTGACATCTTGATCTCAGGCTTCTAGTTTGTAGAATTCTGAGACAATACATTTCTGTTGCTAAAGCCACCCAGTTTGCGGTATTTTGTTATGGTAGCCATTGCAAACTAATACACTATGTACTGATACACGACAATGTGCAAGATATATTACTAAAGAAGAAAAGCATGATTCAGAACAAGTACGTATAACATGCTACCATTTATGTAAAAATGTATATACATAGAAACACACACACATACCTAAATGGATGTATATTCGCTTAAAAATTCATCAATATCTCCTGAATGATACACAAGAAGCTGACAACATTGGTTGCCTCTGGGAGGGGAATGGAGTGGACGGTGCACAGAGATAGGGAAAAGAATTTTCACTGTATACCTTTTTGTAACTTTTGATTTCTGACCCATGAAAATGATTACCTATTTTAAAATAAATAATATAAAAAAGAAAAGAAAACCCCATAAATTATCACCTTTTAAAAAACTATCTTAAGTCAAAAACAGGTCACTCAAACAACACAGGTTTAAACTACTCAGGTCCACTTATATGCAGATTTCTTTCACTAAATACATAATACAGTACTACACGATCTGCAGTTGGTTGAATCTGTAGATGTGGAATCGCCGGTACAGAGGGACAACTGTAAAGTTATACGCAGATTTTCAACTGCGCGAGGGGTCAGTGCCCCTAAGCCCCGGGTTGTTCAAGGGTCAACTATAATTTGAAAAGATCTTTTTTTATAGTTTCTATGTGCAAATTTATATCAGAGGGAAACATGTTAACACAATGTTTACACATACAAGTAAATCTCTTTTTCTATTTACTCAAACAACAAATTTTACAGTGTTAATATATGCTCATCATTAGTTGAAGTAATATGGGGGTTAAAGGAATACAAAACATAGTTTCTTTATTATAGAAGCTCATAACTGAGAGGAGAAAATTTTTTAAAAACTTAAGTGAAGCATGAAAGTAAGTCTGAAGTCCTAAAATTCATGGATTGTTTTTATTTGATTTTATTTGCTTTTTAAAATTATACTTTTGAGATAATTGTCAATTCACATGCCACTGTGGGAAGTAACACAGAGAGAGCCAATGTACCTCTGAGCCAGTTTCCCCAAAGGTAACATCTTGCAAAATTATACTACAGTATCATAACCAGTATACTGACGGTCATACAATCAAGATAAAAATAGTTCCAACACCACAAGAATCCCTCCTATGTTGCCCTTTTGCCACACCCACCTCTCCATTCTCCCTGCTGTCCCTGCCTCCTGGCAACTGCTAATGTGTTCTCCATTCTACAATTCTGTCATTTCAAGGATGTTATATAAATGGAATCATGCAGTATGTAACCTTTAAAGATTAGCTTTTTTTTACTCAGCATAATTCCCTGGAGATTTACCCAAGCTGTTGCATGTATCAATGTTTCATTTCTTTTAAATTCTGAGTAGTATTGCATGGTATGGATGTAGTACAGTTTGTATAACCATTCATTGTTGAAAACCATCAGGGTTGTTTCCTGTTTGGGGTTATTATGAATAAAGCTGATATGAACATTTTTGTATAGGTTTTGGGATAAATGCCCAAGAGTATAATTACTCAGCTGAATAATAATTCCATGTTTAGTGTTACAGGAAACTGGCAAACTGTTTTCTAGAGTGGCTGTACCATTCTACATTTCCACCAGCAATGGATGAATGATCCATTTTCTCTGCATCTTTGCCAACATTTGGCATTGTCACAATTTTTTGTTTTAGCCATTCTCATTGGTATGTAGGGATATCTCATTATGATTTTAATTTGCATTTCCCTAATGGTTAATGTTGTTGACAATTTTTTCATGTGCTTATTTGCCATCTGTATATTTTCTTAGGTAAAATGTCTCTTCATATCTTTTGCTCAGTTCCTAATTAAACAGTTTGTTGTTTTATTATTGAGGTTTTAAAACTCTTTATATATTCTAGATACAAGTCTTTTTAAAGAACTTTTATTTTGTCATAAGAACACAACATTAGACCTACCTTCTTAATAAACTTTTCAGTGTACAATACATTATTGTTGACTATAGGTACAATGTTGTACAACAGATCTCTAGACCGTATTCATCTTGTTTACCTGAAACTTTATGCCTGTTGATTAGTAACTGCCCATTTCCCCCTACCCTCAGCCTCTGGCAACTACCATCCCACTCTGGATTCTATAAATTTGACTATTTAGATACCTCATATAAGTGGAATCATGCAATGTTTATCTGTCTGTGACTAGCTTATTTCACTCAGCATAATGTTGTCCTAGATACTAGTCTTTTGTTGGATATATGGTTTGCAAACATTTTCTTTCATTCCACCATATGAAGCAGATATTTTCATTATCATCTCTGGTTTACATATGAGGAAACTGAGGCACAAAGATGTTAATAAACTTTCTCACAGTTACTTGTGTTAAAAATAAGACAACAGGCCCCAAATGGAGTCACTTATGCTAAGCCCCACATCACCAAACTGAGACCTAACTCGATTACAGTTTTGGCTCTACCAGAAATGGAACCTTAAACCAGTCAATCAGAAATCACCAGGGCAGTATTACTGAGGTAATCTGCCATACAGACCCCTACCACCTCCTAAAGGAAAGGGACCCTGGCACAACCAATCTACTTTTTGCTAGTATAACTTCCTTGTCCCTGCTCCTTTTTTTAAAAATAAATTTATTTATTTATTTATTTTTGGCTGTGTTGGGTCTTCGTTGCTGCGCGCAAGCTTTCTCTAGTTGTGGTGAGCTGGGGCTGCTCTTCGCTGCAGTGCGCGGGCTTCTCATTGCAGTGCCTTCTGCGCTCTAGGCACGTGGGCTTCAGTAGTTGTGGCTCAGGGGCTCTAGAGCACAGGTTCAGTAGTTGTGGCTCACGGGCTTAGTTGCTCCGCGGCATGTGGGATCTTCCCGGACCAGGGATTGAACCCGTGTCCCCTGCATTGGCAGGTGGATTCTTAACCACTGTGCCACCAGGGAAGTCCCTTCCCTGCTCCCTTCTGCCTATAAAAGTCTTTCATTTTGTACAGCTCCTCAGAACTCCTTTTTATCTGCTAGATGGGATGCTACCCAATTCATGAATCATTGAGTAGAGCCAATAAGATCTTTAAAATTTACTCAGCTGAATTTTATTTTTTTAATACTTGTCTAATTAAAATTAGAATGAAAGTTCAAAACCCAGGTATGAGGGGGATACCATTTAGTGAAATAGCTTAGACATCATGAAAAAAGTAAGAACAGCGACATTTATAAAAAGTAAACCAGGGCTTCCCAGTGGTGCAGTGGTTAGGAATCCGCCTGCCAATGCAGGGGACATGGGTTCGAGCCCTGGTCTGGAAAGATCCCAGATGCAGTGGAGCAACTAAGCCGTTGCACCACAACTACTGAGCCTGTGCGCCACAACTACTGAAGCCTGCACTCCTAGAGCCCGTGCTCCCCAGCAAAAGAAACCACCGCAACGAGAAGCCTGCGCACCACAACGAAGAGCAGCCCCCGCTCGTCGCAACTAGAGAAAGCCCGTGGGCAGCAACGAAGACCCAACACAGCCAAAAATAAATAAATAAATTTATAAAAAAAAAAAAAAAGTAAACCAGGGGTACAAGCTAAAAGTATACAGCTTCTATCTGGATTTAGTAAATATTTTGACATTGTGATTTTGCTTTCATTCTATAATTTCTAAAACATTTAAAACTGTAGTTTTTCTGGTTCACACTACTGTGCAAAAAGAAAACAAAACAAACAAAACCTAAATTATGATCTGGTTTACAGTTTAATAAAGTATTAGTATTTGCACTGACTTTTGAGTTCATGCAAATAAATATACACTTTCCCTATTTTTGATTTTTGGTTCAATTTGGTTCAAGTTCCTGATACAAACTGTTAAAAGAAATAATCAAAGACTCTGAAATTGTTACACGATTACTGTGCGTCTTTTCCATGGAATAATATTCCCTAAGAAAATGTTTCGGAGTTACCTGATTCTTTAAGGGTAAGCACCTTAGTGTTTGCTTGGGCTATTTTGCAACTCTGGAGTCAACTTGTGCGGGGTGCTGAAAGTAATACAAATGATTCTTGTTCGTAGAAATGCAGATGTATTTGACTCCTCCATGCAGACAGTCACCAGTATTGCATCTGTTATCAAATTTTATCAGCATTCCTGATTGTTTATGTATACGTCTGTTCCTCTGACTCCTCTGAACCAATTGTAACATCTTACTGGTTCTCTCATTAATGATTTAATGTTTGACACATAATTCATTTTATATTTCTACAGGAGTCATGATTTGACCTTTTTTGAAAATTATCCTCTAATAAAACACAAACATAAATACTATCTGTTCACTCATTATACCGCTTAGAAAAGGTTCCTATGTATCTGATACCTTGCCAGGTGCCTGATACACAACTTCTAATGATCATATCTTATACATCCATGGTATATTTATCTAAACATTTAAGCAAACACTGGTATAATACTATTAACAAAACTATAGAGTTTATTCAAATTTCACCAGTTTTTCCACTAATGTCCTTTTTCTGTTTCAGGATCCAGTCTAGGATCTCCCATTGCATTTAGTCAGAATGTCCTTTTGGTTTCTTCTGGTTTGACAGTTTCTCAGTTTTTCGTTTTTCATGACTGACAATTTTGAAGAGGACTAGTCAGGAATACTGCAGAATGTCTCTTAAGTTGTGGCTCAAGTTTTCTCATGATTAGACCGGGGTTGTCGGAATTGCCCTTTTCATCACATTATATCAGGGGGGAACATGGTATCAACAAGATTATCAGTGGCGATGTTAAACTGACCACTTAGTTAAGGTGGTGCCTGCCAGATTTCTTCTCTGTTGTCATTATTACAGTTCACCCTTGAACAATGCGGGGGTTAGGGGTGCCAACCCTCCGTATAGTCGAAAATCTGCATATAACTTTACAGTTGGTCCTCTGTATCCACAATTCCACACCCATGGATTCAACCAACTGTGGACTGTGTAGTACTATAGCACGTATTTAGTGAAAAAAATCTGCATATAAGTGGACCTGTGCAGTTCAAACCCATGTTGCTCAAGAGTCAACTGTATTTCTCCCTTTCTTTATTTTCTGAAAGCAAGTCACCAAGTCCAGGTCATGCTCAAGTGGGGAGGGAGAATTAAACTCCACTTCTTAGAAGGGTAGTATTTACATATTTTTTGGAATTTTTGTATAAGGAGGATTTGTCCCTCAAAAATGATTTTTCAGTGAACAGAGAAAGCGCATTATTATCTGCTTGCTGTGAGGCCAATCTCGTTCTTCCCCTTCTCTAAATTCATAAACTGGCTTTTGTCTTTTGCAGACCCGAGAGAAAGCGCATTATTATCTGCTTGCTGTGAGGCCAATCTCGTTCTTCCCCTTTTCTAAATTCATAAACTGGCTTTTGTCTTTTGCAGACCCGTGTAAATTAATGTTTGTTTTTCCTTATGTTATCATTAATTTATTTGTTTAGGTGACAAAGATATTTTTTGGTAGGGTTCTGGCACTCAAGACTATTAAGTTTTTTCACATATTTCTGTGGATGCAAATTGTACCCACACTGGGAAGGGAAATGAGCTGACAGTATACATGTCACTTTGAATCACTGGGTATCCCACCGGGGAATACTGAGTTACTTAAGCTTCAAAGAAAGATGTGACAACGGCTAACCATATTTTAGATTCAGATTTTAATGTTTTCACAGCCTAGGTGGTCCATCAATTTTTTTATATTAATTTTTTTTAAGTTCTCCAACCATTTTTCTGGGCAAGATTGTTTCAAATGCAAGACTAATTTTAAGCTTGATTAAAATGTTAAAGAGACTGTCATGCCATTTGTATTATCCTTTATGAAAAAATCAATACTTTAATAGACTTCCTTGGTAAATTATTTTGAGAAACTCAATAGTATTGTTAAATAAAGCAGAACTCCCCATCAGATTCCAGTCTTTTATACGTATTTTCTGACAAAAGGGTAAAGTAAGAATGAAGCAATGAGTTAGATGACAGAAGATTAATTTTTTTTTTTTTTTGCAAAGAATACAGCTTTTACACATTACAATGTTCTGAGCTAAGAGTGGAAATTTGCCTTAGAGAACTGTTGTTTGTCTGAGTCCTGACGTGTCAAATTTAGCACGTTATTCATCCTCTAACACTTATCACATTCTTTTACAATAAGTTATTTTTAAGAATCTGTCTTTCCTACTAGACCATGACCTCTGGCTTCAAAGCCTGTAAAGATAGTCATACTTATTTCCTCAGGATAGTTCATCATAACTGGCACACAGTCACACTAGCCACATTTCAAGTGCTCAACACCCACGTGACGACAGTATTAGGCAGCCCTGATATAAAATATTTTCATCACAGAGAATTCTACTGGACAGTGCTGGTTTAGAACAGAGTTTCTCAACCTTGGCACTGTTGACATATTGGACGAAATAATTCTTCGGCGTGGGGAGCTGTCTTGTGCATTGTAGAATGTCGAGCAGCACCCATGGCCTTTACCAACTAGGTGCTAGTAGCGCCTCCACCCTCAATGTGACAACCCAAAGTGTCTTGAGTCATCCTTATATGTCCTCTAGGGATAAAACTGCCTCTGGTTGAGAATTACTGAGTTAGAGAAATGCTTCTTGAACTAGGGTTCCAGAAAACAAGCTGCTAAGACTTACTGTCAGGGACTGCTGAAAGCGGTTTTATTTAAAAAGGGATCCACATATAACTTAACTGTTTCATATAGTTGCATAAGATGATGCTGTTTAATAAAAAGAAAATGTATTAGAGTAGAATTGTGCTACAGTCACAAGAAGCAACCTTTCCCTAATTTCTCTTAACCAACACACCTTGGGCTTATCAAAATAAAATTCTTGCCTATGAAGCAACCATTATAGGGCTCTTTCTTAGATCTGTGTATTAAATAAAGCATCTTCACCACTTCAGGGCACACTGGCCCGGCTTCACACTCTGAAGACCCACATTAGTTTTCTCTGGCCACAAAAGTGTTTTTCTTGCCAAGGTGGCGTGCCGAAAGTACTGGGGAAATAACTTCCCCTTGAAAGCAGTCCTCAACCAATGCCTACCGGGAGTCGGTATATATATATCCCAGCTCCCTTGTCATTGGGTAGGATAACTGAAGCACGTGTTTTCACTACACCCAGAGTTGCCCCCCTGGGATTAAGTTCCACTAGACCAGTGGTAGGACGCTTGATGATACATCTTTTACTGAATGCCTTCTCTTCACTGTCTCACCTCCTCTCTCTGTATCTATGGATATTTTATACCCCTCCCAAGTCAATCCCTTTTCTCAGTGTGTGCTTTGACGCAGAGTTTGCATTCAATTCTTGACTCTGGGTCTGCTTCTGAGGGCTCTAGAATAAAACATACTGATTAGTTCATTCAATAACTATTTATTCAGAATTAGTAAACCCCTTAACTGCACGCTAGATTAGGCAGCACAGATACTGTCTTGTAATTAGAACAAATAAATGTGCTAAAACCAAGACAGGAACTCTTTTATTTATTTTTAAAATATCCTCTCCTTTTTTTTTAATTTAGGTGAAGTTTACATTACATAAAATTAACCATTTTCAGGCAAACAATTCAAGTGACATTTAGTACATTCATGATGTTGTGTAACTACCATCTCTGTCTAATTCCATCACTCCAAAATAAAACCCCAAACTCATTAAGCATTTACTCTTCACTTCACCCTCACTATGCCCCTGGCAACCACCACTCTACACTTTGTATTTGTGGATCTACCTACTATGAATACTTGATAAAAATTGAATATTTGTCCTTTAATGTTTGTCTTCTTTTGGTAAGCACCATGTTTTCAAGGTACATCCATATATCAGTACTTCATTCCTTTTATGGCTGAATAATATTCCATTGCATGTACAGTGGACTCTTGAACAATGTGGGTTTGAAGTGCATGGGTCCACTTATATGCGACTTTATTTCACTAAACACATACTACAGTACTACACGATCTGCAGTGAGTTGAATCTGTGAATGCAGAACTGCAGATTTTCAACAGCATGCAGGTTTGGCACACTTAATGCCTGCATTGTTCAAGGGTCAACTGGATATACCACAGATCCATTAATTTGGGTTGTTTATACTTTTTGCTTTTACAAATAATGTCGCTATGAGCATTAACATACAAGGATTTGTTTGAGCACCTGTTTTCAATTCTTTTGGGTATATACATACCTGGGAGTGGAACTGCTGAGTCATGTTAAATCTATATTTAACTTTTTGTGGAACTGCCAAACTGTTTTCCACAGTGGCTGAACCATTTTACATTTCTAGTAGCAATGTATAAGGGTTCTAATTCTTCCACATATGAACACTTATTCTGCATTTAGTTTTTGATCATAGCCATCTTTGTGGGTGTAAAGTGGTATCTCATTGTGGTTTTGACTTGCAAATGACTAATGTTGTTGAGCATCTTTTCATGTGCTTGTTGGTCATTAGTATATCTTCTTTAGAGAAATGTCTATTCAAGTCCTTTGCCCATTTTTTGAGTTGTTTGGTTTTCTTTCCTGTTTGCTGTTTCTTGTTTAAGTTGTAAGAGTTTTTTTTAAAAAACTAATCTGGATACTAGATACTTATCAAACATACTATTCACAAATATTTTTTGCCCATTGTGTAAGGTGTCTTTTCACATTGACTTTTTAAACAACATACACAAGTTTAAAATTTTGATGAAACCCAATTTATCTTTTTTTTTTTTCTTTTGCTGCTCATGCTTTTGGTATCATATCTAAGAATTCATTGCAAATCCAAGGTCTTGAATATTTACTCCTCCTTTTTATTTTTAACAAATGGACTTTTAGCCTTACTGTGCCTTGTCAAAATATTTGGATCTGCTCTTTTTCAAAAACACAGAGTAATCGTAGTACATGTTTTTGCCAGAGAATTCTCTACAACTTCACAATGTCTACAACACATTCCTTTCTAAAGCTAATGTCCAATATATAGTATTTATGGAGATATGCTAAAAGAACAGTAGTGAATCCATTTCTCATGTCACCACAACCATATATATATATGTCACCACAACCATATATATATATATATATATATATATATATATATATATATATATATAGTTTTGCTTTGATCTGTTGTTGTAGAAATGTTTCCTGCTTCATTACAAACTCTTCAGAAGAAACTTCTTACCCTTAATTTAAAAAATTATATTCAGTCCCTTCATGTCTCATGGGTTCTACGGAATATTTTTTTTTAAGAGGTCAGGTGGAAAAGATCTGTGTTTCTCGTTTTGACAAGAGAGGTGGGGATTTCTTTTTTTTCTTTTATTTATTTATTATTATTTTTGGCTGCGTTGGGTCTTCGTTGCTGCACACAGGCTTTCTCTAGTTGCGGTGAGCGGGGGCTACTCTTCGTTGGGGTGCGTGGGCTTGTCATCACGGTGGCTTCCCTTGTTGTGGAGCACAGGCTCTAGGTGTGCGGGCTTCAGTAGTTGTGTCATGCGGGCTCTAGGCGTGCGGGCTTCCGTAGTTGTGTCATGCGGGCTTTAGAGCGCAGGCTCAGTAGTTGTGGCGCATGGGCTTAGCTGCTCTACGGCATGTGGGATCTTCCCGGACGAGGGCTCGAACCCGTGTCCCCTGCATTGGCAGGTGGATTCTTAAGTACTGCAGAGGTGGCGATTTCTGTTTTATTAATAGTCATTGATTTTCATATATACCCAAATGCACAGACACCTATGTCGGGAGGGAAGGCTATGTAGCTAAAGACTGACTTAGTTTAATTTTTATCAGTGAAAAACATAAACTGATATGTTTATCTTTGTTAAAAATAATAAATTTACTTTTTTCTATGTTATGATAAATTATGGGAAAGAAATTTTAAAAAGGAAAAGAAAAAATGGAAGGACAGTAACGACACAGTCATACACGCAGAAACCATGGTTTAAAGAAATATTAAGAAAAACAAAGATGGAAAAATAGAGAAGAAAAAGAAGCAATTCACAAATATGTACATATACTCAGTAGGATATATCTATTTAAAGGTGGTAAAAAAAAAAAGAAATTCATACTTAACATTTGCACAGAGAAAGAGAAGGTGGCAAAAAAATCACACAGAATTAGAGTGAAAGATAGCAAGACAAATGACTTAAGACTGAGAAAGACAGAGTGTTCTCAGATTAAAAATATAGAGGTTTATTGAGCAACATCCATATCCTTTTGCCCTTTAGGTTTCTGCTGCTAATGCTTGTTGAAGCTCCACTGTATTTCACAATGGTGGGCACAAAGGTCATAACTGTTCTTGGCACCTGCTCCTTGGATCATTAACCATCCAGGGGAACTTCCAGTAGAGTTGCAAGTTCCCCACTCTCCATTGCTTTCCACTGCTTTTTGAGCTTTCTCCACAAAGACAAGATGCACATGGGTAATTTTCAAATGACTTAACAATTAGTCTTCAGCAAGTGGGAACATTCTTCCAATTTAGAGGTCCTAGGTGAAGTGAGTGAGGCATAAGATGGCTCTTTTAAGTACCATTAGGTGGTGATATGTTCTGAATACTCCTTGGTTCATAGAAATAAATTCTTTTCTCATCAAAAATCGTAAGACAGTGATTTCATTAGCTAACAGTATCCTAACCCCTAACTCTTGCTTCCTGATTTGATATAAACACTCTAGAAGACTTCCGGAAATTTCATTAGGATCTGTTTATATGGGGATGGTTTGATAAAATGATGCCTGTCTAGTGCTGATGTGGTTGTGTCCTAACTCACAAACTCATATCTCTGCTCCAGTCTTAATACCTTGCAATCCCTGCACATAAAGTTCGAAGAATGAAAGTATGAGAAAATACATTCTATTATTAGGAGTGCTACTAAGAAAAGAGGATTCAAAAGATGGAAGCTTTTAAGTAGAGATGTCTGATATTCACAGTGGAGATAAAATAACTGTTAGCAACTAAAATGCCTCAACAATTAGATCTATAAATCTTATAGGTTGTGCAGTGCAATCAAAAAGAAATCAATACATAAACTCTACTTTCTGATCCTGACTTTGGATTCTAGAATTTGATTTAATAATAAACCATATGTTTTATAATTTATTTTTAAAAGTTATCTAAGTATTGCATGTATACATATAGTTCCAAAACATGAAATAATACTATAGACTTAAATTGAAAAATAGCACACCCTTTCTACCTGACTTTTCCTTTATTCCAAACTCTTCTAGCTATTCTTTCTTGGTATTTACAGCCACATGCCTAAATATTATGCTTATAATCCAATTTCTTAATTTATCAATTGTAGTCATTACCTGTTGAATTCCCATTATGGAAAATAAGGATCTAGCACTCTTTTACCCACCAATATTCCTACTTTCTCGTGTGTGTGTGTGTGTGTGTGTGTGTGTAATCTCAACAGTTAAATAAAATAACACATGGGCAAAATATATTAAGAAATAGTTCCCTGAAGATGATAAATGGATAGTAAATAAGCAATTTTTAAAAAATTCAACATCACTAGTCATTAGTGTAATACAAATTAAGACGATCATGAGATATCAATACGCAACTATTAGAACAGCTAAAATTAAAAAATGTAGTGATAATACCAATGCTGACGAGGATGCAGAGAAACTGAATCACTGATTCATTGCCAGTGGGAATATAAAATATAAAATGATAGAGCCACCTGGAAAGTGGCAGTTTCTTCAAAATCTAAACACACATTCACCATATGGCCCAGCAATTTTATTCCTGGGCACTTATCCCAGACAAATGAAAATTTACATCCACACAAAAATCTATATACATATGTTCATAGCAGCATGATTTGTAATAGCCAAAACCTGGAAACAACCATAATGTCCCTCAGTAGGTGAACGTTTAAACAGAATTTGGTAATCTACTCTATGGAATACTAGTCAGCAGCAAAAAGGAATGAAACAGTGATACACACAATTGGATGGATCTCAAGAGCATCATGCTTACTCAAAAAAGTAATCCCAAAAGGTCATGAACTCTATGACTCCCTTTATATAATATTCAAAAAATGACAAAATTACAGAGATGGAAAGCAGATTAGTGACTTCCAGGAAGATGGTGGGAATGGTGGGAGCAAAGGGGATGGGTAGCCTGAGGGAGATATTTGTAGGGACGAAATAGTCCTGTATATTGATTACTGCGGTGGTCACACAAATTTACATGTGATACAGTGGCATAAACACACACACGCACACACACACAGAGACATAGTACCAACACCACTTTCCTGATTTTGACAGTATACTATAAGTAAAATATAATCACTTGGGGGGGGAGTGGGTGAAGGGTACGGGGACCTCTCTGTATTATTCTTGCTTCCTGTGAATTTCTGTTTCAAAACAAAAAAGTTTTAAGAAATCAATATTTAGGGTTTACCTTATTGTGACTAATATTGTCCATGGTTGAGTCAAATATTTTATACCATTACTATATTTTCTTTTTTGTATAACTTTACTTTTTGTATAACTTTACTTCTGTATAACTTATTTTTTACTTTTTCTACCTGGAACAACTTATTTTTTTGTTTGCTTAGTTTTAAATGTCCACATATGTATGTCTTTCCAATCAAATTTACAGAATTTAAAGCCACTCTAACGGTGGTTTTTCGTGCACAAACACAGCAATTACTTGAATTGTTCCATTCTCCCTTCCATTTCCCAGTCTCCATCAAAAAATTCTTCTGAGAGCCCTCTACCCTTATGGTAAAATTTTGACTGGTTGGTTTTTTTTTTAATGTCAATTTTATCCCAGTTATTAAATACTAATTCAGCAGGGTATAACAGTCCATGTAGATGTTTGAGTCTACATTCTTTTGACATTTTTTTTTTTGCCACCATTGACAAGTCTGCTATTTTTCCTTTGTAAGCAATCTTTTCTTTCCCTGGGTGTTTTAAAGATCTCACTGTCCTTAATGTTTGGCAATTTCATTACAGTGTGTCTAGGAGGAATTTTCTCTAAATTTATCCTAATTGGGATACCTTGGCTTCTAAAATCTGAGGATTCTTATCTTTCAGCATCTCTGGAAAATTTTCACCCTTAACTATTTGAATATTGCCTCCTCCCAGTTCATTCTTTCAAAATTCCCATTAGATATATGCAATCTTCCATATGTCTTAAATTTTCTTTAATATCTCCCTCTCTCTATTCTGTTTCAAGTAATTTCTTCGGATAATCTTCCAGTTCACTAATTCTTTTCAGATTTTTCTTGAGTTTCTGTTTAAAATGCCCAGCTTTTTTTTATTACACTGATTATATATTTAATATATAGAAGGCAAATTAGGTACTTAAAAAAATCTGTCTGTTCTTTTTCTTTATAGTACCTTGTTGCTTTCTCAAGGTTTTGACTCTTTTATGTCTTTAACCTTTTTAAACATGCTCATTTAAGTTTTGATTTTGATCATTCCATTACCTCAAAATATTGGAGAATCTAGTCCCCTCCCCCCAGATGATTCTTGTTCATGACATTTCCATGCATGTTTTACAATTTTAGATTGTGAATTCATGTTTGATAAGGTATTAACTATGGAAACCCTGCATTGCCTTAGTTGAAGGTGTGTCCCTTCAGAAAGTGTTTGATTATCAGGGTGCTAATAACTTAAGAATACTTCTGAATCTGAGATTTTGTAGAACCACAAAGATAGTATTAATTCAGACACCAAACATGTGTGAGGAAGTTTTGATTTTTCAAATTTCTCCAAGTAGACATTTTCCCTACTCAGAACCAAGGTGGAGTTGGACAAGATTCCTTGCCATCTCCTCTTGCTCGTAGATAGATTTTTTTCCCAGGTTGCTCTTTCACTAAGGGTATAGCTCTTTAAGGATTTTGGTCTCTTACAGGGATCTCAGTTCTAATTCAACCAAGCCTAGCTTTTCCCCCTATGCCTGGGAGGCTATTAGAACCTGAGCTTCTTGTTTATCAGCAAAACCCACCAAGTTAAGATTTTGTCTCCATTTTTATTAATTCCTGCATACTTTCTATTGAGCTCAGCTCAGCTTTAAATGGATATGTGTTATATTTCATCCAGCATTTCTTATTGGTTTATATAAGAAGTTTTGTCTCTAATACTGTCAGAAATAGAATGTTCTTTAGACCTGCAGCACAATTGTAATCCTAGGCCCTCCCATCATCTCTCTCCTGTCTTGAATCCTAGATTCCATGTTTCCTCGTCATTGTTTAATTCTTGAATTTTCATGGAGCTTGTCTTCTAATAGCTTCCTGAGGAAGGGTACTTGGAAAGTAAATTTTTGACATCCTGAATGCTTGACTATATCTTTATTAATTCTAAATTGAACATTGTGTTCCCTCAGAAATCTAAAGATATGGATTCTTTAGCTTCTGTCTTCAAATACTGCTGTTAAGAGGACTGATGACATTCTGATTTTCAATCCTTAATTAATGATAGTTTCTCTCTGTCAATTCTCTTTTTCTCACTCACCCATTCAATCTCCCCCCCCCCCACCCCCGTTAAGGTTTTAGAATATTATTGCTATTCTGAAATGTCACATGATATGTTTTGATGTGAGTCTTTTTTTTTTTAATTGTGCTGGGAACTTGAAGGACACTTTCAATCTTAAAACTCATGTCCTTCATTTTTGGAAAATGTTCTTATATATGTATTTTTTGATAAATTCTTCCCTATATTTTCCCCAGAACTCCTTTAGACAGATGTTGCGATTTCTTAGATTGATCCTTTAATTTTACCATCTTTTCTTTTCTATTATTCATTTCTTAGTCTTTATTTTATTAGTGATCTTAGAGATTTACCTTCCACTTTCAATTTAATTTTATATCTTGGCTACTGTAATTTTATTTTCCAGAAGCACATCCTTTTTCTTTGAATTTTTCTTTTTAATAAAATCTTCTTTCTGTTTCAAGGATCTAGTGTTTTCTCTTATCTCTCTAGGGATATTAGGTATCTATTTTTTCAGGAGTTCTTTCTTTTCCTCTGTTTATGTATTTTGGACTCATTTCCTCAAATGTCATGTGGTCCTTTGTTTCCTATTCATATTTAGGATATAGGCACTAAAATTAATCATAAGCTTTGTTTATAGGGCTTGTTGACAGGTGAATTTCATCCTGTGAGCATGGGCAGATACCCCCAAATAAGAGGATCAATAGGTCTTTTCTCTAAGCCACTGAGTTTCTCTGGAGAAAAACATCTAACCCCCTGTCTGGGAGTACATATTTGCTGGTGGTACTCCTGGAGCTAATCAGAACCTGAACCTTGGGGAAAATGGGTGATCTTATTCAGTATATTTAGTTTCTTTTAATTCTATTTTCATTGTGGAAACTCTCTCCTGCCTTCTTCTCTACCTGATGTCCCCAGGTGTTGAGCTGTTCTAATGTAATTTCTCTGGAGAACACACCTCCAGTCTCCTGGTTGGGCAGGGAAGAGGCACTAATTTTGATTCCATGGAGAGGGCTGAGAGGCTTGGGGATCTAATTGCTTCTTAGACACACTTTCAGCTCTGTGCTCATCCCTGCCTTCTGTACTAGCTGGAGCCTTCAATTGCTAGGATTTTCTAAGTTCTAGGTACTTGGTATTTAGTTTTCCCAGAGATGCTAATTTCCCCATTCCCTCTATATACTAAAAAAATCTGTCATCTCTCACATTTTACTGTTTCTATTCTCATATTCTTTCTCCTTGTAGGTAAACATCATTTTAATTGCCCTATTCTCATTTTAGTGAAGTTTCGGAATCCACCATTTCTAACCAGAAATCCCTGTAAGTGATCCATGAAAAGAAAAATATGTTAATGAGACATTTGGACAACTGCCAAATGGGTGAAGTGATGGAGGGGGTGGCATTTACGATCATTTAAATTTGGTCACTGGACAAAAAAAATTTTTTTAATTTAAAAACATAAACTTGGCCACTGGAGGATGCAATAAGTACTACTCTATATTTGCGTTAGAATTTTTTTATGATCTTGAATTTCCCAGGTGTAATTTACTAGCAATATTTATTTTCCTCATTACTTTTTGCAGCAAAATATTTGGAAATAATTTGTAACTTTAAGTTACATAAATTTCTTTTAACTATTAGGTTGAAACTTGCAAAAAATATCCTGCTAATTTTGTCTAAAACATTCAAATATTGGCAATATATGCTTCAAGCTAATATTTTAATATACTGCTTATGGACCTCCTGGAAATTGTACTATATATGCTAACTTCCACTGGAGAATCTGGATTATCCCATGTTTGTACCTCTGGATCTTTCTCAGGCTGAATATGTACATACAAGGTTGTACTTTGGCTAGTGTCCTTTTCATTAAAAGACAGATGATATGAGACATGACAAGACTTCAGTGGGCTAAACCGAAAACGCCACTGAGCAAAATATTTACTTCTTCTCTGAGTTGTACTCTTGTAAATTCTGGCTTTTTAACACTCACTTTGGAAATTTTAGTAAGATAACATAAAAGAGCGCTTTGTAAGCTATAAAAGACCATAAACAAATGAGGCACATTACTGTACATATTTACAATGCACCACCAGAAATAAGAGATAAAAGTCCTTTCAACCCATTTTGACTATGAGACCAGAGAACAGAATCAACTCTCCTAACAACCAGGGCTCATTATTATTAACAATAATGATGATAATAATAAAATAAAGCCACTGACACATACAAAGCCTTCAAAATATGCAGGGAACTGTGCTGAGTGTTTTATATAAGTTATCTCATTTAATCTTCACAATATTAACCTTTATTCCTATCCCCATTTTAGAAACTAGGCCTAGAGAAGTTAAGAGGCTTATAGGAAGATTACACTGTGATTTTCTGACAGTAGCATAACCAGTGTCCAGACATAGAATTACACTTTCATCACTATGCTCCAATGCAGGACAATTCCAGTGCAAAGGATGGTCTTTGAGTGAAACATAGAAATGTGGACCTAAAAGGGAACTCAGAAATCCTAAGTCTATCAGCAAGGAATCTCATGTTCTGCAAAGCTAGGTTATTTTTCTGTGAATACCCAGCTACATGGGGGCACAGCCAGAAAAGGTGCCCAGATGGCCAGTAGTTGACTTAACCACTAAGGTGAGATGCACCAAGCCAAAGGGGAATGGCTTCTTGGGGAATTTAGCAACTGTACGTTTTTCTTCTTTTAATCATAAAGTGGTCTGTTAACTTACAGTCTTCTATTTAACCTCTCTCCTCTTTTCAGTCTTTAGCAAACCGCACAACATATTTGGCCATAACAGAAATAAAATTAACTCCAATTCATTTCCAGGGGACAAAAGAAAACTATGATTTTATTAGCAAAGGTGCATTTCTCTGAATCTTTTACAAATGTCAACTTCTCTATAGGAATTCCCTGTTGAAATGAGGTGTGGCATATTTCATAGTTCCTACACAATCACAACATATACATTCAGCATCAAGATAAATAAGATATATGTTAACAAGTCGATCTACAGTTGCTAAATTTACACTATTAAAATGAAAGATTCCCAAGGGCTAGAGAAATTTTCTATCTGTCCCCTCCTTTCAAATGCCTGGTGGTGCTATACACACATGGTGCTTCAGTAACTTCTTGATGACAATGTAGTCGATTTGGCTCTTGATGCAGCTCCTTTTAAAATATGTTCTGCTCTTTTAATCTATTTTATTCTTTAGATATATAACAAAACTAGTTTATGGAACTTCTATGAGATTTAGGGTTTTTTTGGTTCTTTTCTCACACAAAATTAGTGCTACAGAAATAATATCCAGGCTGTCTGTTTTCACTGTTAATGAACGTTTGAAGTTATCTATGAAGTATTGAGATAGTTGAAAAAATCCACAGCTTGAAATATGGCTGAGTTTAACTCTGCAATTTAATTGTAAAATTAATAAAATAAAAATAATAATCGTCACAGCAGGAGCTAAATCATGCTGGTACAACTGCTGGGTCTGTTCTTAAATGTTATTAACTCTGAAGGCTGTATTCACTGTGGTGCCACCGTTTTGGAAGGGAGGGCACATCAGGATATCGAGTGCATATTGTAGAGTTTTTCTTTGATACTGTACCATATAATGTGAAACACTAAAATCAAAACAAAATGTGTCTGCCTCATGTGAAAATGAATGCAAAGCTCACTGTAAGGCCTTTCAAATTTCAAGTACACGTTTAAACTTCAGTTAATTTACTTGGCTGTTTGGCTGTGTTCATTTTTATAATTACAGTAGCTTTCTACAAAGTGTTAAATGGACCCATTGCGACGTGCCAATAAATAATTAGCTTCTATCATCTTACATATTTATATATTCCATAACATATGTTGGCACACCTATTCACTTACTAATTCAAGAGTCATCTCTTAAGTCCAGATCAGAAATGTAATTGATTTAGCAGTTCCCAACCACGTCTACATATTCTTTTAGACTGAGCAATTAACCACTGGTTATAGAGAAAACATTTTGTTAAAATATATATTTAGTTTTATTAAAAATAACTTTTACTTTGAAATGGTTTAAGAGTCACAAGAAAGTGCAAATATAGTACAGACAGTCCCCATGTACCCTTCATCCAGGTTCTCCCAATGGTAATATCTTAACCATAGTACATTACAAAGCCAGGAAATTGACACTGGTACAATGCTATTAGCTCAAATACAGACCTCATTTAGATTTTGCCGGTTTTTACATGTACTCTAAGACAATTATTTTAATCTAGTTTAAATGCTAACTCTCATATTAGACAAACATGTTTTATAGCTATTTTAGTATCATTCTAAATTGTTCTAAAAATATTCGATATAGCAAAATTATAAGAATATTCTGACCAATTAACTAACACAAAACTCTGTGCTTTCCTAAATGGTTAATTATTAATTTTTATAAAATATACTTCAATCACATTAATCTCAATAGTCTGATATCTTAGTAATATGGATATAAGTAATTCAATAGGAGTTCATTGTGATTTTACTTTAATTAATACTCGCTTATTGTAAAGTATCACTTGCCTTTTGATGGTATGCCCTTAATGACTATGCCACTTTTGGTGAGTGCCAGATCATTATTAATTCCTTTTGTATTCATTATAACAACATCAATCAGAGAAAGCTCATTTGCTATTAATGTGAATATAACAGGTAATTCCATTCTAATCTAGTAGTGATTAATGTTCACTTGGTAGATAATTACAATATCATATTTCAAAGTGTTAGCATTGGACAATACTTATTTTGTGTGGTCTCTCAGAGAACCACAGCAACTTTTCTGGGCTTAGAACTGAAAAGGTTAAAGAAAGGAAATCAACCTAGGGAAAAAGAGGAAAGGTTTCTATGTGGCTGGAAAAGAGAATAATGGTTAAGTGAGGGGTTTACAAAATACGTTACTTTTTAATTTTTTATCAGTATGCTTCATATATACCCAGAAATATCACAATACGTTTATAAAACAAATAAAAATGAAACTGAGAGGTTTCAAAAGCCACTGTTTTAGTTCCATGATACCAATGAACTTTCCAACCACATGGTTTCCCTCTCCCAAAAGACAGATTAGTTTCAATTGTTAGAGAACTTATATTTAAAAGAAGATCTTTTGATGTTGTCATAAATTTCATGTGTAAATTACTCAAAATTAAAGTTGTATACCTACTTTGGAACCAAAATTATTTTTATACAGAAAAAATAAATCTGCTAAAAACGTATATTGACTACTTATTAATATTACAGTTCTGTCCTACTTTAAGTAAACTATACACACTTCCATTAACATCAATAAGCAGAGAGACTCCCACACGTATTAGCACTTAACACATTATCATTATGTTAGATTGGATCAATGCTGGTCATTGATTTTAAAACTCCTGGAAATATAAAAGTTACTATAGAACATTATAGGTTATCTGTATGCATCTAAGGTTTATAGTCTATATGGGGGGGAATGCATATGAACCTCAAAATGACCTTGAAGTATATTCAAGATAGGTATCATTAATCTTATTTCATAGATGAGCCGATTGGAGCTGAGAGAAGTTAAGAGACTTGCCCTAAGTCCCACTACAGAGCTTTTACTGGAACTCAAGGCTTCTAACTCTTAGTTTTATGTTCTTTCCACTACAGCCCAGTGCCATCCTGCCTCCACTCACTTGTGACAGCTTCTAGAGAACAGATGTAAGAAAATCTTCCAAGGGTTTAATAGTATCCAAGTAACTAAAACAATAGGGAGGCCAGTGGAGGAGAGGAAGAAAAGAAATCAGGAGATCAGGAATGCTGGCACTTTCAAACCATTTCCAGGTTTATTCCTAACATGTTGACTACCAAGTCTGTAAGCGACAGAATTTTAAGTACAAATCCCACCAGACAGCAAACTTAGATTTCTGTTGTGCTGTCAGAGACACTAAGATTAATTCAGAAACTAAAATGGATCTGGCCTAGAGATGTAGCCTATCAGTAGATACAACGGGCACCACAGGGTAGCAAAGGGAAGGGAAATAAAGCCATGTAAATGTTTGACCTTGGACAAGTCATTTGCTATTCATTTAATTTTATTTCAAACAACAATTATTGACACCTGCCATGTATCTTATTATGAATTATGAAGAGAAGGAATAATAGGATAAAATCACTGCCTTCAGGAAATTCACAGTTGATAAATTCTCTGAAGCAGGACTTCCCAATGGATGTGCCAAAACACATGTGACTGAGTTACAGGTATCTCACGATATGGTTCCCCTCAGGGAACTAGGACTGGGGGCAGGTTGGAGCCCCCAGACATGAGTCACCTTATCTGTTTATCATGATATCAAAATGACTGAGGAAATGACTGCAAAGAAGTTTGGGCTTTTTTACAGAAAGGAGTGAGTGTGAATCTTAGCTGGGGGAGAACTGGGCACAGAAGATTTTTCCAAGAAGGAGTGTGATATACCTAAGCTTAAACCAGAAGACAGGTGAGTCCTGGTGAACATTTCAGCCAGGGAAAAGTACAGCCTAACAGCATTAAGACATGTCAAGATTAGCAAACTTCAAACTGCTTGATACAAATGCAAATAGTATGCCAGAGCCATATTGGATCATTTGCCTTTCTCTTCTACCTTTGTCCAGAGTTTTACCCAATGACTAAATGCCTCTTTCTCTGAGAAATTCTCATTTTTGTACAACCTCCTGCTCCTTTAGGCCACCTAGATCTGTGTTTCCCCAAATGCGAGTTGCCTAACACTAGTGATAGGGAGCTGATCTGTGGTAAGTGAAGTAAGCTAGACAGAGAAAGACAAATATCAAATGATGCTGCTTATCTGTGGAGTCTAAAAAAAATGAAACAAATGAACTTATTTACAAAACAGAAAGAGACTCACAGAAATAGAAAACAAATTTATGGTTACCAAAGGGGAAAGGGGAGTCGGGGGAGGGATAAATTAGGAGGTTGGGATTAACATATACATACTCCTGTATATAAAACAGATAGCAAACAAGGACCTACTGTATAGCACAGGAAACTAAACTCAATATTTTGTAATAACCTATAAGGGAAAAGAATCTGAAAAGGCATATATATATATATATATATATATACACACACACACACATATATATATAAAATAACTGAATCACTGTGCTGTACACCTGAAACTAACACGATATTGTAAATCAACTACACTTCAATAAAAATTTTTTTAAAATACATTAATACTTATTGTTTTAAGCTACTGACTTTTGGGTGGTCTGTTATGCAGCTTTATTGTGGCAATAGATAACGAATACAGCTGCCAAATGATAATTTTGCCAGGTAAACTATTAACAAACCCCAGCATATCAGTTACCATCATATTGTAAAGGAAGGGGCATTTTAACAACTAATAAAGCCAGAAGGACATAATTTCAAAATAAAGGGCAAGCTTTCCTAAGAAGGGAAGGTGACAAGCTTACATTATTTCTGCTTTCTCCTTCCCTCTCTCTTTCACCCCTTATATTTCTCTGCTGATTGAGGAAATCCTCACAGATCATCTGCGTTTGTGAACTTCTGCCTAATGTAATGCTTTTCACGTTCTAAACCCTCAAGAATGTTGTTGAGTGAGTAATCACAATTTGAACTGAACCATTCACAATGGTGTGCTACTAATTCTGGAACTGAAATAATATGGTCATTGCAGTGTACTAAGTGTCATGAAAACATAGAAAAAAACATTTTATATGGAAGATGTTGTATTCTCCATTATTTTAAGAATACTGCTGCAGCATATAAAGTCATGCTGTGACTTTGTGGAAAGCTGTGCTTTACTAATTTAAAAGGACAAATTGACTTCATGTTGGTTGGCTTGAAGGGGGCTTGCCATGTTGATTTGTTTTATTCTCACCTGCCATTCTGAGAATTTTCTTTAAAATGGTAATATATACAAATTAATCAATAAATTATTATGGGGATTTAATGTAAAAGGAAATAAAATAATCCAATTTCAAAACTGCCATGTCTATTTAGTACATGTCATAGTGTAGCTTAACCCATGGTGCCTTAACAAAATATAGATCAAAGTCAAATTTTATAAAGATAGAGAAAAACTCATCCTCACAAAACATTCCACTGGAATAGAAAACTTTAGGCTTTTTCTATATTGGCAAACCCAGACCCCTTAATTATAACAATTCTTTTTAATGGTCTACATCTAATCATGTACATTGGAGTATTAAGAAAACATGTTTTATACTCTCTGGTACTATTTTTAATGAACTCTTTAATGGATTGAATTAGAAAGCACTACAATTTATATTGTTTTAACAATAACAATTTTATTTTGCTCTACCATGGCAGAAACACCTATTATTTTTAAAAGACAACTTATTCAGAAAATTAAAAATTAATCATATAAAGAGGGATGGATAGATGGATGGATATGCTATAAAGCAAGAATAGTAAAATGTTAATGACAAAATATAGGTGGTGGCTATACAGATGCTCACTGTAAAAATTCTTTCAATTCTGGGGTATGATTAAACATTTTTATATTACAATGTTAGAAAAATGAATACTGAGTTGAAAATCTTATATCCTTTCGTATTTTTTATACAAGTGCCACCATTTTTTGGCCACGTCCTCTTCTGTAAATATGATTATTAACCATTTAACTTTGAAATATTTAAACAACATCTTTGGGAGGCTTGCTTTTCCTGTATGACTTACTGATTGAGAGATTTGGGATCCTCTGTGGACAAGAAGTCTATTCTGGAGTTTGAGATTATTTTGAAGAATTATTTGGGCTGAGGTGGTGAGATTAGGTGGAAGGTCCTCCCAGCAGACAGAAGTATGGAGATATAAGGTGAGTAGTGTCTTTGATTTTTTGGCTATATATCTCCCTCATGGGGAGTCAAGGAAATGGGGCCTGGGAGAAACTAGATCATGAATGACCTTGAATGCTACTCCAAGAATGTGTGAGTTTATCTTAAAGATACAGAAGAATTTTAAACATGGATATGGAGGGAACAGGGTCAGCCTTCATGTTAAAAGATGACTGGCTGAGGAACTGAAACTAGATGCAGGAAGACCAGTTAAGAGGCTACTGCAGTTTTCTAGGTGAAACTAATAGCAGTAACATCATCAACAACAATCATACGGACTATTCTTTACTGACTGCATTTTATGTATCTGACTCTCTATGTGGTAATCTCAGTAAAACTGTAGGATACAAAATCAACACACAAAAATCAGTTGCATTTCTATACACTAATAACAAACTATCTAAAACGGAAATTTGGAAAACATTTCCATTTATGAAAGCCACCAAAAGGATAAAACACTTAGGCATAACTTAACTGAGGAAGTGAAGGTCCTGTACATTGAAAACAACAAAACGTTAATGAAAGAAATTAAAGAATACACAAACAAATGAAAAAAATGCCATGTTCCTGGACTGGAAGACTTGATATTGTTAAGATGTCCATACTGCCCAAAGAAATCTACAGATTCAATGTAATCTCTATCAAAATCCCAGTGGCATTTTTTTTTACAACAGTTGAAAAAAAATCTAAAATTTATATGAAACCACAAAATGCCCTGAATAGTTAAAAAAAAAAATCTTGAAAAAGGTGAATAAAGTTGGAGGCATCTCATGTCCTGATTTCAAAATATATTACAAAGCTACAGTAATTAAAACAGTATGGCATGACACTGGCATAAAGACAGACATATAGGTCAATGGAACAGAGAGTCCAGAAATAAAACCATATCAATCTGCCACAAGGGTGCCAAGAACACACAATGGGAAAAGGATAGTGTCTTTAATAATTGGTGATGGGAAAACTGGATAACCACATGCAAAAGAATGAAACTGGACACTTATCTAACACTACACAAAAAAAGCAATTTGAAATGGATTAAACAGGTAAATGTAACACCTGAAACCGTAAAACTCCTAGAAGAAAACACGGGGAAAAGCTTCATGACACTGGTTTGGCAATGATTTCATGTATATGACACTAAAAGCACAGGTAACAAAAGCAAAAATCGACAAGTGAATAATCTCATTTAATCTTTCAGAGAGCCAAAGAAGTAGAAATTTTATGAGGAAACTGAGGCTAGAAGAGATTAAGAAATTTGCCTGAGGCTACAGGATTTGAATCAGACATGTGCTTGACTCCACAGTGATAATGACCTGAAATGAGGGACAAAGAGAAAAGTCTGTTTTAAGACAGTTTTTAGGAGGTAGAATTAGTAATATTTCATGTCAGTGTAGAAGTGTGTACAAAAGACAGAAGTCTGCCTGGACCCAAAGGCTTCTGGCTTAGAAAATTGGGTAAACAGTGGTGCCATTTTCTAGAATAGGGAATAGAAGCAAATGTCCAGATTTGTTGGGAATTTCAGTTTGGGATATGCTAATTTTGAAATGACTGTGGACGGGGGTAAGGCTCAAAATATTTAATATCTGCTACAGCAAAAGCCCAACCAATCAGAGCAGACACTAGCCAGTACATCCTACCTGTGCTTATCAGTCCTGTGGCCTAAACATAAAAATTCATTGAGAAGTTGCAGAAATAAATATGGAATGGTCAAGAGAAAGATACAGGAAGCAGATAATGATTTGTGAGTCATCTGCTTATAGGCGCTAAATGGATGAAGATGAGATCGTGGAAGGGATGTGGGATGGAAAGTGAAGAAGGGCTGAGGATGGGATCTGGGGAGCATTCATACTTATGGAAGAGGCAGAGGCTAAATCACCTGGTAGAGAGACTGGCAGATAGGTCAGATTTGAAAACCTGGGTAAAAGGATGTCAAGGAACTAAAGAAGGTAAGAATTACACAGAGCAGTTGAGTCAGGGAATTTGGCAAGGGATGGGACATCCCATCCCCATTGGTTTTCTTAATGAAAGCAGTTTGCCTGGCATATAGAAGTAACAGCCTGATAATGTGGATTGAAAAGTGAATAGTGGGCAAAGAAGGGGAGTTAGCCAGTTGTGCTACTCTTTCACAAAGATTGGCCATGAAATGAAGGAGAGAGAAGTAAGACTGGAAGGGGGTGGGAGAGGAGTGGGGGTGAGGTTGATAAGTGTGTGTGTTTGTTTATTAAGATGAAGGGTAGCAAAGGGTAAACTGACAGCAAAGGATCAGAAGGAAGGTGACTCAAAAGTTATGAAAGAAGGGGCTCTCCGACAGAACAAAGCTCTGAGGGGATGGAATGCAGAATAGGGCATCAACTATACTCCTGCACCTTCCATATCTTATTATCCTCACAGCAGCCAGAGTGATTTTTTAAAAACAAACATAAATCACAATTTATCAGCTCTTTTCCCAATGAGAATGTAAACTGCAGAGGACAAGACCCCTGTCAGCCAAGCACAGGGCTGGGAGAGTATAGATACTCAAATAGAAGTAGCATGGGGCTTCCCTGGTGGCACAGTGGTTAAGAATCCACCTGCCAATTCAGGAGACAAGGGTTCCAGCCCTGGTCTGGGAAGATCCTACATGCCGCGGAGCAACTAAGCCCGTGCACCACGACTACTGAGCCTGCGCTCTAGAGCCTTTGAGCCACAGCTACTGAAGCCCGTGCACCTAGAGCCCATGCCCCGCAACAAGAGAAGCCACCACAATGAGAAGCCCACGCACCACAATAAAGAGTAGCCCCCGCTCACCACAACTAGAGAAAGCCCGCAAGCAGCAACAAAGACCCAACACAGCCAAAAATTAATAAGTAAATAAATTTATAAAAAAAGAAGTAGCATGAATGAAAAATGGCATAAATCAGGTCTGAAGGGGCGGTCATGAATCCTTAAAGTCTCCTGTGTGCCATTTGAGGCAATCACCCCTTGTAAGGCATTTGTATGTCTCTCCTTGTGACTCTAAGGGACCTGCCTTGCTGAACCAGTCTAAGAAATTTCTAGTTACTCCCTGTCTCTTTCCTCACCCAGTGAATAACTTAATGTTTGGTTTAAAAAAAAATTTCTTTCTCCCTACTCACCCCACCTCCAAAACCAATCTCAGCTATTTCCAAAGTATCCCTTACGACTGCTAGGAATACACATTGCACCTCGGCTCTGCTGGTGCTAATTTAGCCTACAAGAAACTACTGACCAAATTAAACCAAAATAACTTGAGTCTCATTAGGTAGGAGACTTTGCTGGCCTAAATTTTAAAATGATATTTTAATTAGTGGTTTACCAAGTGTGGCTCTCCACCAGCAACAATAGCATTCCCTGGGAATTTGTAGAAGTTCTCAGGCTCCACCCAAAACCTAACTGGTTATACCTTTTTCTGTTTCTCCACTTAAATGTCTTCAGTGGCAAAAGTCAATAAAGAAAATTTCTGGGAAGGGGACGTTTCAATCTGTGTTTTAACAAGTCCTCAAGTAGTTTTGATGCATGTTCAAGTTTACTCTAAAATAATGGATTTACTATAGCCTATAACTGATATATCTGAAACACAACTATGTCAGGGGAATAAATAAAACCAAGTTTTCTGTTCATCAAAAAAGGTAGAATTCCAGAGCTAAAGGAATCTCAGGACATGGATTAGATAAAATACATATACAAAGGAAGAAAAAGTTAAAAAGTCACTGAAAATGACTGAAGAGAACCTGAAACAGCATATCATATTTGAAACAGTACATTTTTAAAAGCTATGTATATGCCAAATCTCAGAATTCTTCTTTGTATGTGCTAGTTTGAGAGGCAATTCATTTCTGACACAACTGCCATATGCATTTATATTACTATGAAAGGCTTCTTATAAAGAGAAGGCAACACCTTGCATTTAGTAAACTGATTTCCAACATGAGGAAAATAACTTTACATGAAAACGTTACCCTCTGAAAATCTTCCCCTGACTATTCCTGTCTACATTCTTGATAGCAGACTAGTTCAGGGAAATTGTCACCATACAGTACCCACGTATCATGAATCTCAGAATCAAGGAAGTTTAAGTCAAGATATTTCTCAGAGCCATTCTGAGAAATTTATATCTGTACATGCATCTATGACTATCAGGTAAGAAGACTTTGAAAACAAATTGACCAAGAACATATTCCTTCAAATGAATGCTGTCTATTAATGTAGTGAGTAATGTTACACCTTAGGAATTAAACTCCTCTTTTGAAACTGTCTTCAAAGACAGTTTCCAATAACATAAGAAATTTTCGTAGGTATCTACTTCTTTTTATTTTAAAAACTGATTGCATCTAGGTTTATCATTTCTTTATTTTATAAACTATTAGAGGCTTTTAAGACTGACAAAAAAAAATCAAACCCACCTTCAAAATATAAAAAATTTGGTACCTCTGAGGACATTAAAAAAAGAAGAAATCACAGCAGTGAAAATAATCCACCCCCAATGCCCGAAGAGTACCAAAACAGTTTAAATGGCAACAGAATCCCAGGAATATTTCCATAACCTAAGGTGACTATTTTAAATTATAATTAACACATTTAACTTTTTTTTATTTTAAAAACTCAGTTGATTAGTTGTTTATTAAAACATGTATTTAGAACTATAATTAAGAGAAATGATTATGGAGCAGTTAATGCATGCTGGTAACATCAGTCAAACCATTCACAAGTGCCTCTCATTTTAGTAGTGAGTGCCTTCCCTCCTCAGCTTCCTAAGGCCCTTCTGAAGTTTTCTGGGTCTCCTCTGTGGACTCTTCTCACTCCTCTACATTCAAGGGTCAGTGAGGCTTGGGGTTTTCTACTTTTCTATATACACAGACCTCCCCCCATATACTCCCAAAATTTCAGTTATCATTTTGGTGCAGATGATCCCCCAAGTCTTTATTTCTAGCTTAATATTCTACCCTGAATTTCAGAGCCACGTAGCCAATTGCCCAAGAATATTCCCTGAAATTATGTTCCTTTGAGATACTCTCCAAACTGTACATATCTTAATCAGTGTTCTTCAAGTGTGGTCTTTCGCCAGCTGCAGCAGCAGCAAGAGAACTTTTTAGAAAAGCAAATTCTCTGTGCCCCATATACACTACCAAACGTAAACTAGATAGCTAGTGGGAAGCAGCCGCATAGCACAGGGAGATCAGCTCGGCGCTTTGTGACCACCTAGAGGGGTGGGATAGGGAGGGTGGGAGGGAGACGCAAGAGGGAGGAGACATGGGGATATATATATATGTAGAGCTGATTCACTCTGTTATAAAGCAGAAACTAACACACCATTGTAAAGCATTATATTCCAATAAAGATGTTAAAAAAAAAATTCTCTGTGCCCTTCCCAGACCTCTAGAATCAGAAACTTGGAGGGTGAGACTCAGTCATCTGCATGTCAACAAGTCTTCCAAGTGATTCAAATGGAGCTAATGTTGAGAACCAGTCCTAAATTATACATAACATCTATCCCTTTATCAGTCATGTTTTAGAATTTTCTATATTTTATGACCCTTTGACATCTTGGGGGCCTCGCTGGCCAAGGAGAGACTGCCCCTCTCAGGCCTAGCTAATTCCAAGAGAAGCAAACGACTCCCCGGTGAGGCTGCCTTCTATATGCAAACCAACCAGGGCAAAGCCCATATCCCCACCCACCTCCTTTAGCTCACTTTCACATACCAAGCCAATATCTCCAGGGTCAAGTACCGGACAAGTAGAGACCACCCCTATATCATAGAGCCTGCTGAAATTATTCAAGCCATCCAATACTAAACTTGCCTACCCTGCCTCACCCATTCCTTCTCAGCGAAACCACAATACAAGAGAAACCATGCTTTCTCCTTTGCTTCTTCTGCCTCCTGAACTACTCTGGTACTTCCCCTTGTAGACCTGCATTGTGTTGTATGTTCCCTTCTTTGGGAACTGTGAATAATAAAACTTCTTTTGTTGTCACTCAGTCACCTCTATAAATTAAATCCTGGGTACAACACTAATCCATCATTAAATATGGCAAAGTCTAGCTTCAACAACAACAACAACAACAAACCAACTCTGGAATCAATTCGTATCTACCACTTACACACCACTGGGTCCTGTCTGGATTTCATTAATACTCGAGTGAAGGATATTTTTGCCTTAGAATTCATGCTCCTCTGTTGGGCTGCACCCCACAGGCCTACAAGGCCTGTACTTGCCCAGCTTCAAGAACGAAGAAAGAGCCCGGAGTCAGCAACAGAGACGTCAGTGGTTTAACAGATGGGGGAGCTGACCTGTCTGAAGCACGGTCCTGGAGCGACACCCCAGCGTGTGTAGCGGACGGCGGGCAGGACATGGCGGCAGGCTTCTCTCCCCCGCGAAAGGGGAGATTACCAGTTAGAGGGGAATTGACATCAGGTGGGCTCATTAGTTACCAGGGAAACCAGCAGAGGGGCACGCCCCTCACCGCCCCTTTGATAAGAACAACCACCAGCTGCGGCCCAGGGCAAGTAGTAGGAAAGTCAGTCATGTGCATAGGGTAGAGGTGAAGCAGGCACTGGTCGGGCAGGGGAGGTACAGAGAGCAAGAGAACAGCCATCTTGAGTGGCCTGACCATACACTCCACCCCTACAGACCCTGCACGACCCTTACCATCTTGGTCCACCCCTCTTTCACAATATCCCTGGGGTCAGGTATGCAGACGGGCACTGCAGCCAGATACCACGAATACAGTACAGACAGCAGCAGCCGAAGCGTATCAAGAGTAAGAGGCCTAGGGACTTCCCTGGTGGTCCAGGGGTTAAGACTATGCGCTCCCAAGGCAGGGGGCCCAGGTTCGATCCCTCGTCAGGGAACTAGATCCTGCCTGCCGCAACTAAAAGATCTCCCAACAAAGATTCCTCACAGGACACCGAAGATCCCACGTGCCACAAGTAAGACCCGAAGCAGCCAAGTAAATAAATAAATACTAAAAAAAAAAAGAGTAAGAGACACAGTATGCTCAGAAGAGTCGTTTGGCACGATGTGGACAAATTTTGGAGCCAAACGCTTACTGGGTCAATGAAGAGGGAGTCGATAGCAGCAGTGCTCTGTCCAGTTATAAGGAAGGTAAGGCCACCCCTGGTTTTCACAAACCCAGAGCCACCCCCATGGGGAGGGGTGGGCCCTGGCTGTAAAAGAAACATTCCGGTGGCCTAGCCAGGGGTCAGCGGTCACAGTACAGGTCTGCCACCCCACGCTATGTTGAGTGCCATTAGGGGTGGACCCGTCAGGTTTTTCCAAACAGAACAGTTAATCCCACTAGTTGGACTTGGGTGTCCAAAAGCCTACCTATACCATTCCACATAGCATAGCCCAGGGGGGCTCATGGCAGTCAGTTGTAAAGTAACGTTTACCAATGGGGGTCCTTCTGACATATTGGCATATGGGACCGGAAGATGGTGAGTCTTTCCCCCCCATTGTCAGTAGCGCCGACATAGTCACATGAGCCCGGTCGATTTTTCATGGAAGTCCAGAGGAGGACGACAACGGCATCTCACTGTACACCCGGCAGTTCGACTCATTCCGCAGCGAGGCCCGTGTTGCTGCTCAGCCCTCAAATAGATTTCCTCCCTCAGGCTACGGACGAAATGTAAGACATCTAACAGGCGCAACACAGGGGAGATCGAGACAATTCAGCAAAATACAAGCAGTAACCACATTCAGAAATAATACCGCACCTGCCTGTGGTGTTTGTCCTAGTCTGCAATATAGTTCAGAAAACTCAACTTTTCAACAATATAAGAACGTGTCTAAAATCACCTAGTTTTACCTTGGATGTCTGAACCACAGCTACTCCATTTTGACTTTGAAACATATTCCCTTCCTCAATCGCCAAAGCAGATATACAGTGCATGTCTGAAAGGCCACAAACCAGGCTGCTCTGGTCAGTAAAATTTAAGTTAAACCATATATAAACCAGAATGACTTCCCCATACCTCAATACGCGCAGACTTTTCCATCATTTCGCCTTTCGATTGCAAATCTTCCAACAGAAAGCACTGTTGATAAAATATTTGTCCTGCAATGCGGGCGTGCTAGCTCCTACCCCAGGTTCAGATCATGTCCCTTGGTGCTAGGCCTCCCTTTTTTTTTTTCTTTTTTTAACATCTTTATTGGAGTATAATTTGCTTTACAATGGTGTGTTAGTTTCTGCTTATATTCACCTAGTCATTCACGTTGGGGGAAAGCTAGTCAGGTCTCATGAACAGGCTCTGAGGTATGTTAATGGGGAGACACTTTATAGGCTATACCTTTTATCACCTATACCCACTGTCACACAAGCATTGTACATGGGCTCTTAGCAGCAGACTGAAGCAAGTGGCGTTACACTTCATGAGTACGTATACTCTGTGGCAATTTCACTAATTTTCTTTCCATCCAGAACATCAGGGCAAAAGTATGGTTAGCACAATAACTTTCATAAATACAGGCCTCAATTAACAGAACTAGAATTTAACATCCACTGAAACAGAATCTTGTTCTCTCTAAAATTACCCTCATCTCCAAACACAGCCAATCAAAACTAATTTGTCTGCAAAATAAGTCTGGTCAATAGATCACACAGGCTCCTCCAAACTCCTGAGGGGGAAGTCCTCAGGCGTCTCGGACTGAATTCCAAAAAGGCCTCTCAAGGCCAGGAAAGCCATGCCAAAGGCCTGCTATCAGGCTCTGCCTTGGTGGATTTTTCTCTTCTAGAAGTCCCCAAAATATCAAGATTCCTGCACATGCCAGGAGACAGTCTTTTCCATTCCCCTGATAAGGCTGCTCAGAACACAAGAGTCCCCAGTTTCTGGAGGGACCGGGCAGAGAGAAAACGGAAAATGCTTCAATTCTACCCACAGGTGTAGTTTACCAAATTGCTATAATTCATAACCAACATGAGGGGAAGGGCTTCCCTATATCTGGAAAACACAGATCAAAACCAGTAACATTCGAGACAAAATCCATAAAAATTAAAACTATTTTCACCAGTTCACTCAGTAACCAATCCTTCTGTTAACTTTTATGAAGCCATCAGGTCTTCCATTAGGATTCTTTAAGTTCTTACCCAGTTCAGCAGTATAATCTGAAACTTATCAGAGACCTGTTATTGTCAAAAGATCCTTCCTATGAATCTTCTTGAAGATGAAGCACTTTTGCAAAAGCATCAGGGTACAAAAATAACTATCTATAAATGACAAATGACTTTAAAAGGCACGGTTAAACACCTGATCGCAATGTAATTGATAAAGAAACTTGGTTACAAGAATTATGACTGATTATAACCTTAAGCCTTGAAAACCTTAATGTCTGGCAAAAACCAAGAAGCAAGTAATTGTGCATTTCCTGATTGGAAAACGTAACGCTCTAGTCTACCACTCTTAAGCAGGCAAAGGCAGGTAAACTGAGACCCGCTCAGCAATTAATGTTCTAATATTTTATCTTATTTGAAATGACCCAGATAGTCAATGAATTCTCCTCATTTAACTTAGTGTAGTTTCAAGTTACCAAAATCTGGAGAGACTATTTTCGATAGACATTCCCAAAACATAATTACTTCTATAGAGTTTACCTAAAAGCTCTTTTTTTCTCCTTTACTCGTAGAGATCACAGAAGATTAAAGTTCCTGAGAGCCCAGGTAGACCATTTACAACTCAAAGGCACAAGAGAAATACCAATTCCTTCTAGAAAGCTGGCTTAACCAATTACAGAAGGCTCACTTTGATACAATAGCAGAGCCATTGGAGGGCACTGCTCTCCAGATCTCTCGGCCGCCGCCACTCAGCAACGACGCCACATACTAGTGGACAGACACCCTGGGATCGCCCCGTAACTTTCGGGGTCACCCTTGGAACTTTTGGGCCCCACATGTTAGTGGACAGCCGCTCCAGGATTACCTGCAACTTTCCATTCCCCGTCCTGTATATCCCGACATCTTGGCGCTCACGGGAGTTTCCTCGGTCTCTTGGCTGCTCTGCCCTGTTGCGCTGCACCCCGCAGGCCTACAAGGCCTGTGTTTGCCCAGCTTTGAGACCAAAGAAAGAGCCCGGAGTCAGCAACAGAGACGTCAGTGGTTTAACAGATGGGGGAGCTGACCTGTCTGAAGCACGGTCCTGGAGCGACACCCCAGCGTGTGTAGCGGACGGCAGGCAGGACATGGCGGCAGGCTTCTCTCCCCCGCGGAAGGGGAGATTACCAGTTAGAGGGGAATTGACATCAGGTGGGCTCATTAGTTACCAGGGAAACCAGCAGAGGGGCACGCCCCTCACCGCCCCTTTGATGAAAACAATCACCAGCTGGGGCCTGGGGCAAGTAGTAGGAAGGTCAGTCATGTGGGTACGACACGGGTCAAGTAGGCACTGGTCGGGCAGGGGAGGTACAGAGAGCAAGAGAACAGCCATCTTGAGTGGCCTGGCCATACGCCCTCCCACCTCAAACCAATTTTCATTCTAGATAAAGTCACTCCTCTGCTTAACAAACAAAGAAACAAACTTAAGTTGTTTACCACTGTTTCTCAAGTAAGAAATAAAAAATCCTTTCTGACCTTTGCTAACTTTCCAGCTTCATCTCTCTCAATCCAAACTCCAGTTTTCTCAAGCTGCAATCGACTCAAAATTCCTTTCCCATGATTTCAGAGTTGTGCACAGTATGTTGTCCAGTTTAGAATGCTCCTCACGCTGCCTTACCCCCACCTGAGAAACCCCTCTTTAAGGTCTCAGTTTAGATATCATGGAAGACTTCTCTAACCCTCGAGGCTGAGCTATTTTTATCATTCCAAGACCTATCTCATCCCATTTCCTTCCTGCCATCTTCCCACCTTTCTGGAGTTCCTATTCCTGTTAAATCAGAAAAGGAAAGGGGATCGGCATCAGAGGGAGAAGGAACTGGGAGTGAGAAGGAAGGAGGTAATGGGCATACGGGAGAGAAATAAGTTCCTGGCATTCTTAATTGAAACTCGGAAGGCATTTACCATGAGTGAAACAACTGTAATCAGTTTCACAAATCAGCTTCAGAACTACTGCCATGTTTGTCCACTTATTTACCTGACATTTTTCTGTAAGTTGACTTGCATTGACCCATTTTGTTTTACTTAGTCTCATTCTAAACAATGATACCTTAAAGTCAACTGTTTACGGTAGCAGCTACATTTTCTAAAACACATTAAATAAATACTTAACTATTAAAATCTGTAAAAGTATCAAATCATGTACCATGTAATAATACTCCACTTTCATTATTCTAGTGGGAAGTGAACACTTGGGGGAAAAACTATTATAAATGACAGTTAAGTAATGCATACAGGCAGATTAGAAGTTAAATTAGATAGTTTAGGAAATTAATTATTATTTATATTTCCCCCTGTGGAAAATTTATTTCAAATCCCAAACATCTGACTTATAAACTAACTTTAGGGGAAAAAAAGACTACTTATGAATTAGAAGACACCTGATAACTGATACACACTTCGCAAAAGAAGAATCGAGTTTATTTTGCTGATTCACAATTCACAAGTCATCTTGAGGTCAGGTGTCTGATTGCTCATTATTAGCTCTTTTCCAAAGTGTTGATACTTTAATTTTACTTTGAATGGCTCTAAATGATTCTTCCAATGCAAAAAGGTCCCAGTGGCTTTGCAAAGGTAGATAGGTTTACCTGAAAATCAAGACCTACTCCAGCCACAAGGGACGTTTCTTATTAAGTCGCTAGGAGTCAAGTAACTTTCAGTAACTTAACAAACGTGGGATTTATTTTCAGACTAGTGTTTCCCTAATGTACCCCGATGGATGATCTAAATCAGATTTCCATTTTTAAAAAGTCTTTCATTTTAGTTATCAATTTTAGTCCGGTATCTTGTTCTTAATCTTGTCCTTAAAGACTGTTCTCTTATCACAAAGTTCTCACAATATCACCAATTCTCAAACAAAGACATACTCAAGACAGTATTCTCAGAAGTGATAAATGACTACAGTTTTTGCGCTTCTGAAACAGGCTTGGAAAATGACCTGTATTTTGCATTATGTGCATCATAAACTTCTAATTGCTCTTTCAGGATATTCTGTAAAAAAAGAATGTCTGACATTCTTTACGAATACTATGGCACTAAACTGAAGCCCTCAGAGATGGTAAGATAGAATATTTAAAATCTGGAGACTACCTTTGGAAATGTTCCCAAGGTTAGCAGTGAAGAATTACTTAGCCGTGAAAGACTAGAAGTTCTTTTCCTTTTGGATTAATGGGGATCTCTAGAACTGTACTTTGTAATATGGTAACCACTGGCCACATATGGCTACCGAGCACTTGAAATACAGCTAGTCCGAACTGAGATGTGCTGTAAGAGTAAAACAAACCAGATTTTAAATAATTAATGTGGAAAAAAAGAGAATATCTCATTATTAACTTTTATAATGATTACATGTTAAAATGATAATGTTTTAGGTATACTGGGTTATATAAAATAGTATTAAAAATTAATTTCACCTCTTTATGTTTACTTTTTTAGTGTAGCTACCAGAAAATTTTAAATGACGTATGTAGTTCACATTATATTTCTTTTGGACAAAACTGCTTTAGAAAAATGAAGAGAACAAGGATGGCCCCATAGATATTATAGTTTTAATTTTACAAGTCAACAATTTATTAGACAATTTTCTCTGATTTGATGGCACAATCAGAGAGAGAGCCTCTGGTCAGGGCATTTGGAATTAAGAACTTATTTTTCATTGACCATTGTTCTATTTTAGTTCAATAAATCCACTATCGTATAATATGATAAAAATTCCTTTCGTATTTTATTCATTTAAGTTTGTTAAAGTCAGCAGGAAGAGCATTTTATGATTAATATCTTATAAAATAACTGACATCGCCAATAAAGAAATCCAAATTTTTAATCATCAATTTTATACATAATATATTTTGGCAAAAAATAATTAAACACAAGCAAATTATAAATAACATTTTCCCATGGGGGTGGGGGGAATTCTCTTTTATTATATTAAATTTCTTCCTTGAAATAACTCATTTAAGATATAGAAAAATAGATTCAAATTTTTTACTATATTTCTGATTTCTTTTTTCCTGAAGGTAAGAGCAAAGTAGACCAAGTAAATTGACAGATGGTATTGATTTTGTACACCATTTATTTCTGGTCTTAAGACCAGTTCTATTGAAATAATTCCTCTTAAGGAGTTTATTTCAACCACTGAATTTCCACTCAGCCTTTAAAACCCAACTCACATGTTACCTCCTCTAAGAAGCCTTGCCTGATCCCACTGGACAGTTATCCACCTTCATACTCTGCTATATCATATGTCTTATACACACTTCTCTTATTAACTTTCCCCCCTCTCTCCCCAACTAGAGCGTGAGCTTCCTGACAACACGGCTGAAGTCAACAGCCTGGGCACCTTAAAAGCTGCTCAGATAAACCTAATGTGCAGCAAACTTTGAGAACCTCTGTTTTTGTGTATCCCAACTGGAAGATTCTAGCTAGACAGCCTGGGTCCCCCTCCAACTCTTTACCAGCTACCAATTAAATAAAAATCTCGGAGTGAAACTGTGCTCAACCATTGCTCAAAATGTAATTTGCAAGATACGCTTGAAAATGTCAGCTTGAGTCTCTCTTATTGTTTAGAGACCAAAAGAAAAAAATCAGCTAATTTTTAGTGGGAAAAAAAGGCAAGAATTCCAAATATCTGGTCATAAAAGCAGTTTTTTCTTTGACTTTATGTAACAATTAAATTTTAGTCTACGTTGTCATGTGTATTTGGTCCCCAAACCAAGCATGTAATTTAAAAATATAATGATTGCTAATTTATACTTTTTCTTGTGTAGAGTTAAAAACCTTTGTTAAAATGAAAAGAGTAAAACATTTGTCTTATATAAAGAATACTATTATAAAGTATATTAAATGAATGTTATGACATCTTAAATAATATACTAATATAAACTATGATAAAGCTTGAATAATTAAACAATATTTATATTTTCAATGTTTTATGATATAATAAATTAAATACACTAAATGATTAAAACCACTTCATTATCTTACAGCATGTAAAAATGACTAAATGATTTTTGAATTTCTTGGGCATTTGAGATTACTATGAAAGAGGGTAGAAGTTCAGGAATGGTGAGTAAACAGTACATTAGACCAGGGTTTTTCAACCCAGCACTACTGACATTTTGGACTAGATAATTCTTTGCAGTGCAGTGGAGGGCTATCCTGTGCATTGTAGGATATTTAGCAGCATACCTGGCCTTTACCTTCTAGAGTTCAGCTATGACAAGTAAAAGTACCTCCAGACATTGCCAAATGTCTCCTGGAGTCGGGAAAATCGCCTCTCCCTTTAAGAGTCACTGCATTACACAAACTAGCTCAGCTATACCATCTCTAACCAACTCGGCCTAAACAACCTGGAGACAACGCTTCTGACTTCTAACTTGGAACAGTCAAGACTTCTGCATGTCTATTTTACAGGTTTAATTAATATATATATAAGTTATTCTGAGGCGATGCAACATCCTGTAATTCTTTCTGAATCATCAAAATACTGTCTGAATGTTTAATGTGTTTTATAATACAGTATCCTAAAAATTTTGAAAATCGATCATCTATTCAAGTCATATGATAGTTTTGATAGTTTATTAACTAAGCATCTTAATGCAATCTGAAAATCTTCCAATACATTTTCCAAACTAAGAATTTTCATAATGCTCTCATCAGTTATTCTTTGGTGCGATGTGCCGTTTTCCCATGGCATTGTAACTATTTATTTGTGCCTTATCGTATAAGTTCCTATAAGGTAGGATTTGGGTTGGGTTTAACTGCCATACTCTCCAGGGCATATCATAGAGCCTGGCACTTAATAGGTGATTGTGTCCTTTAATGGTTTACGTATTGAGGGAGACAAATTATTCAAATACTTGCCTCATTGTCAAAAGCTCATGTAGAATACTTAGACATATGCTCATGTAAGTATATTCGATAGGATTTTAAATATTAATGCATTTAATTTCACATGGGAAAAAAAAAAGCCTGTCTAGTTGACGGGCCTCAAGCTGCTTCCATTTTTTACTCTTGAACAATTCTTTTGGCTCATGGCAAGTACATCTTTAATCCTCTCTGCCTATATGCGTTGGATGAATTAAGTACCATTCTTTGTAAGTGGGGGAAGGATATAGATAGATGTCTTCTCCACTCTTGATCTCATCCTAACAAGTACCACTAAGTAGCAACTTCTCACCTTCTCTGCAGAGGTTGTCTTCAATTAAAAATACACTAGAAAGGACACTGAGCAGTGCTTTCAGCTAATTGGCAGTACATGCCTTCCAAAATTTCAGAGGTACCTCCATTTAATGCCTCCTCTGAATAAAGTAATTGGATAAAATTCACTTTGCAGTTCTTAATATAAAGTTGGGCCCATCATTGGCAAGAACTCTAAAAAAAATGGGGGCAGTATGGATTTAAATTAAGTACAAGAAAAAAAGGTATTTCACTTTCAAAGGACCTATGCTGTACCTTTTTTTTTTCTTTTTGGAAGACTGCAACTCATCTATTTTATAACATAATGGCAATAATATTGCCTCTGAGTTAAGTGTGTAAGAATTCACTTTTGGTACTGCAATAATTGAGCAAACAGAAGCTGGTACTAGAGGCATTTCTTTCCTTTATTTATTGCAATATTTTCCCATAATTTAATGAGAAACATTTCAAGAGAAACATTTTTATCCTTCCATGTTAAATTAATTTACAATGCTATAAGCCATAATAAAATGAGAGAAACCATCAGCAAAAAGCAAAAGTTAATAAAGACAGATATTCTCAAAGTTTCAAGGACTGAAAAAAAGCTTAAATCACAAGGGTATTTGTTTTCTTCTTTTTTGGGGGGGGGCTTAGTTCAATTTGTCATAGTTTGTTCTCAATTATTTTGTACTTACTACTAACATAACATAATATTGATGAATTGGAAAAGATGTATTACTGAGAGAAAACATATATAATTAAAATCACCTAAGAAACAACAAAAACTTTACGATGTATGTTAGTAAGCTACTCTAGATTTATAGAAAGGCTCTGATGTAATTTAACTTTTACTAGTATAAACCCACTCGGGAAAAATTTCAAGGAATGATGAATAAGGCCTGAGGAAAGTTCATGTTATTGGAATGAAGTTCTCTGTTTAGCATATTATGGACACTCAAATTTGATAGAAGTCACTTCAGTATATCTTAGGAAATTTTTATTCAGATGCTGAAATCTGAGCAAGAATTGAGAAGACCTGGGCTGTGGGATCTTTGTCAAGAGACTCAGACCCTCTGAACCTCAGTTTCTTCATCTTTAATTGATGGGGTGAGACTAGATCAAGGAGAGAGCAGCTTCACCTGGAGTGATGGTGATGGGGAGCTCTTGAGGATTCTGAGGTCACACACAGGTTAAATGGGGACAAGTGCCCTAATATATGTATCAGCTATTTGCCATCCATAGAGTAGATGATAGCAAAGGTCCTTGCAAACTTCAAGGTTCTATGACTCATTAAGAACATTTATTTTTTTGCAAGCAAGTAAGCACACATCCCTCTATTGAGCATGTGCCCACACATCTAATATCCTAGAGCGGTATGACTCAAAGAGTGCTCCAGAGACCAGCAGCAGAGGCATCACAAGGGACCTACTGAATCACAATCTCTGGGGTGGGGGAGGTACCAAGTAATCGCCAAGCAATTCTTAGGCATGTTAAGGGAAGCACTGATATAGAGCATTGTGGAAAGAACAAAGAAGATGTATAATCTCTAGTCCTTTCCCTAAAGGACCTTTTTGGGGGGGGAGAAAATAGATATAAAACAACTTAGAGAAAAAAATGGTTCATAATAAAGTAATATCTATATATCATTCATTCATTCAGCAAATACTGAGATCCTACTATATGTTAGGCACTGTGCTAGATGCTGGGGATACAATGGTTCTGCCTTTGTGGAGCTTACAGTCTAGTGAAGGTGATAGACAATAACCAAGTAAACAAATATATAAATAAAATACAGTTTGTAGAAAATGCTATGAAAGAGATAATCAAGGTGCTGTGAAAAATAACAGGGATGACAATGAGGAGTAGAGAGGGATATTTTCAATTTTATTTAGAATTTGAAAGTTTTAATAATAATATGTGTTAAGATCCAGTTAACTGATAAATCAACAAATACTAACTGCATGTATGCTGTGAACCCAGGTAGGCAACTTGGGGAATATAAGGGTATGAAATGGATGGCTAGTGGGAAGCAGCCGCATAGCACAGGGAGATCAGCTCGGTGCTTTGTGACCACCTAGAGGGGTGGGATAAGGGAGGGCGGGAGGGAGGCTCAAGAGGGAGGGGATATGGGGATATATGTATACATATAGCTGATTCACTTTGCTGTATAGCAGAAACTAACACACCATTGTAAAGCAATTATACTCCAATAAAGATGTTAAAAAAAAAAGAGAGAGAAAAAAAATAAGGGTATGGCCTGGAGAAGTTTATAATTGGTGGGAAAGATAAGATTTAATCACCAACTATAATCAGTATGGAGCCCACAGTAGTGGTATACTTTACATTGGCCCTTTGTTGAAACTCTCCCCTCTCTGCTTCTTGGTTAACATACTCTTCTGATTTTCTAATTCCTTGTTTTTTAATTCAATTGTGCAAGAAGAATTCAAAAAAGAGAGAAGTCAACCTTGGTTGAAGTCAACGCAGAATGTTCTATGGAAGAGGAATTTGAGATGGGCCTTGAAGGAGTAGTAAAATGTACAAAGGTGAAGACAAATAGGAAAGGCATTTTAGGAATACTGATATTATTAGTATTCCTAACGCTTCCATATGACCATTCTATTTCCGACAACTGTTACTGTCAAGAAAGATGATCTATTAATACCACATAACACATCAGAAGAGTTTTGGTTCAGTCCAATACAGCATACATTGTATTTATGTTTTCTTTCATTACACTGACTATTGTTCTTTTGGTTTTAACTTTCTTTTCAATGACTAAGAGGGACTTCAGTAAGTGTGGAGGTAGAACTGTCCAACAAGAGTCAATATTTATATACTGATAGTCATAGTATAAGCACTATGCAAGTGGTTGTTACATATAAGAAATCATTAAAGTGAAAATAGAGATACTAAGGTACTGAAATGTGTATGTATGTCCTTTAATATTAAACTCCTTTGGTACAACTACTCAATAATTGGTTTCAATTGCTTGCTTTGAAGAGCACAGTACTTTACCGAATAGAGATTCCAAACCTACCTGATTAAACAGGAATTAAGACTAATAAAAACATTTAATGATCTTACTTAACAACTACAGAATAAAACTGAAAATAATACAGTGGAATAAGGAACATGCCTTTGTACTAATGTCATTACATAGTATTGATATTAAGCAAATTGCATCTCAGGAGCAGGTGATCAGAAATTACACTTTACATAGTGTGAAATGTAGCTAAGAATTATCTGTAGCTAGTGTACGCTAAGAAAAGAAAACTATTACCACTGGTGGGCAGGGGGAGAAATCCTTTTAAAAATAAGATTTAACTGTCAATAAAGCGTTTAATAATAAATTCTTATAAGTTTAACATGAAAGGATTGTAAAAAAGCAGATGTTATTCAAGAGAAAATCACATCTGACTTTTATAGCTACAGTCTTTCACTGACTTTTGTCTCATTTTCATGGAGGCTTTTAACTTTTAACAAAATACAGAATTGAAGAGCTTTTTAAAAGAAGAGATTTTACAGAATGTATAGAAATATTTTCTTGAGTTATAAAACCCTGATCACCAGATACACTTAGGAGATGATTAAGAAGGTTGAGTGATAAACACAGATTCTACAAATATTGTAATTATAATTTTCTCTCTCTACTTCTAATTACTAAAAAGTTCCATTTAAGGTCTTAAATTTGCCAGAGTAATCTAAATTTACTACTGAGAGGCATCCGTGAATTCTCCTTAACCTGTTTAGTTACTTGAAATGTCTAATACTTTCTAATCAAAAGAAACCTAGAGTCTCAAAGGCATAATGTTCCCTTCCCAAATTGGTTTAACTTTAGGTTATTTAATTGGGACTCCAGAGCATTAGGAGTTCATTCTATTACCTTGGCATCCTTCATAGCACCTGGCACAGTGTTAAGTACACATTAGATATATAATAAATATTTTTGAAGGACTGAATATTGCTTAAGAAGGAAAAAACAGGAATTATTTAGATGGAAGATAAACTCCTAAGAGAAACATTTCCTCCTTATTTATAGGGAAGACATGGTTAGAAAGTCAATTGCATAAACTGTGGTTTTGAGAAAATCTATTTATTTTAGTTTTGTTTGATTCAATTCAACAAACTATTATTGAGTATACATTGCTTTGACACTGTGAAATGCTGAAGATATTTTTAAAATAACAGAATCTTTCAAGAAGCTTAAAGTTTAATGGTGGGTTGTTTTGTAGGTGATTTGATTCTGATTTTAACTTGTTTAAGGACAACAGTCTCTGTTCAGTGCAGTACTGAAAATACTATGGGCTCATAATAAACAACTTCTGAATGATCTAACTCATTAGCATTTCTCAAGTGGTGTATTTCTTAAGCTCTCACAATTAAACATGGTCATTTTTTCCTGCACTAGAATGTAAGTCCTTGAAATTAGCTCTATCCTATACCTTACAAACTGGCACAGTAACTAACTAGCAAATGGTGGGTACTACTAATGAGTATTAATAGCAACTGTAGCAGCAGAGTTACACTTCTGAACCAATTCAGGAGAATTAAATATTTAAAAGAAAGAGTATTATTAGGTTGCTAAGCTTGTTAATAGGAGAGATCTCTTATTATATTTTTCTGGATTTTTGTATCATGCAGGGGAAAAAAAATCACAAAACCAGCTGTGCCAGCTATGTTTTCTTTGTCTCTCCAGACCCATACCCTAAGCCCTTTCTCCACCATCCAAGGGTCTGACTGCTAAGATTATATCAATGGGCTCCTATGCCTTCTGGTCTTCTGGTTGGACTTTACTAATGGAGAGAACTAGTAAGAGATAGGAGGGAAGGAAGAGACTGAGGTCAGGGTATTGATTCTCTTGGTCTCCTTCCCTGGGTGTCAATTTAAGGCTATTTTATCCCTTGAAAGAAGGCCATTGTTTCACCTAAGGCAGTAAGATCTATGTGATCTCTCTTTTTCTGGGTTCTCAGAAAACTCTCTTCCCTCTCTAATCCCTTTAGGGCCTAGGAGAGGTGACAGCTAGCCCAGGGATCTTTCCCTATCTTCTGTGATTTCCCTATACCCAGCCCACTCCTGGGTATTCAGTGCTTGTAAATCAACACTCAAATTACCCTAATTTGAAGGTGCCACCTGTTTCCTGTTGGGACCCTGACTGAGACACCAACACAAAGTAGGGCAGCAAATAAGACCAACCATAGAACAGGACAAGGATTCAACACCTCACAGAGTTCTTTTAGTACTTGTGCTAATGGATGAGAAAGTGGTCAGTAAACTCTGTTATACAGAAGTTGGTTGTTATTATTCAGCATGAACTATGGAAATTTCAGATTGTGTCTCTACAGGTTTCCCACCACAAAACCAGTTGACATAGTCTAAAGTGACAACAGGATTGATGAGGCTGTGCTGTATCAGTTGTATAATTACACAGTAAATACATTTCTAATGTGTTAACAATATATTACATTGATACATGGGTAATTACACTGGGTTATCAGACTTAGCCAGTGTTTATATGGCGGACCACAGACACGGCCTCAACATTCCATTATCCCCCTGTCCAAGATCACTGGCCACCTGTAGGTTTCCCTGGTCTGGAACTGATTAAGAAGAGTCCAGCTCTGTAAAGGGGCAGGGAGCACAACCTTTTCTGAGTTATCAGAATAAAATTAGCCCTGCAATCACTCACCCTGGTTGGGGCTGAGCTACAGTTACACATCATTTCCTGTGTCTCTTCAAGCTTAGGAGAGCTTGCAGGCAATTCCCTGTAAGATGGTTTTATCACAACAATCATACTGACACTCAAGAGTGTGCTCTAAAAACAAGTAAATACTTTTAGGGCAAAAAATAAAAGGGTGGTATTAAATAAATTTGCCCAAATATTTCTCTTAATGTCATATTTTAGAAGTGACACCTTTACTACAAACATATTTTGGGAAGCATTTAACCACCTCATATGGATAAAATCATGTTAATTTCTTACTATTGGGACTGGCAATGCCTTATAAAAAGAAAAAAGCATCAAAGAAGTGTGGAATGATGCTTCAGGAGATCTTTTTCCTATGAAAATCTTCAAAGTAGCTGTCAATGGGCACAAATGAACTTATTTTAATATACTCCAGTTCCATATATAAAGAAAAGTACTGTACTATTTTATTGGCATGATTGGTGTTGCCTTAGATGAGGTTTAGCTTTTTAAGTTCATTGCTGATTGTTGCACTTTTGGTGGCTTCTTTTAACAACAATGCCTGGCCAAGCAGTTAATACTACTTCATAAAGGAAGACTTCATTCCTTGACCTTCACATTCATGAACCGCAATGCAATGTGCTTCCACAATCTCTATCATTTCTAGCTATCACCCTTCCTGGGAAATGCTGACTAGTGCTTTATTTGTTTTTGTTTTGTTGGAGGTCAATTCACTGGCTTCATTTTCCCAGTTTTTTTTTTTAACATCTTTATTGGAGTATAATTGCTTTACAATGGTGTGTTAGTTTCTGCTTTATAACAAAGTGAATCAGTTATACATATACATATGTTCCCATATCTCTTCCCTCTTGCACTTTTGAAGCTTCTATCATTTCTACTTATCAAAGGAAGTCTTTTTCATTACAGGCTTGCGTTGGTCAAAAAGAACAGTTGTATAATTTTTATTTTCTTAACCAGAGACAAACAGGTTGTAAAAATTACTGTCATGGCCCCTGAATTTTAGGTGTTTCTTTCAAATTTAGGTCGGAAGGCAACATTAATAGTCAGATGGAATGACTGTTACATGGAAGAGCTGCCAAGCAGATAATAAGTTTAGAATTCTTAATTGAAAATTAACACATCCACACTTGTATTCCTAAATTGAAGAAAATGGCTGTTGTGGTTATCACTATAATGAGATGCTGCATATTTCATATGCTGAATCCCAAAGGAGGAGCCATTCATTCCCGTCTGATCGATGTTTCTAGGCTTCAGTATAACTTGAAAGATTAGGGTAGGAAATTCAGGCATAGTCAGAGGGATCCTGCTTTCTTTTCTAGGGGTTGCAATGTCCATAAGTATTACTCAGCCTTCCATTTGTCTAACTTGCTGAGATTGTCTCCAATAGACTACATAACAGATTAAATTATTGGCATCAGTACTTGCACATCCCTAAGAGCAGTATACATCCACACTCCTGCCATGACCTCATGTAGGTGGAGAGTATTTTCCCATCCCTTGACTTTGGGCTTAGTTACGTGACATGCTTTGCCCAAGACAAGGGCAGAAACCTGAAATACATTGGTTGTACTTCTGTCACTGCCCTGGGAAGCTACCACCTCTTCAGCCTGAGTCCCAGAATAAGATACAGGGGGCAGAACTAACCTGGACCTACAGCTTGCAGGCAAGCGCAGTCAAGCTAAACCTAACCAAGATCAGCTTAACCCCACTTAAGTGCACACCCATGAGTAAATAAATGGTTTGTTTTGTTGTTCTTAGCCATTGAAATGTTTTGGTTGTTCACTAGGTAGCAAAATTGACTGATACATCCTATAAATTGAGATGTGGTTTATAAGCAATACAACCAGGAAAGTTCTGCTGAATTGACATCCATCAAGTAAAAGAAGAAAAGATCAAATGACTAGAAAGTTATCAAATTCTCATAAGAAAGTTCATATTCACGCCAGGTACCGGGATTAGAGAGCAATAATTGGCTAGAGGCAAGGATTAGAAACAAAAAGCAAAACAGTAGTCAAATTTAACTTTACTAGGTCATATTTCCAGGTTTTCAAGCAGACTGTTGTAGATGGCAGTATCTGAAAGAAGCCTGATGTGATATGCTAATGACTGTGAATTCTATGGTCTTTGGAATACTTCCAAAATGCTAGGCTCAAGTCTAAGACAAAATTGGATTCTCAAATAAACTTTCTTCTACAGAAAGGGAATAAGTCTTCTTGTCTCGAAGGGAACAAGGAAGTGATAAGGTACCTTTTGGCATTTCTATTAGTTATGTTTCCAAAGAGTAGTGAAACTCGCTCTTTCCCATTTACAGTTTACAGATTCCTTCTTATGTATGAATATTGCTAATAGGTAGAAGATACATTTCACCTCCAGCCACCACAGCTAATCTGAGAATTTAAGAGAAAAGGTTTTGCAGGTAGACTTCCAATTTCATTTGCCTCTCCAACTGTTTCCTCTGATTCTTATATAGTCTCTGAATTTGAATGACAGCTTCCTAGCAGTAATATGGGAAAGGTATAGGAGACCAAGTGAGGACTCTATGAGATAATTTCTTAATATAAAAATTCTTAAAACACAACTCTTTGTTTTACATTGGAGGCTGATTAGATGGATCTGTTTTATGTTTTGTTTTTGTTTCTTGTGGGAGGTAGTGGATATGTATATTATTTTGATTGTAGTGAAAGTTTCAGGGTGTATATATACGTTAAACTTATCAAATTGTACACTTTAAATATTGTGCAGTCTATTGTATGACAATTTTACCTGAATAAAGGTACTAAAAATATTAAGTTCCTTAAAGGAAATCATGCTAAATATGTACAAAACCTCTACACATGAAAGTCTCATGTGTTGTCTGAAGACATTTAGGTAGATCTAAATAAATGAAGGGATCTACCATAGTCCTAGACTGGACAACTCCCAATATTGCAAAGATGTAGACTGACATGTTTTAAAATAGGTATCTCCAGGGGTTTAATTTTCCCCATCTGATAAGTTGATTCATTAGTTTCTAAGATTTCATTTTCAGCCCTGTGAGTCTATGGCTTATGGATACTACAGTTCCAAGTTTCAAGAGAAGGACACATATAATTAAAGTTCAAAAGAAACCAAAAGTTTAGCAGCTACCATCATATTTATGAGCAAGTCTGGAGTGAAAGAATTCTCCTTGCCTAGGGAGTCATTTCAATAGGATAGAAGATGTATATTCTATACAGTCTTACAACCAAACTGCTCCTCAGCATATTTTCCCTTTAAGTTCCAAACAGGTATGCAAATTTTAAATATTAAAGATTAAAAAGAAAGTTGTGATGGTTGATTTTTTTTCTCCAAAGTTTAAACATTTGAATAGTTCACCAGTCATAGCTTTAAATAACGGTAAACAATACAATTTAAAAAAACAGGGAAAAAGAATGAGTTGAAAAATTGAGGCCCACTGGGCATGATCAAATCTGGTTCCCATCAGCCTCTGGTGGCTGTAGGCAGGGCTAATATGTAGTCATTAATAAAAGTTGCCTTTTAGGGGCTTTCCAAAAGGTTGCTTCTAAGGAAAGGATTTCTGTAAGAAGACTAAAACAGCTTTTTATACTTTCTTAAGTTATTTGGGGTATACAGTGATGCTAAGGTTAGTGAAAATGGTAACGCAGAATGAATACTTTGTTTATATTATATTCAAGACATTTTGTTCAGAAATGAGTAAAAGTACAAATCTGGGCAGCCAAAAACCAAGGAAGTGGTCAGGATGCCCCCCTCAGCCAAGGACAGTAGCCCCTTTTGTGTAGGTTTGGAAAAGTTTAAAGCTGACTAGCAGCTTGCAGGCCTAGGGGAGGGTTGGCTGACCAGACTGATTCTTTCGCTGACCATGTTCTACTAGGCCTATGTCCTTCAGTTAACCATGGTTTTCATAAGAAACACTAAAGTTGTTGTATACTCCATCATTCCCATGACTGATTTTATTAGCAAGCTCAAATTACCATCTGAACTTAAATACACAGATTGAATTCAAAGAACACGAAGAAATGTGCTGATAACTTAAGAAAAACTATTGCTAGACTTCTAAAATAAATACTAAAAGACGACTAATTCACATTTTTTTGGTAGTTTTTATCATATACCTTTTAGTCTATGCATTTTTATTCTTTTTTTTAACATCTTTATTGGAGTATAATTGCTTTACAATGGTGTGTTAGTTTCTGCTTTATAACAAAGTGAATCAGCTATACATATACATATATCCCTATATCCCCTCCCTCTTGCGTCTCCCTCCCACCCTCCCTATCCCACCCCTCTAGGTGGTCACAAAGCACCGAACTGATCTCCCTGTGCTATGCGGCTGCTTCCCACTAGCTATCTATTTTACATTTGGTAGTGT